>NC_139024.1:102557447-103134950 GCF_964662115.1 Mustela nivalis
GTAAATAAGTAAAATCTTAAAAAAAAAAAATACCACAGACTGGGTGGCTTAAAAACACCCAAATGTATTGTTTATAGTTCTTGAGACTGGGAAGTCCAAGATCAGGGTGCCAGCATTGTCAGGCGAGTGCCCTCTCCCAGACAGAAGACTTCTTATATCCTCATATTGTAGATGGGACTAGGGATTCTTGGGAGCCTCTTTTATAAGGTGCTAATTCTATTCATGAGGACCCCACCCTTGTGATTTAAGCATTATCAAAGGCCTCACCTACTAACACTATCACATTTCAACACATGAATTTTGGGGGAATACAAACATTCAGATTATAGCAGTTGTTATTAGAATTTCAGGACCTATGATGGGAGAATGAAACGGAACTACTTTGGATGGTAATATAGCAAAAAATAGACAACTTTAATATACAGAATTCAATGGATCAGGGGCACCAGGGTGGCTCAGTGGGTTAAAGCCTCTGCCTTCAGCTCAGGTCATGATCCCAGGGTCCTGGATCGAGTCCCACATCGGGCTCTCTGCTCAGCAGGGAGCCTGCTTCCCTCCCTCCACACCCCACCCCCACCTGCCCCTCTGCCTACTTGTGATCTCTGTCAAATAAATAAATAAAATATTAAAAAAAATTTCAATGGATCAATAATCCATTGTTACATTCATACCTTAGAGTAGCTTCCACACATGCATACAAAGATGTATTTGCAAGAATGATAATATTTGTAATAGTAAAAATTAAAAACAATTTAAATGTAAAATAATTATGGTGTAATCAAAAAGTAGAATGATACATAGCAGTGAAAATTAAGGAACTAAATAAATACATATCCAGCCAGGTAATTCTTACAATATAATTTTGAATGAAAAGTGCAAGTTGTAAAGGAATACATACAATGTGATACCATTCCTATAAAGTTTTAAAGCATGCAAAACAATACTGAATATTGCTTTAACAACACATATATTTCTATATTTGTAGTGAAAGAAAGAAAGAAAAGACAGAAAGAAAAAAGAAAGAAAAGGAAGAAGATATGGGGATGATAGACTCAGATTTAGAATAATAGCTACCTTTGCCGGCAGTGTGAGGAGATAATGTTGTGGGGTACACAACATGAAGCTAAACTTTTCCTGTGGTAATGTAATAAATGCTGACACAATTCAAAATATTTTTTTAGTCTTCCAAAAATGACAATTAGGTAGATGATACATAAACCTGGAGAAAGATTTTGATATGATTAGTGAAAAACAACTCAAGTTAGAGGTTATAGAAGCACATGGACAAAAATTGAAGGGTAGTGTGCAAAGATGGAAATAATTTTTCTGTTTATGTGGTCTGACCATATTTAAAATTAGTTGTCTTTAAAACTGATATATCAAATTCTTAATGTTAACATTTTTTTAGATTCACCTAAAAATTGAAGCAAAAACACCAAAGACTATGATATTAATCTGATAACTAAATCCAAATCTGAAGAAGCTGTCATTTAGAAAAACCCCTACAGCTCGGAGCCACTGAAGTATGCTAAAGTTTGAAACAGCTACTGTGAGGCACACATCATTTTTGTTATAGCTGTGGTATATGTGGGACATTGTATTATTTCAGCAACTTTTGTATAAATTTGAAATTATTTAAAAATAACACATAAAAATAGTTATGTGGAAAAGTAAATATGTGCTCTAAATCCTACAAAATAAGAGCAGTGAGGAGAGAATTAGTGAATTTATATTACAACATATTTAAAGCTCCTATATTAAGAGAATATGATACTGGGACTCACACCTGTCAGAATGTTTTTTTTTTAGTATCCAAAAAAAAAAAAAAAAAAGCAAAAAAAGCAGGGATGTGGAAAAACTGGGTTGCTTTTATGTTGTTAGTGGGAATGCAAATCGTGCAATTGCTGTGGAAAACAGCATGGGGCTTCCTCAAGAAGTTAAAAATAGAACTACCCTATGATCCAACAATCTTACTTCTGGGTATTTATCCAAAAGAATTGAAATCCAGATCTTCAAGAGATATTAGCACTCTTATGTCCACTGTAGCACTAGTCACAATAGCCAAGATGTGAAAATTTCCTAAATGAACATGACAGATGGATGCATAAAGTGTAGTATACACATATAATGGAATATTGTTCAGCTTTAAAAAAGACAGAAATCCTGCAGTACTATGCAACAATATGAATGAACCTGTGGGACATTATTCTAAGTGAAATCTGCAGTCACAGAAAGACAAATACTGCATGATTCTCCAGATATAAGGTATCTAAAATAATCAAATTCATGAGCTTGAAGACCGAAATGGTGGTTGCCTGGGGCCTGAAGGAGAAGGCAATGAGCAGTTACTAATCAGCAGGCATAAATTTCTAGTTAAGCAAGATGAATAAGTTCTAGAGATCTAATTGGCAACATTGTACCTATAGTCAACAACAAAGCATTATACACTTAAACATTTAAGAGATTAGATTTCATGTGAAGTGTTCTTATCACAACAAAATAAAGAATACAGATACTGGCACATAAATGGATAGACCATTGGGTCAAAAAAAGACCCAGGTATGTACAGAAATTAGACCCAAGTAAATATAGAAAGTAAGTATATGATAAGGTTGTATATTAAAATACTGTGGAAGAGATGGACTTTTAAGTAAATGGTGTTGGAACAATAGGATAATCTTGAAAAAGGAGAAAATAGAGTTCATATCCAAAACATGTATCATCATAAACCCCAAACAGATCACCTCTTTTAGTGAACTTATGATTTTATTTATTTTTATTTTATTTAAATTCAATTCAATTCAATTATTCATATAGTGTATTATTAGTTTCTGAGGTAGAGTTCAGTGAATCTCATCCCTTGCATATATCACCAAGTGCTTGTACATCTCAACTTATAATTTTAATTGATTTACTTTCCTAGCTCTGTCCACTGACAGGACCAAGATGGAAGCAGCAGATTGCAAACACTGAGATGGTAATTTCTAAATACCACTCCCATTAAACAGAACCAAGACTTTCTGGAGTATTGGGGGATTCTAGCTCTTGCACTGAGAGCGTAAGATAAACCTGGAACATCTTGTGTCAGAGTGCAAGAAAGTGCTGAAAAAGTGAGGGAACATGTCAAAGAACACAGGAATAACCACCTGACTGGCAAAATTTGAAACAGTAGGAACATCAAAAATAAATAGTGATAGTGGGACGCTTGGGTGGCTCAGTCTGTCTTGGGCTCAGGTCGTGGCCCCTGGGGTCCTGGGCTCAAGTCAAGGATCGGGCTCCCTGCTGAGCAAGGAGCCTGCTTCTCCCTCTACCTGTGGCTCCCCCTGTTTGTGTGTACTCTCTTTCTCTCTGACAATTAAATAAAATATTTAAAAAAAAATAGTGATAGTAATAGGGCCCCTGGGTGGTGCAGTTGGCTAACTGTCTGACTCTTGGTTTCTACTCAGGTCATGATCTTCAGGGTCCTGGGATGGAGCCCTGCCTCTGACTCCATGCCCAGTGTGGAGTCTGCTTGAGATTCTCTCTCCCTCCTGCTTGTACTTTCTCTCTCTCTAAAATAAATAAATCTTAAGAAATGTGATAGGAAAGGATTGTAGCATATTGATTATCAAATTTATTTTATATGACAAGGAAACAATCAGACAAATCCAGATTATGGGACACTTCCTAAGATTTATTGTCCCAGACTCTTCAAAAGATGTCAGTGTCGTGAACAACAAACAAAAAGGCAGGATATCGTCAAAGTTAAAAGGAAGTAAAAAGATATGACAGCTAAATGAAATGCAAAATTCTTGATTGGATCTTGGATTTAAAAAACACATTTAGAAAAGACACCTTTGTAGACAACCAGAAATTTGAATGGGGATTGTATATTAAACAATATTGTGTCAATGTTAAATTCCTTTGGTATGATAATGGTGTGTTTATTTAAGAGAATTTTCCTGTTCTTAAGAGACGTATGGGATGTACTTAGTTGCGAAGTGTAACAATATCTTTGGAATGGTTTTGTCAAAAACTGGATGTGTCTCACTCGGCATCAGGGAAATACAAATCAAAACCACAATGAGATATCACCTCACACCAGTCAGAATGGCTAAAATCAACAAGTCAGGAAATGACAGATGCTGGCGAGGATGCGGAGAAAGGGGAACCCTCCTCCACTGTTGGTGGGAATGCAAGCTGGTGCAGCTACTCTGAAAAACAGCATGGAGGTTCGTCAAAATGTTGAAAATAGAACTGCCCTATGACCCAGCAATTGCACTATTGGGTATTTACCCTAAAGATACAAACGTAGTGATCCAAAGGGGCACGTGCACCCAAATGTTTATAGCAGCAATGTGCACAATAGCCAAACTATGGAAAGAACCTAGATGTCCATCAACAGATGAATGGATCACGAAGATGTGGTATATATACACAATGGAATACTATGCAGCCATCAAAAGAAATGAAATCTTGCCATTTGCGACAACATGGATGGAACTAGAGCATATCATGCTTAGCGAAATAAGTCAAGCAGAGAAAGACAACTATCATATGATCTCCCTGATATGAGGAAGTGGTGATGCAACATGGGGGCTTAAGTGGGTAGGAGAAGAATAAATGAAACAAGATGGGATTGGGAGGGAGACAAACCATAAGTGACTCTTAATCTCACAAAACAAACTGAGGGTTGCTGGGGGGAGGGGGGTTAGGAGAAGGGGGGTGGAGTTATGGACATTGGGGAGGGTATGTGCTTTGGTGAGTGCTGTGAAGTGTGTAAACCTGGCGATTCACAGACCTGTACCCTTGGGGATAAAAATATATGTTTATAAAAAATAAAAAATTTAAAAAAAAAACAAATAAAAAACTGGACGTGTCAAGGCACCTGGGTGGCTCAGTGGGTTAAGCCTCTGCCCTCAGCTCAGGTCATGATCTCAGGGTCATGGGATCGAGTTCCGCATCGGGCTCTCTGCTCAGCAGGGAGCCTGTTTCCCTCTCTCTCTCTGCCTGCCTCTCTGCTACTTGTTATCTCTCTGTCTCTGTCAAATAAATAAATAAAATCTTTAAAAAAATTATTAAAATGTTAAAAACAAAACAAAACAACTGGATCTGTCTCCATGAGAGAGAGAGTTAGGGAGGGAACTAAAAGCAAATGGGGGAATACTTTAACAACTGGTGGATCTCCGTGAAGTACATTTAATGTTTTTTGAACTATTTTTTTCAATTTCTTATAGCTTTTCAGTTTTTTGAAATAAAGGGAAGAAATAAAAGACAAAATTCACCATCAATTCATTAAATCATCATTTAGGTACTATAGGAATGCTTATAGCTTGTGCAATTATTTCAAATTCTTTATAAATTAAAGCAAATGTAAGAAACAAATATCCATTAAGGAGTAAATGATGTACGTAAAAACCATCTGTCTCTTTCCTTGACAGATGAAGACACAGACCCACAAACAAATTAACTTCCCTAAGGTCACACTCTAATGTGTACAAGACGATTTTTGTGAGCTTTATACAGAAACTGAACATCAAATATGGTCCTTTGAATAGCTGAAATTTTCTTTCCAGGCTATTGGCTTGAGGAAGCTCATTGTATTACACTTTATCACAGAGAACAGACCTTTCGAGGATTTTGTTTTTCTTCTTTTTATATCTGCTATTTTCCTCTCACATTTCAGCAGGGATTAAAATATCAGTAGGGATGTTTTCTATTTGTTAACTGAGTTCTTCATAAAATGGTGAAAGAATTGGAAGTCCATTAGATCCGTTGAATCAGGCAGGAATGACGCTGAAAAGAACAATAAAGCAAGAGTGTTAAAAACAGATTCTAGCCAGGATATTAATATTTTGAAAATACACAAAATCTGTTCCTCTGCACTAAACAAGGATTCCTCTTCCAACCATGGATCATCATGGATCATGATGTCACACACCATTATTAATAGCACATGCCTGGACAAAGAAAACTGACACATGCATTATTCCCAATGTGCAGCTGGACTCCTAGGGGCATATCCTGATTTTTCGTCTACTGGCTGTGTGACTGGGCACATTACTTAGCCTCTCTGGCTTCAGTTTGCTCAAGTGTAAAAGGGGAACAGGGTATCTAGTTCCATATTTGTTGAGAAGATTCAATAAGAATGCTCATAGGATAGGGACCTTGTACAAACTAAACACATGGTTATTTTTTTATCAAGCACTATTTTGCCAGTTGATTTCTCAAATGACTGACACGTTTAAAATAGCTCATATTCTACAGGTATCACTGACCTATTTACTTTCATATTTACAGATCATGAAGACTTGACTAGAAATTATTGCCCATAAACATTAGAGGGTTTAATTTTTGACATGAAAATGCATTTGACAAAATAATTTATGCATCTGCTGTCCTTCCAGGATTTTTACTTTGGTCACGTGCAATTCTTTAATATTAATATTTAATATTATTTCCCTCCTATATTTCTAATACCAGGAAATATTATCCTGATATATGGAAGATAAACTTGGTTTTAAATGTGTTAGATTGAAACTGGTGCTTCAGTGAGACTTCTGTTTTCACATATTTTTCTGTGAAGTCATTTTACATTTAACTGGCTCTTACAATATATTTAAGGATTTGGAGTTAACATGGACATTTGGCAATGGTAACGTAGGTTTCAACAAGAATCATGTTGAACCCTACATTGAACCCTACATGTCTAACTCAGCTTAGACTCCTGACCTCTTTTTAGCTCTTACCTCCATGTAAGATCAAACTGTACTCATGTGTTCATTTTTCTATAAGTATTTATTAAGGGCCTGCTCTGCTCAGTGCTAAGGGCAAAATGTAAGAAATAGTACCTGTTCTCTAGGAAAAACCAATGTAATTAGAAATATGTATCATACACATAAGAACGGGTGGCCAAAATGAGTCCTGTAGGTAGGTGAGGGTTAATATAGCCAGGATTGTGTAGAAATGTTCCCTTGTTTATGCTGAAAGAGTTGCTTAGTAAAAGATGGACGGGAATTGGCTAGAAAGGAGGGGAAAGGCATTCTATGTGAAAGGAACTTCAGGAAAAATCTTAGAATGGAGACTAAGCTTGACATGTTGTCAAAAGAATGAAATCATAAGTACTCCAGAATGGAGTACAGGTCTTGGGGGAGAAGTCCGAAGTAGGTAGTGCAGAGATCGATTACAGAGCATCCTAGCTAGAAATATCATGTATCTTACCCAGAAGGCAACAGGAATCCTTAGAGGATGCTTAGCAGTGAGAGAACTTGAGGAAAGAATATTTTATGGAAATTGAAGATGTACTGGGATAACTGAAAGGTTGAGGAAAAAGAAACTGGAAGCAGAGACACTAGATAAAAATATTGTCTGCATTTAGTTTTTGTGAGGAAGATGATTTTGGACCTGTTGTATTTAGCGTGATAGTAGAACATGTGCACATGGAAATTCTTAGTTACTGACGGTGGTCTTCAGATGGTTCTTGGTTCTCATCCTGTGTGAGGCCCTAGGTGGGCATGTGAGGCCCTAGGTGGGCATGTGAGCAGATCACCTTCTCTCCAGCCTTCGCATTCCTGCCTTATCATCTGTGAGCTCCAAAAGCCTCCTCTCCTCTTGGGCAACCATGTTAGTTTACCCTTGAGAGATGACTGAAGGGCCTTGTTTTTCAGTAGATCTGTTTGGGCATTGGCCCATACCATCTGATAGGCTTAACTTACATGTGACACCATGATCAGTTCTTTATATATGTCTCATAACTGGTAGGGAATTACATGTGAAACCCCTGGTAATTTCAATGAAGGTCTTTTTTTTTTTTTTTTTTTAAGTAGGCTCCATGCCCAGTGTGGAGCCCATTGTGTGGCTTGAACTCACAACCCTGAGATCAAGACCTGAGCAGAAATCCAGAGTTGGTCACTTAACTGAGCCACCAAGGCAGCCCCCAACAAGGGCCTTGGTGGCCACTGGGGAGGTGGCCCACAGTTGGGGAACAAACATTTATAGTGGTCTAAGGAAAGAACAGCATTTGAGAAATCTAGTGATAGCTAGGTATTTTTCTTTGCCTTAAGCTACTTAAAATCACATGACTTATGTATCACGTTCCCTTGGAGGTGCCAAACAGATGAAAATAACCTCCAAGGCACAATTTTCTAATGAATATTAAATCTTGCCATAAGCAACCTCTCTCTCAATGGAAATACCAGCCTTGTGGAGAGGAGAGCTTACATTTTGGTGTGAAAGTCAGGGTGATTTTTCCTTTGGTAGTTTGTTTCCTGACCTGAGAAAATATTTGTGTATAAATGTGTAAGGGGAATTACAGAAGCAGAGCTAAAATTTATTTTCTCTGAACGTGTGTTAATATACTCCTACTAAAATCCAAAGTTCTCACTATCTAAAATACATTAATTAAATATTCCTGGAAATGTCCATGTCAAAATTGGTCAATATTTATTAATATATATCTTTTCAACAGAGGAAAGATGAGACAAATACCAGTGGAATGGTCTCCCTGGTCCCATGTGTGTGTTCTCTGGATACTCTTCCCTATTAAGAAGAAATACTATATTTATTCCTCAGAGGTTTATTCTAAGAGAATGATGGAAGCAAATAGGAATGTTTACATATGATTCGAATTGTTTATTTGTTAAATATTTACATCTCTGCCTATGGGTTCCACAAGAAAACAAAAAGGGGCATTTTAAAAGAAAAGGATAAATTAGAATCGATGAATTTAGATGACTTAATTTTATTAAAAATTCAGAAATACAGGATAAATTGGAAGCCAAACACAGATAATTTAATTTTTGTTGTCTGCAGTGAGAGAATATTTCATTCCCTACTCTCGCTGTCTTAGAAGGGTATTAACTGCCGCGTGCAGCTTTTTGAAAGCAGCTGCGAGCCTGGATATCCCACTTACTTGCCAATATTTTATGACCAAACAGATGTGTACGCAAATCACACCTGTTCTAATTCCAGAAGTTCTGCTTCAGTCAATCACTTTAAAATAACTTCTGTCTCTAAGACATAAAATGTACTAGAGAATCTTGAAGGCTGGACAATGAAGGTGTCAGCAGCCCCACGACCAAGGGCATGGCTGAAACATATGGTCACATTTTCCATGCTTTCATGGGACTCTAGGGAGCACTCAATGACAAATCAATGAAAACTTCCCACGGATGGGAAAGTGAGAAGCCCAGAGAATGTGGTGGGGGTGGGGCAGGGAGGACAAGAAAGCTCATCTGGCTCTGTGAATGCTTTTCTTCTGCTCCTCTGTTCAGAAAATTCTTGAAGTCATAATGGCCTTCCGTGAGATAGTCAGAGCAGCTACATCTTATTTTGAAAGTCAAACTTATCCTCTCAGAAAGTGAAAGGTAAAGTACTTGCCATTTAATTTTTTGATACTCTTAAATTATTATTTTTTTTTCTGGCACAAACCAGGCGTCACAACCCAGAAGAGTATATATATGTATGTATGTATGTATGTGTGTGTGTGTGTGTGTGTGTATCATATTATATATATATATATGATAATGATATACTAATAAGGTAAGATTCTCCTGGTTCTTTCACCCACATTCCCAGATACCACTGCTCTGTTGGAATTCAGAGTATTTAAAAAAAAAATCTAAAGAGCTCTTTTTGTCACAGAGAAATAAATTGATTTTAAGTGATGATGGGCCTGTGTAAACTATGTTCCGACCCAGGTCCCTGTACTTTTCTTTTTCTGTACCTGGTCTCATGTTGTTTCTGATTGGTAAAGGCAGGCTGGTGTGTATATGGTCACAATTTCCTGTGCTCTATTTGGAAATAGTAAACTTACTTTTCACTGCATTCCTTGCACACACTTAACAGCTAATTGTGAAAGCCGTTGTGTCTGTCGTGTCTGGTGTTTTTGTCCAGAGCAGTCACATTCATGGTAGTCCCTTTAGTTACTCAGCTAATTATCTTACCAGTAGGCACAGTCATTGTCATTAGGAGTTCACTTCCTTTTTTCTTCAATTGTCCTTTCCTGTTTCATCAATACAAATTCTTTGATATAAACAGAGAGCATGCTTAGATCTTACCACAAATGTATTCCAATTTTATCCAATAAACTTTCATTGATAAATACCCTGCATCATTTTTTAGGACCTCAAAGTTTGCACTCAAGATCAGATCTCCCTCAAAGAGCTTCTACTATGTGTTCTTGGGTTTTAAGATATAAAACTTCAATTGCCTTAGAAACAGATTTGTGCAGAATGCAGTCTGAAAAAAAGCTACAACTTCAGTTTTACAATGTGGGGATTATTGTTATTCACCATGTGTACCTACATCTGTGCAGGAAACAAAAAGGCCCAGAACAGCACAGGCTTCTAAATCCTGAAACAGTCTGTGGGACTCTGTAGATGCAATGATGCTCCTACCGTCTAGCTAGATCTGTTCTCTGTGGTGTCATTTCCAGGAGCGATGAGCAAGAAGAGGGCTCCCCTTATCTTTAGTCCCTCGTGCGCAGATGTGGTGGCTGTGTAGTACAGACGGGGAAGGAATCTGGAGAGTGAGAATATTCAACATAATAGTGATATCATCGCTGAAACTGTCAGGATGGCAAAGGGATGTTTTTAGAGCCTTTTAAAGCTTCATCTGTTTGCTTCTGAGCCACACTTCCCACCATCACTGTCAGTTTGTCTCTTACCCCTTTCTCTTTTCACATGCAAATCCTGTGTTATTATATGTTTGTGAAGTAATACACCAAAATAAAACTATGGTAGCAGTTTCAATTACTGTTATTATGAAGCAGTATTTATTAATGTACAAGTCGACAGCCATACACATCATTCATGATTCATTGATTTCTCTGACATCTGGAAAGGATTTGGGATTTGATCTGTACTAGAACACATCACTGGCTTGGCTATGTTCTGTGGTTACCAGGCTAGAGAAAATAGTATGATGCAACTATACTTTGAGCTCTGAGAAACAGAAAGGACATGGTTTTGAAATATCTCAGACTGATTTTGGTGTTTTTTTTTTTTTCAATGGGGCTTGAGATGAGAAAATTCTGCAAAAAGGAGCAGACCAATACCATGAACACTCTTGTCAATTAAGGGAGTACCCCATGAAAGCTTACTACGTATGTCTCCTATTGATTACTTGAAGATACAGTTTTGCTTGCTAAAACACGGAAAAGGATGACCATGTATATAACAAAACCAGAAATGTTGTAAAGGCAGAAAATTCTGAACTTGTCTCTAAACACGTGTCTCCTGAGTCCAAATTTAATATAACTGTTGAGCACAGTCGAACACCACAAAGGAATAGCTTAGGAGACAGGGCTATCCAAAACTGCAAAAACATACTTTGGGAAAATGATACCTCTCCCCTCACCCCCAAATCACAACCACCCTAGCCTCAAAATCATCTGTACTTTTTATAATTATTTACTACAGACTTGAAAATAATTAAGTAAAATGAGTAGAATCCCAGAAATTCTGCTTACCACAGCAGTTCAATACAAAGTCTTTTCAAGCTGGAGGTTATTGGCAGTGGGGAAGGAGGCAGCAAGGTACTGGTGAAGGGCGCTGGGGACCGTCCAGATGCATTGGTGTGTAGCCACCATGGTCCATTTACTGTGCCTGCTGGCACCTCTCCCGGCACAGCCTCTGCTCACATGGCCATTCTCACACCTGAGTGGTTGATGACATCAACTGGGGACAGTGATTACAGCCGTCAGGATGTGGTGTGCCTGCCCGATAAGAGTAAGTCAACACGGGCAAGCTTTATCAGTTAAATACTGGAATTTTTCCTATAATTAAAGCTATGTCTCTTTCTATAACTATCCATCTATGGCAAATCTAGGGCTTCCCAATAAGTTCATATTTTTCCAAAAAATCAAGACGAAGACAGGGATATTGAATGTATTGAGTTTACTTTAGCACTGGTTTTTGTGAGGTCCCCCCTCCCCCCAGTTCAGTGCTAGCTAGTGTATTTGTTCTGATTTGTTGTCCTGGTTTTTTGGCTGGAATTTGTCTTCAGTTTTAGGCCTTTGCTTTTTGACGATTTTTCATTCCAATACGGAACAGGCAAAATATACAGAATGTTTTCCATGCAAGAGAGTGGTAGTATGAATTCTTAAGAAATTTGACAAGATGCTATGGATCTGTGAGATTCAGTCCTGTTTAGTGACATAGATGATGATGTGTGGTTTGAACTGCTCTTTCTGAAGGTACACATTTTTCCCTTCTTGCTGAGAGCCTGTCTTTATCAGAAAGTCCAGAAATATTCTTAGTGTAACACATGCGACATATATTTGTGTATAAATTTCTCTAGGTATTTCACGTCATAGAATATTACCATCTGGGATTCCCAGAACTCCCAGAAATATTTTAAGCAGGATAAATATTTTTACCTTAGTCAAATTTAGACATTTAACATAAACCATGCCATATGATGTTTTATATATGAAACCAAGTACGTGCATGTGGTACACACTTTGAAAGGTACGCAACAGAGATTCAGTGAAAAATAAGTCAGTACCCAGTCACCATAATCTCTCAATCATTTTTTCTCTATGTTTCTATATAGATATAGATAAAACATACATTACATACGATATCTATATCTAACTCATTGAATCAATCCCCTGTTGATGATATTTAGGTTGTTTTCCTTTTTTTTTTTTTAACAAATGATGCTGTGTATTTATTTATTTAAATATTTATTTATTTATTTGTGAGAGGGAGAGCGCATGCATATGTGTGCTTGTATACACAGATGCAGGGCAGAGGGAGAGAGAGAATCTTCAGCAGACTCCCAGCTGAGCACAGGGCTGGCTGTGGGGCTTGACATGGGGCTCAATCTCACAGCCCTGAGATTATAACCTGAGCCCAAATCTGGAATTGGAGGCTGAGCCACCCAGGCCACCAAGTGAGGATGTGTGTTTAGAACACTCTCCCCATAGGTATCGAGGCCACTCATTTCATTCAGATCTCTATTTAAATGTCACCTCCTTACTTACCTTATATAAAATAACAACCTTCCCTCATTACTTCCTCCCCTTTTTACCCAATTTTTCCTTCATGCCCCTGCTTGACCTAATCTGTGTTAATTTTTTTACAGCCTATCTCCCCAACCAACATTAGCTTCATGGGACTCTCCTCTATTTGCTGCTCTATCCCCAGTGCCTAGAATGGAAGTTTACACGCAGCTGGTGCTTACTACTACTTATTAAATGAATAGGTCATTTTGCACACTTGTGAGGATACTGATAGGAAAAATTACCAGAAGTGGAATTGCTGTGTGAAAAGGTATGGACACTTGTAATTTTGACATGTATTGCCAAATCGCTTTCCCCCAAAGTTGCAGAAATTTATACTTCTATCAGCAATGTACTAAAAACATCAAACTTTATTTTTTTCCAAGTTGAAATAACCTATGGTGTCATGGTTTCTCATATTAGTTATAATTTGTGTTTCTTTATTGTAAGTGAATCGCAAATTATCGAAAGTTTTTAACTGTCCGTGAAGACTGAACATGTACGGAGTGTTTTCATCTGAGCTTTCTCAAAGACCTGAAGATCTTCCGGACATTCCTTTTCTGTTACTAGAATTTGCTTAATCTCTGCCCTCCTGGACCCTAGGTACATAGTAGCTCCTAGTGTTAAAAACATTGTTAGTATTAAACAGTGGCTAGTAAAATCAGGCATTAAACTTATTTCCTTAATTGCAGTTCCCAAGTTTTCTTCTTATGAAGATGTCCATTTCCCAGGTTATTTCCTGCTCTAGCCTTTAACTTTCAGGGATCACAGAATTTCTAGCAACCTGAGAAAACCTCTTCTTTCAAAAACCTTTAGTATCTTTCTCAATAAAGTGTCCTACACATCGCTGTCAGTTAAACAGCCTGATAAGCAAATTTATAGGTAAATTTTGGTAGTGATTTTTGACTTTTAGATTTCTTATGCAATAAAATTTATCTAACTTTCCTTGTACCTTACGCCATTTGATAGTCTCCTACTTTCAGGCCATATTTAGGAACCCAGTTTTTACCACCAGGAACACCAACATCAAGCAGTATATTCTAGGATAATGCTTAAAGACACTGAGGGTTTGGTACATAATTGGATCTGAATAAAAGAGTGACTCCAAATCATTGTGCTGCTTCTTAATTAACCTTAACCCTGACTTCTTTAGACTCCCTTTTTAAAAATATTTAGATGTGCTAAGCCCACATATTTGGAAAACAATAAATAGTTTCACTGACATGCAAAATAAGAGTTTTCTGTGGAAATCCATTCTTTGGCTTGTTGGATAAAATCTAAATGCATAAAATACATTATTTTGCAAGTAAAATAAACAATGTCACTAAGATGACCTTCCACATTGGATTCTCTGCTACTGCAACTCTAATCATACCAAAATTTGTAAAGTTTCCCCTCCCCCCTCAAAGAATAGAAAGCACGTATTATTTACCTTTTATGACCTGTATTCAAACTTTGAAAATGATGCCATTACAAGAACACTGAAACAAAGACATCAAAAACAATTTTCAGTTTTCCTGAAAAGGTGTTGTCTTATTTCTAACCAGAAATCAAATGTATCATGTAACATGTGATTTTCTATTTTTGAGTGTTAGCCTAGGATCCTCTGATTTTACTGTGGTTTGTGCTTATATATTTGCTATGTGATGTTTGTTAGATAATACCTTCATTTCCTTTCCATTAGGTGGAGGATTATGAAGAATCATTGTCTAACATATATAAATAGCATGATGAAATCTAATATTTAATTAATTTAGTAATATATTGATCAAAATGTAACCTAAAGATCAGAGGAACATTTTTTTCTCTAAAATATTTTTTCTGAAATTCTCATATCAGTAAACATGATATTTAAAAAAATTACACAAACTATCAAACACATTGTGTGTATACATCCAACTAGTCAGGGAAAAATGAGGTAATAAAGGATTTTTATTTTATAATGGCACAGGAAGATTTGCACTTATATCCATGTTGGACATAACCTTGATAAGAAAAATCCTTTAAAACTGTTTTTATAAGCAGTAGCCATAATGTTAGGGCCCAGTGATTATGAAAAACTGCAGTGGCTAAGAGAAGATAACCTTGACACTATTATATAAAATCCCTGAAGTGTTATGGATGACTATGTTGTATAAATGTAACTTAGAAACGTCTTCATGCTGAGATTTAATACTTGGGGGTCAGTGTGGTGGTAAAGTTTGAAAAAAAAAAATCAACTAAACAACCTTCATTATTGTGTCCACCAGGGAGTCTCAGTATGAAATCTTTCGCATCAAGAATGAGTCAAAAAGCCTAAAGCATGCAGGAGATCAACCAAGCAATGCCAGAATTCTTAAAAAGAAACATGAACTCCTGAACTCTTGCAATAAAGTTTCACATAAATGTGCTTAATCGTATATCATTTAAAAATGAATTTCCAAGTCTCCCAGGATATATATTCTTTGATCACTTAGTCATTTTCTAAAAGGCAGTTGAATTAATAAAAAAGATAAAAATGTTAGTTTATAACATTATCACATACAATACACATTAAAAATTAAAGTATTAAGAGCTGTTAAATAAGAAACTCATTTTCAAGGTAGTTTTTTGGACAGTGAAGCTATTTTGTGTGATCCCATGATGACGGATGCTTGTCATCACACATTTGTCTA
This sequence comes from Mustela nivalis, assembly GCF_964662115.1. Classification (NCBI taxonomy): domain Eukaryota; kingdom Metazoa; phylum Chordata; class Mammalia; order Carnivora; family Mustelidae; genus Mustela; species Mustela nivalis. The sequence goes on from NC_139024.1 coordinate 102,573,087, forward strand.
AACCCATACGATGTATAATGCCAGTCATGAAAAGTAATGTAAACTAGAGTGTTGGATGATTGTAATGAGTGGGTGTAGGTTCATTGATTGTAATGAATGTACCATTCTGGTGGGGGATGTTGATAATGAGGGAGGTTGTGCATGTTGGAGCAGGGAGTATATGAGAAATCTCTGTGCTTTCTCCTTCATATCACTATGAACCCAAAACTGCTCAGAAAAAATATCTATTTTTAAAATCTCATTTTCTTTTATTTTTATATTTAAATGTCCACAGCTTTTTGGAGGTATAAGGGATATGCAGTAAACTGCACATATCTGTAATGTATGTTTTGGCAGACATTTCATACACCAGTAGAAGTATCAATGCAAAAAAAGTGAACATTTCCATTACCTCTATGAATTTCCTTATGCACCCTTGAAATCCTCCCTCTGTTCCTGCCAGACCTCAGTTCCCAGATAACTACTATGCTGTATTGTCACTATAGATAAATTAGTATTTTCTAAGGCTTACATAAATGTAATCTATTTGTCTTCTTTCACTCAGAATAACTATTTGAAAACCATCTATGTTGTCGCATTTATCGATATTCCAATTCTTTCTTACTCCTGAGTAGTATTCTCTTGTATGGGTGTACAAAAATTTGTTTACCTATTCACCTGTTAATGGAAATTTGGTTGTATCTGGCTCCTGCAATTGCAAACAAAGCTGATATGAACATTTATGTATGAGTCTTTGTATGAACATATGCTTTCTTTTCTCTTGGGAAAATACCTAGGAGCGAAATGGCTGAAATATGTGGTGTATGTATATTTAACTTTTTAATAAAGTACCAGACTATTTACAAAATGCTCTACCATTTCATATTACCACTAGTAGCATGGTAATAGAGACTTCCAGTTCCTTTACATGCTTACAAGCAAAGACTTGGCATGGCCAATCTTTTTATTTTAATTTTTAGAAGCTTTTATTTATTTATTTGAGAGAGAGAGAGAGCATAAACAGTGGGAGATGCAGAGGGAGATGGAGAGGCAGTTTCTTTGCTGAGCAGAGAGCCCTATGCAGGGCTCAATCCCAGGACCCTGGGACCATGGCCTCAGCTAAAGACGGATGCCTAACCAACTAAGCCACCCAGGTGCCCCCTGACTTTTTAATTTTAGACATTCTCATAGGTGAGTTGTGGTATACAGTTGTCATTTTAGCTTGCCTTTACCTGTGACTAATGATATCGAACATACTTGCATGTACTTACTTGTCATCTGTGTATTTTTTTTTTTTTTGGTGGGGGATGTGTCTGTTAAAATCTTTTACCATTTTAAAATAGAGTTGTTTGTTTTCTTATTATTAAGTTTTAAGGGTTATCTTTTCAACGTAATATAGATACAAGTTCTGTATCAGAGCTCGGCTTTACAATTAATTACTCCTAGTTTGTGGTTTGTACTTGAATTTCCTTGTCTCTTTCAAAGAAGAGAATTGTGCTATTTTCCTTATTTTTGTTCCCCTATAAGTAATGTGTATTTTTTTTCTTTTAGCTGCTTTTAAGGCTCCCTCTTTAACATTGGTTTTGAGCAATTTGATTATGATATACCTTACTGTAGTTTTTTTCCCCAAGTTTTTTGTGCTTAAAGTTTGTCAAGATTCTGAATCTGTGGGTCTAATTGTCATCAAATGTGGAAAATTTCAGCCATAATTTCTTCAAATATGTTTTCTGCTTTCCCCTTACTATTCTGTTGTTTGGAAACTCCAATTATACAAATATTAGGTCACTTGAAATTGTCTGAAATCACGGACTCACTTTTTATTTAAAATTTTTTTTCCTGGGACGCCTGGGTGGCTCAGTTGGTTGGACGACTGCCTTCGGCTCAGGTCATGATCCCAAAGTCCCGGGATCGAGTCCCGCATCGGGCTCTCAGCTCCACAGGGAGTCTGCTTCTCTCTCTGACCTCCTCACTCATGCTCTCTTACTGTCTCTCTCTCAAATAAATAAATAAAATCTTAAAAAAAAATTTTTTTTCCTATCTGTATTTCATTTTGTATTGTATCTCTAAGTTGACTGACCTTTTCTTCTGCAATATAATCTGCTTTTAATCCCACCCTGTTTATTTTTCAACTCCAGCATTGTAGTTTTCACCTTTGGAAGTTTAATGTGGATTTTTTCAAAGATTTTTAAAATGTATTTATTTAGAGGGAGAGTGTGTGCAAGTGCAGGGAGGGGTCGAAAGAGAAGGAGAAAGAAAATCTCAAGCAGACTCCGTGCTGAGCACAGAGCCAGATGTGGGGCTTGATCTCAAGACCATGAGATCATGACCTGTGCTGAAATCAAGAGTTGGATGCTTAACAGCCTGAGCAACTTAGGCGCCCAGACAAGGATCTTATTTTGGATTTTCAATGTCTATATTTAATTTTTGGAACATATGGAATAGTTACAACAACCGTTCCAATGTTGCTGTCTAATAATTCTAACATCTGTGTCAGTTCTGACTCTATTGATTCTCCTCATTATGCGTTGTACCTCCCTGCTTCTTTGCATGACTGATATTCTTGGATTGGATGTCAGCCATTGTGAATTTTATCTTGTTAAGTGCTGGATAATTTTATGTTTCTGTAAGTCTTCTTGAGCTTTGTTCTAGGATACAGTTAATCAGTTTAGAATCAATTTGATCCTTTCATCTTATTTTTATGGTTTGTCAGGTGGATTGGGGGTAATGATCAGTCTAGGACTAATTATTCCCCACCACTGAGGCAAGACCTCCTGAATATTCTCCCCAATGCCTCATGCATTATGACATTTTGAAGTCTGGCTGCTGTGAATAGGCCCTCCTTCCAGTTCTGGGCAAACACCTGGCATTGTTCCCTTTAATTATTTCAGATGGTTCTTTCCCTGGATTTGGGTAGTTTCCTCACATACGGAGTGCTGAACAGTACTCAGCTAAATACTCAAGAACGACTTGAGTTTTCTGGATTTCTCTCTTCATGGAGCTCTCTCCTTTCTGCTATTCTCTTATGAGCTCTGGCCTCTTCAGTCTCCCTGGAATCTCAACCATGTCTCCTCAACTCTGAGAGATCATCGGGCTCTGCTTAGGTTCCTCCTTCCTGTGCCCAGGCCTGGAAACTCCTTCAAGTAGTAAGCTGGGCAACTGTAGGGCTCTCTTCATTTGTTTCCTGCTCTCAGGGGCCACAGCTCTTCATTCCTCATGCAGTGTCTTAAAACTTGACTTCCTTTATTTTATCTGCTTTTGTTTTAGATTGTTTCAGGCAGGGCATTACTTCATCTTGCTTAGAAGTGGAGGTCTCCAAAAACTAATTTTTTAAACATCTTGTTTTTGGAGAAGAATATGGTAATATTTTTAAGATGCACATAAGGAGATAGGTAAGTGCAATATTTCTGTTTATATAGAGAATTTATCCTAAGGTACAATGTTAATAGTTTGGATTTTCCCTTAATTTGTTCTGATCTTGAAATGATTATTATTTAATATATATTAAGCCTTCTAGATATAGGTACCATAGCTATATTTTAATTAATCAAAGTCCTGCCTTGAGGAAGTTGAAATCTAATAACACAAAAGATATATAATATTGGAACTCCAATACAGAATTAAAATGTACATGGGCAAAGATAGCTAATGTGGAAATGCACAAGGCTCAAACTTTAATCTTCACCTTTTAAAACTTTCTTTAAGTGGAAGAGTCAAGCTATGACATAATAATGGAAGGAATGATTATTGAGATTTATGAGAGGAGATAAATTATGTAAATTCTGTAATTGGAATATTGTAGGATGATCTTATAGAAATAGAAAAGATGAGATGATCCATTGAACACCCTCTGGAGGTATTTGGTGGGTGTTATTACCTCAGTTTTAAAGAAGACACTGAAGGCTTGTTAGAAAAATAGTGGATTCTTTAAAGACATACCTCCCTGGCTGTTGGAATGGAGATGACCACACCTTCCCTGAGGCCCCATAATTGTTTCTTTCTCATACCAACTGTGAGATCACACCAAACCTAACCCCATCGTTCACATATTTTGGTCCCTTACTACAATGTATATAGATTGATCGCATTAAAAAAATACATATTTGGGGGATACAATGTGACCTGGAGGTGGTAGATACTTCCAGGAAGTGTTACTTAAGAATTTATGTGTGCTTCTACTTTTGAGCTGTATAACAATTTTGTGGTTTTGACACTGTTGCTGAACTGTACACCTATCTTTGAATTTCTATTATTAACATGGCATTCTATGTACAATAAGGAAGTGGCGAATAAATAACTATGAAATAAATGAAAAAAATGAATATCCTGAATTTTAGAAGAATGGAGCTAAAGTATACTACCTTTAAACTTAAGATAGCACAATTCTTCTTTATTTTTTCTTAATATTTCTTTAAGAAGAGGCAAACATTTGTAAAGAAATGCAAGAATCAAAGCCTCTCCTAATCTCACATCTTCAATGTTTGAAAGAGTAACAAAGGATTTATTGTTTTATACTCTTTACTCTTTTTCATATCTCCTTTTCCTTTTCCTCCCAATCACATACAAATTACAAACTCAGTCTAATCACTCCCCACCGTCTCCATCATTGCCCACAACTAGAAGCTACCCTGACCTTACCTGCCTTCTAGCAAATAGTTTCTCTGTTTCTATTCTTGCTTTTTTTCTACCCTTCCCTTTCTGTGATCTGTTCTTTACATAGCAGCCAGAGTGGATTTTAAATGTACTTTATTACTCCTTCAGTTAAGATTTTTGATGTCTTTCCATCAAATTGAAACTAAGTTCTACACTCTATTTTATGACCTATCAAACCCAGTAAGGTGCACTGTGGCCACTGCTGCCACAAAGCCTGCTTTTCCTAGCAAATCTCCCCTGCCTCACTCTGCTTCCATTGGCCTGGGTACTCTAAACACTGACTGTGGGGGCGCCTGGGTGTCTCAGTGGGTTAAGTGTCTGCCTTTGGCTCGGGTCATGACCCCGGTTTCCTGGGATCAAGTCCCGTATCAGGCTTCTTGCTCAGCAGAGAGCCTACTTTTCCCTTTGCCCCTGCTTGTGCTCTTTCTCTGTCTGTCTGGGACAAATAAATAAATAAAAACTAAAAAAAAAAAATAAAAAAATTAAAAAATAAAAAAACCAAAACCCACTAACTGTGTCTCACTTGCTGTCACCTCTACTTGGAATGCTTTGCCCCATTTTATCCTGAAATAATTTGGATAATGATTATCTCCAATAGAACAAACCTATAAAGCTTACAGTGGACTCCACTGAAAAACACACATTTGGACACATATATGTTGAAGAACTGTCACAGTCACTTCTAGTTACAAAGCTTGTGGAAAAAAAGATGGCTTCCTCTCATTGTATAATAGGGATGGTTTGTGGTCAAGGAGAAGCCGTTCTGTGGCTCATGAGTACCTCGAGAGGCTGGCATTACCATTTGAACCGTGAATTCCCTAGCACCTATGTTGGTAAAACAAACAGCTGTCATTCCTTCTGTCTCCCTCAGCGTGTTGTCACCTCCACAGTCAGCATTTTTTCAGCTTGAAAGAGTGTCCTTAGGGTGTAACACCTAACCTTCCCTCCAAGGTCAATTGCAGTTCAGTTGACAGGGACAGAGCTATTACAGCTATGTTACACGATTTGTTTTTTTTTACTCAGATCCATTTTACACTATTAATATGGGTATTGCTGTTCTGCTAGAAAAAGAAGGCTATGTTCAGGGAGAAGAACATGAAAAATGACCTGGGGAGAAATACGATCTTTCTAACAAAGAGATATGTAAGAACTTATTAAAAACATACCATTTATAATGCACAAATTGTAGTCATTGCAGTGGCCATCATTGTTATTCTGAACTGCTTCTGCAGACTTTCAAAGGAGACCAGTGTCCTCAGACAGTCTCTTTTGTCAATGATGGATTTTTCTTTTTATGTTGCAGTACTATAGGATTTGTTCTTCTGCTTAGTTCAAAGGGCTGCACTTCTGTTCATCCCTGTTTTCACCAATTTTCCTTCCATTTTGTCTCTTCTAAGCTGGTTACAGGAGTTAAGAATTTTTTTCCCCCTTTCTGAAAATAAACTGAACAAAAATCACCCTTCTGCTTTAGGGAATTTAAAACTTCCATTAAAATATTAATAAAAATATGATCCCTATAGAATCTCTGTAACAATCAATTTTGCTTCATGTCAGAGTGTTTTGACACCTTGTGTTTTAACATCTGTGGGTACTATGCATTTGTATGACACTAAAGAAAATGACACCTGTCTACCTCAGTGGACTTTTTATATATTTGCTTGGAGAGTTTTTTACAAATATTTGGTTTGTCCTTTCCAGGGTAGAAATTGCCACTGAGGCATCATTTGAACTAGTTCAACCAACATGCTGGTAATCATGAACAAATAGGGGTAGATAGACTATGCTGGTGACTAGAAATCAGGAGTTGTATTGTTTAATTTGAAGAAAACCTCTGTGCTGGTGGTAGTGTGACAAGTCCAACTACCAATATTAAGTGGAAGGAAGACAATATAAGATAAAAAAGAACTGTGGATAATGTCAACCTTTTATTATATAACTAAACTGAAGAAGTTGTATGACCAGTGACAATGCTTCCCAGTGTAGAATAGATGATGCCTAGAGTTCAAGTCATGCAAGGTATTAAATGCTATTTATTTTGTAGATCTGGGGCTGTGATGGACTGAATATTTGTGTTCAGTCCCTTTTGAAACCTTTAAAGAGGGTGCCTTGAGAGGTAATTGGGGTTAGATGAGGTCAAGATGGTGGGGCCTTCATGGTGGGAGTAATGCCCTGGTAAGACAAGACACCAGAAGGATAACTGTCTCTTTCTTTCTCTCTCTCTGTGCGCACAAAGAAGAGGACATGTAAGCACATTATGAGATGTGTAAGATAAGAAGAGAGGTTGTAGAAAGAACCTACCTCATCAGAACCTTGACTGTGGACATTCCAGCCTCCAGAGCTGTGAGACTGTGTTACTTAAACCATCCAGTCCATGGTATTTGGTTATGGCAACTTGAATGGACTAAGATGGGCAATGAGAATGTGTGTGTGTGTGTGTGTGTGTGTGTGTGTGAATTTTGCATAGCAAGAAGAGAATCTAGTACAACATTTTTATATTAAAGCTTTCTCACATTACTGAGGTTGACCTATCTCAGTCTCCCACCAAGTAATGAGTTCCAACTTGAAAGAAAGCAAATTGTAAATCCTGCTCTCCTCTCAATCGGTGCCTGTTATTTATGTTAGTCTTGGATCTCCTTGTTATTGAGACATGGTTTTTATTTTTGTTTTTAAAGTAATGGGGCTCGGAAGACGAAGAACAACTCACCATTTTCATTTATGGGAGACTCTGATAGAGTTTTGCTTTAACTAAAAGGATGTTCAGTAAGAATGAAGGGAAGTCTTTGCTCCTCAGGGAAGTTCAGAAATTAGACAGTGGGTGATATTGGAGAGGGTGAGGTTTGGGAGGAGAGGAGTGATTTGGTTCCAGGAGCTGCTTTGGTAAATTAGGTAGACCTGGTCCTCTCCAGGCCTCCTTCCTCTCTAGCTCCTCTGCATTTGTCTTGCTCCAAGACTCAATCCTCTCCTTCCGTTTCCTTTCCCTGTCTAGCAGCTGTCATAAGCCACTGTTTTAATATTTAGCCCATTGGGGAAGAGAGTGCCTGAAAAAATAGGAGCTAATTACCCCTGGATATTTTGGAGGAGCTGGTGGTTTTGTATGAATAGTAACTGTAAGTTACTCTCATTTCCCCACCCACTGTTACACATAAATAAGAGATAGAAGTACTCAACAGCAGATGTTTATGGAATCAACCCTATTTACTACACATTTTATTAAGCCTCAAGGTACAAAGATGAATAAGGCCTGGTCTCTGAACTTGAAATGCTTTCATTCCAAGGCATCGTGGAAGAGTGGGTGGAATAAGGCACCAAGTAAAGAAATAATAATAAAAATAAATAATACTATGTGATATTTTCCTCTTGAGGAAGGAGAGCTTCATTCAGGGATGGTCAGAGGGAGGATTTAATAGGATTTTAAAGAGAAAGTAAGAGTTGAACTTGGAGCTTGAATAATAAAAGTCTACAAAATAGGACTGGGCAATAAGAGCCTTCCAAGGCAGGTAGGTATGAGAAGATTTGCAGTGTTCAGAAGGCTAACAATATGGCTGTAAGTGGGTTTATGGGACAGAAGAGGCAGGAGATGAGCTTGGAAAGTTGGTTAATATCTGGATTGAAAAAGGCCTTGTAAGCCTGGGTTGGGAGGTTCTCCTATTCCAGTTGTGGCCACAGGAAACCACCAAGAGTTTTAGGTAAGAAGGTATTGATGAGAGCTTGTTTTCTCAAAATCCACTTAGGCTGCGTGTGAAGGGTGGATTGATAGGGTTTAGGGAGATAAGATTGGAGCTTGTGGTAATGTTTGGAGTGGTGAGGATGCCTCAGTTAAGGCAATTGGAATGGAGAGAAGGAGCTGGAGAGTTGCCAGAGATAGAATTGACAGGGCTTGGTGGATTGAGAAAGGAAAAACCATTGGGTTTGCCAATCTGCAAGAGTTTAGGCCTAGAGAGGATAGAACTGGTTAAAAAAAATTAGGAAATTCATACCTTCAATTGGGCATGATGAAAACAAACTGATAAAATCATTTATACCTGAAGTCACTTAAATTTATATGATATAAATATATATGAATATATACAAATATATATATGACATTAAGTACATATAAATTTATGTCACATGTCATAAAAATTATTTATATCAACAAAATTCTTAGTGCATTTGTGGACAAGAATGACTAGTTTCCTTCTGTATCCAAATATTTTTAATGGGTTTACCTTACCTTTAAGAACAACATAGAAGAGTAATCTGTGCCATATTGAAATTCATAAAGCAAGTTAATGCCAAAGTTAAATCTCATTTAAATTTAACTTTTTTATGGAATTGTTTATTCAAAAATATGTTTGAATTGGCCACGAGCCAAGGTATCATTTCAATAAATAGAAACTAAAAATTATACTTTAGAGCATCCTCTCTCTACCCCTTTCCTGTCATGAATCTATTGTAATTCAGCTTACATACTTTTTAAAGAAAGAACTGTAAGTTGGTAAACATGCTTTCCAAGAAATCATGGGAATAAAACATACTTTCCAAGTTCCACTTAAATAAACAAAACATCTCTCTTTTAATTTTGAGAACTCATTACTCATGAGTTCCTGAGGTTTTCATAAATTTCTGAGCTTGCTGATTATCTTTGAGACACTAAAGAATAGCTTTATGACATCTTTTTCCTTGGTCTTAAGTAAAACAACATAAAATTTTATTTTGTAAGTGTTTTAAGACACTTCCTTCTGGAATAGCATTTAATTCCTTGCCAAGTGTTTTCTTTCATAGGTCTTTATAAAAGCAAAACATGAACTATAAAATAGTTTAACGTTTTTCTGGCACTATTATAAAAAGTCATGCATTTTATTCGTTAGTAAAATTCTCACAATAAATACCCATCTACCCACCCTTTCACTTCATCCTATTTTTTTCCAATTTCTTTTTAAAAATTCATTTATTTTCCATGCATGAAATATTTATTATTTACTATGGGCCAGACACTGCTACGTGTTCTCTTCTTGTATTTCTGCTGTTTGCCCTCCTTTCCTACATTTTCCTTACTTCTGGTTTCCCATCCATTGTTTCAGACAAGGTAGTAGGGCTGGGGATAAGAATGGTGAATGAAGTACGATTTTTGTTTTTGAGGAACGCATGGACAATACACTTACATACATGCATATCCAAGTTATTTACACTTGTGATTTCTTTGTGGTCATGGAAAATGTTTTGATTTTTAAGACCAAAAGTAATTACTACATGCAATCACTAAAAGAGATCGTGGGTATTAGAGTATGTGAAATCATGTCTCACTTAAATTGGCAAAAATCACATTTTCTGTTTGCTTAGTACTTCTCAAATAAACAAAATTTTCTTAATTACAAGTGAGTTTTGAAATAACAAAATTTTAAGTTAAAAGTTTTCTTTGAATGTGTATTTTTGTAATGAAAATAAGGCCAAAAATTTAGTCTTAAATTTAGTCTCTTAAAATACTTGAGAGAATGGATTATTTTATCAAAGCTATTTGTATTTAGTAGGACTTAGCAAAATAATGAAGAAATGTTACTTGTATTTGTGATCTCCATGCTTTTTTTTTTTCATTCATTCAATTGATTTTTATCCTCTGTGCTTTGCTCTAGACACCTTTCTAAGCACTGGGACTTCTTGACATTAAGATGCTTATAGTTTAGAAAGCAAGACCTGAAAAAGTCGATGTTATGTAGAGCTGTGGAACTTGTATTACTAGTGTTTAAATATAAAAATACTGGTTAAAAAGATATACTTCTCACTTTAAAAGAAAAATCAAGGTGTTTGTCCTTCTGCAAAATATTTTCTAATATTCTTCTTTGCATTACAAAAAAGTAATTCTGAAAAATTATTATTTTAAGCGTTATTTTTATTTGCTTTGAATTATTAAATTTCCACTCCAAATATATTTATTGTAGAGTGGTTATATAACTTTGCAACTTTGGACTAGACTAATATGGTATGATTAAATGTTAATTCTTCTGTCTGTGGTGATCACAGAACCAAGAAACTATTTTATGTTTAGTCAGACTGATCAATTTTAAATCAGATTAAATAGACAAGATGTTGGGATTTTTTTCTGAAGCTAGTCAATCACCATATGTACATTACTATGCTAAGAAACAAAAGCTATAGGAAGTGGGGTGTTTTCAAGGAAATATACTACCCATCTGAATTTATAAGAGCTGATAACTCTTATTAAAAATATTTCCTGATAGAAATATTGATAAGGTAGTCAGAAATTTAGCCATATAAAAAGTACCTGGCCAGAAGAATTTAAGAGCAATTTCTATTTAAAATAAGGAAACAGTTATTTTATATGAAAAGATGGAGGGCTTACCAATACTGCAGGACTTGTATATCAATAATAGGAAAACTGAATAAGGATACCACAAAAAGAGGAAATTAAAAATCTGTTTTATTTCTAAACATAAGCACAAATAGCCTTAATAATGTGTTAAAAATTCAAGTCCATCAAATATACTTAAATGTGAAATATCATGAGCATTGACATTAAAATCAGAAATTATCACTGTTAATATTTTTCAGATGATCCAATAAATAGAACAGGAAATAATTGATAAATAGATCAGAGATACACACAATAAATGTGGGGAAAAATGAGTAATTTCAGACATTAAGGGTTTTTTTGTTTGTTTGTTTGTTTGTTTGTTTTAAGAGAGAGAGAGCGTGTGTGCAGGAGCTGGGGACTGGGGGACAGGAACAGAAAGAAAGGCTCTGCACTCAGTGCAGACTACAAACCTGAGATCATGACCTGAGCTAAAATCAAGAGTTAGATGCTTAACCAACTAAGCCACCTGGGAACTCTGACATTAAGATTTCCTAATAAAATTTTTAACCAAATCCATTAGGACTTTTAAAAGAATTAAGGAAGATGGCTTGTTAATCAGTCAACATACAAAAATCAATATACTCAAAGATGTCAACATTTAGAAATGGAATTTTCATCAATGTAATTGAAGAAAGGATAGCCTTTAAAATAGCCAAAAAGTGGAGTCCCTGGGTGGCCCAGTTGTTCAGGTGTCTGACTCTTGATTATGGCTCAGGTGGTTATCCAGGGGTGGTGAGATTGAGCCCTGCGGCTGGTTCCACATTCAGTGGGATACCTGCTTGGGATTCCCTCTCCCTCTGCCTCTCCCCTTGCTTCTACATATGTGTGCACTCTTTCTCTCACATAAACAAATAAATAAACAAACAAATAAAATCTTTAAAAATAAGATACCCCAAAAGCTTAGAACATCCAGGAATAACTCTAACCAAAATGTGCAAGATCTATGTATAATTTCCTATCACTTTTGTATTAAATTACCACAGAATAAGCATTTTAAGGCAACACAAATTTACTGTCTTAAAGTTTTGGAATTCAGAAGTCTAAAATGGGTTCGTACAGCTGCATTCCTTTTGGAGGCTCTAGAGGACAATATTTTTCATTGCCCCTTCTAGTTTTTGGAGGCTTCCTGCATTCCCTGGCTTATGGCCATTTCCTCTAGCTTCAAAGCCAGCAATGCATGATTGGATCTCTGCTTCTTCGTAGACTCTTCTGCCTCCCTCTTTCATTTTTCAAGGACTGTGATTAATTGAGTTTACCTGGATAATCCAGGATAATCTCCCCATTTCAAGGTTCTTGACTTAAATCACATCTATAACGCCCCTTTTTCCATGAAATGTAACACATTCAGGGATTTGCAGCACTAAGATGTGGAAATCTTTGGGGGTTCATTATTCAGACTATTGTAATCTATCTGAAGAAAATAAGAGTTGTATAACATGGTCATTAAAATTGTTAATTCTAAAGTCAGACTAGTTGAGTGGGAATTCTAATTCTATCACTTAAGTTTGCTTGTTTTATGATCTGAAAAAATGATCTTTTATGATTAATGTAATTTTGCTATGCTTTATTTGTTCATTATTCCATAGAGAATTATTTTGGGATATAATAAGATAGTCCATGCAAAGACTTTGGCACAATTTGATAGTTTAAGAAAATGTATCCATATTTACAGACAATAAAGAATTCTTGGTAAATATAATTGTGTTTATAAATATAGAAATATAATTGTGTTTATAAATATAGAATTTCAATAGAAGAATTGGAAGAAAAAAATTAAAGAAACATCATAGTATAAAATAAGATGATAAAGGGAAAATAGGCATTAAGTTTCAGAGACATACAGAATAATTCCAGATATCTCCACATGTGATAATAGGCCTTCCAGGAAGAGAGAACAGAAAGATTCAAAGAAGAAAATTATTAATGGAATACAAACTAGTTTCTCACAACTAAAGAATGACTGATTCTTCAAATGAAAGAGAATTATTGAATGCTAAATTAAGTGAATATATGACTTCCCAAGGAAAATATTGGATTCTTGAAAGCAGTGGAGTATAATGTTAAAAAAAAAAAAATGCCCCAAAATGAATTTCATCCTCAACTTCTATACCTAGTCAAACTATCACTCAACATGAACAGAAAACCATTTTGAGACATGCAGAGACATAGAAAGTTTGCTTTTCATGTATTTTTCTTCACTGAAATAAAATGAGGGAATGAAATAAGATAGGAATGTGACATTTGGGAAGAAAAAGAATTACCTAAAAAGAGAAATGCAGGCAGTCTCACAATGACAGCTGTGGATCAGATCTAGAATGTCTAAATTGGAGCAGGAGGAGAGAGGTCTTGTTAATTCATGATCTCTGGTGTGTTTCCCTAATCTGTATGATTCAAAATGGCTCACAACCATGTCTGCATTTCATCCAGCAGAAAGGAAAAGGGAAAGAGGAAGACTTCTTCTTAAGTACATGATCCATATGCAGCTCACATTATTTCTGCTCAGTATTGGCCAGAATTTAGTCATAACTAGCTGAACCTAATCACACCTGCTGGAAGGGAATCTTGGGCTCTCAACCCTGTGTCTTAAACTATTCCATACTCTATCTGCTCTTGAATACTATTTATTAAATGCTTACCATGTGGCAGACACTGTGACAAGTTCTTAAATTAACTCATTTTTTCTTCAAAAACAATCATAGAAGTATTGTCCACTTTTTATAAAGGACTCAGGAAGCTGAAGTTATTTTCCCAATGTCACACAGCTAATAAGTGGAAGAGTCAGGGCTAGAACTCACATCTCTCTGACTCTAGTGTTAATAATCTTCGCTGCTAAACTATACTGCCTCCATCCTGATTGCCAACCGATGCAATGAATTATGGTTCCTGACCACCAGAGCTTCACTCTTGGTGTCACAGATGAGGAAGTGCTGCACCCCTGCCCTGTATTATTTTATTGGGAGCTGTGGTCTCCTGAATGGATATAAAGAGACACTGATACTCAAGTTCCTCTGGGTAAAGAGCTTCTTTGCACAATGGGAGCAGTGGGGAGTGACTCTCAGCTATCTAGGCTATAATTACAGTTTCAAATGTATAAATTAAGGGTAATGGAAGTGCTTTTTTCACCTCTTATCTCCACAATATGGAAGTGCTTTAGACATGACTTGTGTGCTAATCATTTCTGAAATCCATTCATTTGCTTTGTATTTGGAGATAACTTGTTTCCCAAACTGGATAATTCCTTCATTGATATTCTTTATTTAAATGTTCTTACAACTTTGAGTCTTTAGCAACTTTAACTGGAAGGCAAGAGAAGGTGAATCAGGTCCAGCTATCTTGTTGCCTCCAAACTTGGAAATTTACCCAAGGCCAGTCATTGTGCTATTAAGTAGCAGCTATTAAGGGAAAAATAGCTGAGCCATGGCTATTTTGTATTCTTAGCAGGTCGGAGCAAATAGAATTTGACATGAGGGAAAGGAAGTTACAAAGAAACAAGGAAAGACTTTTACAAAATGGCAACACTGTTTAGCATGTACTTTCTTGGAGAATTAATGCTTACCTGTTGAAGAAGTCTCTATATGATTGTGATTGTGTATGTATTTGTGTGTGTAGGTAAGCAAATATCTCAATGGCTAAGAAAATCAAAAGATGTGATCAAAAGTACCTGGTGGAGAAATTTTGAAGGGCACAAGACTTGAAGTGTTCTCTGTCCCAGAGGTCTTTGGAGTATCAATGCTATGTTATACCTCGTTGTTCAGGCCTATTCTTCAAAGACAGAATGCCAAATACCCCCACTGATCACATGGCTGAAACCCTCCAAAATTTTATTCCAGGTCAAATTAATCCGATTTGGGGAAGTGCGTGAAAAAGAAGAGGTGAATCTGGTTTGAAAACAGTATCTGTGGGCATACAGTGGGATTTGCCATGAGGTGGTCTCCAGATGCATACAGTTTTGGGAGAGGCATGGAAGGAAGGTGGAAGCATGCAGACCTCAAAAGAGCAGAGAAAGGTTATGAGTGGGAAGTGACCAAGCAAGGAGTCCAGGAAGGTTTATTTCCCCAGGATTTTATCCTTTGGACTATCAGAAAAGCTGTATTTACTATACAGTTTTAATTTTCTCCCATGAATAATTCTCTTTAATTTCTTCAACCCGAGTGAAGTTGAGTACTCCCATATAGCTGGGAGTGGTAGAGTTGTTAAGGATAAAGTGAGGTAAAGGGAAACGTGCCTTGCCCCCACATAAGCTCTCCAGAGATATAACAAAGGAATAACCTCAATCCCAGGGGCCTGGGAGGCACCAGGCAGATCCACTGTGCTGTTCTAACTGTCAGAGACAGACGCTGATGGTGAGAGTCACGGTGGAGCAGGCAGTACAGGAATGACTCACAGAAAACCTCTTTTCTCCTTATGTAACAGAGGGAAGTGATGCTTGTAAGGTGGAGGGGGACCAGGGGGTATACTTTGATATAAAGTTTGATATAAAGTGCTTGTTTACTTGTCTGTTTTTTGCAGTGTCATGATTTATGACCAGTCTCCTCGTAAGATTAAAAAATAATAGCTAGATCGTTGTGGTGATCATTTCACAATATACACAAATAGCAGATCATTATGTTGTACACCTGAAACTAATATAATGTATGTGTATCATGCTTCAATATAAAAGATTAAAAGATAATAAATGGTTTCTTCTGAGAATAACTACCATAAAAACTTGCCTAGATAAAATATTACTTTTCTTTATATATATTCTGTACAAAGAAATACATTTTAAAGAGATTTCCTATGAGGACATTTGTACCTGGAATGAATGTTTATATGTCCTTTCACAAGTGCAATTCTGGTTAAAAACCAATATGCTTCGTTTAGCACTTAAACCACAATTTGAAGGTGATGATATGTACCTAGCTTCCCATGCCTGCTGGAAAACAGGCTTGGGGAGATTTTTGTCAATAATTTAATAGCCTTCAGTAGTCTGGGCTGTGGAGCAACTGGGATCTTTTCCTCCTTTTTTGGGTTGCGTAATTTTATATTTGTTTTGCCATCTTTCCTGTTGTTTTGCCTTTTTCTTTTTCTTTATCCAAAACCACCCAATAAGGGATAACTTAAAATCTGAAATGTGCTTACCCTCCTGACTGCTTTGTTTCACCCTTCTGACTTCCCTGGCACTGGCTTATAGAAAGAAGTTTATTCTCATCATCAAGACACACTGGTCCTAGTGAGAACTCATTCTCAAGGCTAACCTCTTATCGATGCCCCGCTGTCAGAAGAGTTACTTGGCTCCCTTGAAAGCGATCTTGTGTTTTTTCCAGCTACAGCTGCTGCACAGAAATGAGATAATGATGGTCTTAGAGTCATTTTATGGCCTACTCTTCATGTTCTCCGAGTCAGGAAATCTCTGGGTCTTGATTAAGATGCTCTCTCTTCTTCTACTCTTAGGATCTAAATTGTAGTTTTCAAGCATGTATCAGATGACGTGACTAAAAATCTTGGAAATTCTTACTGTGTTGAAAAAGAATAGGTGTTGCTTTGACTAGGGAAATCCATAAGTAACATTTGCAAAGGCCTTATCCTTGTCTATCTTTACTGAGTCTCGTGTGGGAGACAGTGGGTTGCAGCGATTAACATCTTTCCCATGTGTGTGGCTTTCCAGGTAAACTACCTCCAGTAAATGTATTGAGAAGTGCTCCTGTTAGGAGCTATGCCCTTCCAAAATCTTGTTCAATGTGTGGGGACTAGGAATCCACACTGATACCTAGAGAGTTTGAGAGTCACCTGCCCTCTTAATTTTATCCTAAAGCAGCAGAATTTTTACTTTTCCAGGTAGAGAACACAGAAATCTTTTCTATGGTCATCTGCTAGCTTGGATCCTGTGCAGTTAAAAGTTATGTGAGTTAGTGTAGTATCACAGGCATTGATAAGGAAGATATTTTGAGTGATCCCATTATAAAATGACATATTGTCAGTTTGCATGTCAAGGATTAATCAAAAGCACACAGGCAAATTCATGATCACCTTTGGGTCTTCCAGGGAAAGTGATGCTAGTGGTTGCAAGAGATAATCCAAAATCTCTGTGGCATTGCACAATAAAAACTCATTTATCACTTATCATCCAGTCCAGTGGGGTAGGGTGAGCAGCTTTGTTACATTCTGTAATTCAAGAATTCAGACTTCTTTTATATTGTGGGACCAACATCTTCAAACATAGACTCTAAAGTTACCGCATAGCAGGAAGAGGGAGGGACTGGAGCAGGCTTCACAGACTTTCTGTAAACAACAGGATAGTTAATATTTTGTGTTTTGTGATAATGTTTTGTGTTTTGTAATATTTTGGTTTTGTTGCAATTACTCAAATTTGTTGTGATAATAGAAAAGCAGCTGTAATATAGCTTTGTTCCAATAAAACTTTATTTACAAAAGCATATGGTGGGCTGGTTTAGCCACTATACTATAGCTTGCTGACTGCTGGATTAGTCTCGTTTAGACTATCTAGACACAGAATAGTATATATTTGTCTCACTCATACTGTTGGCCAAAAATGAGTCATATGGTCTTAGCCAAACTGTGAGAGTTTAAAATGTAGTTTAGCTGGATGCCCAGAAGAGAAGAAAAAGATATTATGGGCCCCAGGAGTCTCTGTTATGTTCTTCAACAGCTTAATGTGAATGAGCTCTTCCAGACAAAACAGAAACTTCTAATGATTCAGTTTTATGCCTAGGATGTTAGATTATCCAAAGTTATATATTTCCTACTGTACCTTTTGTTTGAAAAGCCACTACAATG
Organism: Mustela nivalis; assembly: GCF_964662115.1. Classification (NCBI taxonomy): domain Eukaryota; kingdom Metazoa; phylum Chordata; class Mammalia; order Carnivora; family Mustelidae; genus Mustela; species Mustela nivalis. The sequence continues at coordinate 102,590,845 of NC_139024.1, forward strand.
ACAAAGCTCCAGAAAAGAGTCATTCTATAAGGTACACTGAGAATTACATTGCCTTCATGATCTTGGTCTTGATGTTTCACAGAACTGGAGGAACTCTGCCTTTAATTAAAAGAAAGTGGATGGGTGCTGTGTGAATCCCCCTGGTGGGATGTGGAGCAGAGGAACTTCTACAGTCAGAGATTTTCTTAGAGACTCAACCTGAGGAGGTTGTCTTGGGCTTTTGAGATGTTATAACATAATATCATAGACCTTTTGGCTTAAAAACAACAGAAATTTATTTTTCAGTCCTCTGGGGGCTGGGAAGTTTAAGATTGAGGCATTGGCAGATTTAATGTCTGGTGAAGACCTACTTCTGGTTCATGGACAGTTAACTTTTCACTGTGTCCTCACATGGCAGAAGGGGGTAGAGAGGTCTCTGGGATCTCTCTCTCTCTTTTTTTTTTTTTTTTTTTAAGATTTTATTTACTTATTTGACAGAGAGAGATCACAAGTAGGCAGAGAGGCAGGCAAAGAGAGAGGAGGAAGCAGGCTCCCTGCTGAGCAGAGAGCCCGATGTGGGGCTTGATCCCAGGACCCCAAGATCATGACCTGAGCCAAAGGCAATGGCTTAACCCACTGAGCCACCCAGGCGTCCCTCTGGGATCTCTTTTATAAGGGTACTAAGTCCAGATTGTGAGGGCGTCACCTCATGACCTAATCACCTTCTAAAGAGACTACCTTCTAACATCTTCATAATGGGGATTAGGATTTTAATGTTGGAATTTGTGGGGTGGGGGGACACTGTCTATAGCAGAGGGCTAGGAGAAGTAGGGTAGTTTTAATCGGCCCTCTCTTGTAGCTCTTTGCCACAAGGGTTGGAAGACCCCTGTTTATATTATTTTTATTTCATATAATAGTTAATTCCCAAAGACAAAGAGTACATTTCTCTGGAAAACTTTTCTTTCTTTTATAATCTTTCTTTTAGGTACATCATTCTCCACCAAGTGGCTGGTTCTAAATGTGTTTTAAATGTAATAAGCTAACAATAATCATTTAAGATAGCAGAGATGTAGAGGATAGCTCACTAATTTCCAAATCTAATCTAAGTTTGCCTTGAGCGAATTAAATTTTTTTTTTTTTACATTTTAGCAATATCCTCTTTTCTTTTGTTTAATTGAGGACTAGATCTTCTCCTAAGTTCTGAAGACTAGATCTTTTCCCAAGGCCAAGTTGTCTATATGAGGAATGTAGTGTTCATCTACAAATAATGCAGAGAAAGAGTAAGATAATGGCCAATTTTTAATATGCAAAATGGGATTTTCAAGTAATTCTTGAGATGCAGGGAAAACCATTTTCATAAAATCTATCGCTTGCTATAAAGTATCTAATAACCAAATATGAAAGACTCCTGTGCATAGAATTCTGTCTTATTTCAATGCTTTCATCAATGATAGATTGTTGCTTGATGGTAGAAGGGCAAGACTAGCAGAAATGTTTTCAAAGCAAAACTTAGGGGATTTGTGGAAGAGGAAGACAAGAGGTGAGAAAAATGGGAGTTGATCAGGTTTCTGCTTTGATTTCCCTTCCTTGGGTTTTTCTCTTTGGATTCTGGAGATTTCAATCCCTCAGGTTCAAATTTCCCAATTTACTCTCAGCTTCAGTATGGCATAGTTGAATAAACAAATGGCTAAGAAGTGGGCCAGGGCAAGGGCTATACAATGGACTGTCTGAGCTGAGGCCAATGGGAGATTCAATTTACTTATTTTAATTTTCTTAAACCTTTCTCAAGGTGTAACTGATATACAAAAAATTCATAATTATTTAATGTATACAGTTTGATGAGTTTGGATGTCTGTGTACCTCCCTGAAAGATAATTAATTATCTTACTATAATTAAGATAAGAAATACAACCTTTGCCTCCCAAAGTTTCCTTGTGTTCTCTTTGTTTTGTGTGTGTATGTGTGTGTGTCAGAAGAATACTTGACATGAGATCTGCCCTCTTAGTAAAGTTGAAGCATACAATACAGTATTGTTTACTACAGGTACCATGTTGTACCGCAGATCTCCAGAACTTACTCATCATGCAGCTGCATCTTTATACTCACTGATTAACAACGCCCCATTTTCCCTAACCCTCTGGCAACCACTACTGTGTTCTATGCTTCTGTGAGTTTGAGTATTTTAGGTATCACATACAAGTGGAATCATGCAGTATTTGTCTTTTCACTTAGTAAAATGTCTGGGAAGTTCAGTTTAAACTTCAAAGGAGTCTAACTACTCCTGCCAACTGAGCTGAAGCTGAATCACCTCAGGAACACTACCAGGCCCTGACCTAGAAGCAAATAAACTACAACTTATACATGACACTGTGTCATCTTTAAATGACAGAAGGTCAAACAATGTCCAGTCAGTGAAGAGATATCCTGGTCCTTGACACGAAAGGGCCCAGCATATGATGTGATACAAAGACTCATTATGGCTCTAAGAAAGACAACTAGCCCTAAAGCCGAGAGATCCCATGTCTTGCTTCACCCCCAAACTTGACAGGCAAACTCAAGGAGAGAAGCAGAAGGAAAGAAAGCCTCTCAGAAGCACTTTTGTCCAAAAGAAATGGAGTCATACTAAAAGATACTGTTTAAACTACAGGATCAGATATGAAATAAACAGATTGGACATGTAGTTTATTTTTTTCCCCTTGCCAACCAGCTTGAGAGGAGGGCTGATTAATTACAAATCAAAAAATTACATTTTCTCTGCACATCTGATTTGATTTGTGAATTAAATATTTGCTATCCCACTACCCTGGCTAATGAATTAAAATTAAAAGAAAATCTAAAAAGAAAACCATGTAAAATTTTCATTGCATTTCAAATTCTTAGTTAATTGGAAAATATTTGTATTATCCAAACATGTATACATATATTTACATCCACTTATCCTGAAAGAATCAATTAGGATAAGTAAAAAGCACTTTATATTGGCAGTTGGCAGAGATATGAATTGGATATTCTCTAAGCTTTATAATAATATACTTCATAGGCTGAATATGCTTATTATACATATAATAATTTACCTCAAAAATCTAAATGTATCTTTAAAAAATGTATCATTATAGGAACGTTGCCTTCCTTTTTATGAAACTGATAGCATCACAAAAGAAGGCAAATCACTCCATATTTTTGCTAACAGTGACTGAAGTCACATGCCATTTTCCACACTTAAGCTTCCTGCCTATTCTGCATGTTATTACTTTGTGCCCAAGATGGAAATTTAGCAGAAAAAAAATTCAATAAATATTAAAGAAGGGACGTCTTTTCAAGTAAGGGGGAGGGGAGCAATTTTTGTTTCCACTTGTTTATAAGGGAATATTATATTCATTTCCTCCTCTCCCTCTCCAGGGCGGCGTGCAGCGTCATTTCACAATTTCTTGCCGCCCTCCTCTTGTCCCTCCGCCTGCATGTGTCTGTTGCATTGAGACGAGCCTCTCTGGGGTTTGGGGAACACATGGAGGAGCTAAGCCTCCCTGATGAGGGAGGGTTGCCATTTCTGAGAAGGAGCCTCGGCTGGCTGGCGGGTCGAGGCTGCGGCTGCTGAAAGCTGGAGAGCTGCTGGGAAGCCTTGCAGAGGCTCAGGGCAGCTGCTCTGTCGGGCGAAGAGCCCGGCCCTCCCTCCCTCCCTAGACACGGCTGCCTCTGACCACGGTAGATTGTAATTCAATACAATTCAAATCTTTAGTTGCTGGGAGCCGCCAGGCAGAGGGCCCAGAGGCCCTTTCAAATCAGGGTTTTTACAGTTATTTTAATCCACGGGAGATGCCAGCATTTCTGTGCCTCACAAAGACAAGCAACGCTGTGCAGAGGCTGGTGAGATACAACCTTGAAGAGGAAGTTGAGCCAGATTCTCTTGGGGGGGGGAAAATGAGAGTAAATCCATGTGTATTGCTCATGGTCCTCATCTGCCATCTATTTTCAATTCTCAGGGACAGATTCAGGTAGGTATGATACAATAAATAAATGATGGGAGAAGGTCTATGCAAACACACACCATTTTGTGCAACAAGCCGGTAGTGGACATGCTGCCACTCAGATGACTCTTATTCAACTGAGTGAATAGTATTAAAGTCCCTTGCTCTCCCTGTTGGAATAAGTTGGACACTGAAGTGATGGGGTACAATGACCTAGCTCTGGCGGGGCACCCGGACTCAGCTCAGAACTAGATCTACTCAGGGATGCTGAGAGCCGTCTGGCCTCGGAGGAGCAGGGTACCTTGGTGGTTACAACAGCCCAGACTCCGGGATTAGGCCGCCTGGGTTCAAATCCTGCTCTGCCATTTACTAGCGATGAAAATTGGGGCACATTTATGATCTCTTTGTGTCCTCTGGGATGAGAGAGATGATAATCATGGTACCTGTAATGAGAATGAAATGGGTAAACATAAGGTGAAGAGCAGAAAGCAGTATCTGGCCTGTTGGGGATGCTCAGGGTGTGGTCTGCAGACCAACGGCAGCAGCGGCTTATTAGAAATGCAGATTCCTGGGCTCTGTTCCTGACTTAACAGCATCCCAATCTGAATCTCAAAAAAAATTCCTATTGACATTAAACATTTGAGAAGCATTGCTATCTAGATGTTGGTGTATGTATTTGAGGCTAGCATTAGCTAGGTTGAGTGGTTAAGGTGAGAAGGGCATCCCTGCCAATTTGCCTTTCCCTTCCAAGCTCTGGGCCCTAAGGAGAGGCTCTGTCCTTTATGACACTGGCCTCTGATTATCCTGGCTTTTTGGTGAACTCTGCTGCCCTGAGCCCATGTCCCTATTAGCCTCAACCTGCATCCCGACCTTGAATGTTTACTTTGCATCCAGATCTGGATGTTTCTGACTCCACCAGCTTATTTAACCCCAAGTCTCCATTAGCACCTTTACTTGTCAGCTTTATTGGATGTCTTCAATTGTGGACTACGTCCCAATGCCTCTGCAGTTCAGCTAAAAGGGTCTATGCCTAATTGCCCTCCCTGAACAAAACAAGAAAAAATATTAGGAACATATTTAAAAAGTTGGAATTATTTAACACTTCCCTCCTACACCCACACAGTACAGAAACATTTGGTTTTTATAGTTGGCTCCGAGAGGCAATTTTCTAACAGATTTTTATAGCGGAGAAGAGAGCTCAGCCTTTAAAGAATGCAAAGGTCAACAAAGCAAAATTTGCTCTATTTATGGGATGGGTGTGACATTTGGACCTCTTAGCAGCCAATATTCTTTTGGCTTTAGTGAAGAGTTCATTGCCACACCTGCTTGCTTTTTTTCACATCAAATGGTGTTTAGTGAAGAGGTTTGGAAACAAGAGACCTTCCGTAGGCATTCATGCCAAGCTTATCACAATTCCATGACGCTTGGCCAATAGTGCAATGAGAATGGATGACGCCAGGATGCCGGTGCCCTTGATGTGTGGTGAATTGAAGGGATATGATTGTAAGCAAAATGGACAAAGTGCTTCAAGGGCACACTGGCACCTAACTTATAGTAGCAGAACAGCTCTGTAGAGGCAGGAATTCACAGCAATAAGCTTTGTATCCTGCTATGTATCAAATTGGAAGAGAGGAGAGATTAGTTATTTGTAGACCCTGAGATTAATGTGACTCACAAACAATTTCCATTGTGGCTGTCAGAGCTTCTTGAGATGAACACTTGGGCATCCACAATCATTGATTGCCTCCTCTGTGCATGGCACTAAGAAAGCAGCCAAAAGACAAAAAGGAGAAATATAATACTTCTTCCCTCTAAAAAGCTTACAGTCACCTCTGGGAAACGCATTTATGTATATGAAATGGAAATAAATTTAGCAAGGAATAAGTGGAAGAGTCCAAATGGGTATCAGAGGAGAAGTTACTTCTGTCCAATCTAGAGGGTCAGGACAGCCTCAAGAAGGTGTGGTTGGAGCTAAAACTTTGGAGGATCAATTTATATTGCAACGCATACATTCTTGTAAACACAGAGAAACTTGTGACCCAGGTAAAGCCTAGATGGAAAAAGAAGATGGATTTTAGGGGCCCAACAAGTAAACCTTTTTTTTCTTGCCCTCCCAAACTCAAGTATATTGAAAGGAAAACACAGGAATTACATGCTTGGGGAGATTATCAGTCTCTCCCCCCCGCCCCCGCTCCCCATGGAAACTCAATTGGAGGACATGAGTGATGTGTGGCTGCACGCATTTTAATACTTTGCTGCTGACATAGGCAGACTTAGCTGCCCAATCACAGGCCACACTCCACAGAGACAGAGTCTTCATGGAAGAAAGCTGACAAGATGTACCCTGGCTGCAGGTAGACATCTACAAAATATAACCTGGAAGTACCACAACACACTGGCTTAGCACTTTCTCCAAAGTTCTTGAGTCAGAAATTCCATTTCTCCTTTCTTGGAAATACATTCTCTTCCCTATCCACCTGCCTGGTATCACCCAGGAGAGTTTATGCTTTTCTCTTTCTTTCTTTTTTCTTTCTTTCTTTCTTTCTTTCTTTCTTTCTTTCTTTCTTTCTTTCTTTCTTTCTTTCTTTCTTTCATCTTTTGTTAAGATTTTAATTATTTGAGAGAGAGAGAGAGAGGGAGAGAGAAAGAACATGAGCAGGGGGAAGGGCAGAGGGAGAGGATAAGGGAGAAGCAGGCTCCCCTACTGAGCAGGGAGCCCAAATCAGGGCTCAACCCCAGGACCCAGAGATGCTGCCCTGATTTGAAGGAGAATGTTTAACCTACCGAACCACCCAGGTGCCCCGAATTTATTCTATTTTTAATGGACTCTAAGTTGATTTTGGTACAACTAACCAAATTAACAAACAGTAACACTTATCTTTTCTTTAAATCTGTGCATTTGTGTGATGCACCTTGAAGCTCTTTATGCTCTGATGCAAATGGGTTGGGAAACAACTGAAAAGCACTGATAAATAAATAATTCCCCAGGGGATTCCAATAAGCAGTAAAATTTGGGATCTTTTGGTCTAGATGATTTGTAAAAATTTTGAACCCATTGGTTTCTGTGATTCTTGGAGCTAAAATTGCCTGTGGTTGCCTGCTGAGTGTTTTTGTTGCCGTTGATTCTTGGTTTTGTTTTTTCTTTCTCTGGATACTTACTTGATTAAGTCTAGTTTCTGGCTAGGGATTCTACATTTTGGAGAAGTATTTCCAGCAAATGCAATGGCCCCTTGAAGATCAGAAACAGATGTGAGAGAAAGTATCTGAATCCCCAGAGAAGATATTGGGAAATTATCAGTTGAGAGGGTGCTTACATGGAGAGGGAGTGGGACTCTCTGATAAACTTTTACCAATAGTTTAGGTCGAAGACTCTTGTCATTGAAAATGTAATGAAGGAATGTGTAACAAATTGTTGAACAATGGAGTTTTCAGTTTTGTGCGATTTCTGTTTTGTGGGAACTCTAGGATGTTACATGTCTCTCTAGGTCCCAGTTGTCTTACTAACTAAATGGATTAAATGAAACCATCTTTGCATGTTTATAACGTTAAATATAAAGGATATTTTTGAAGCATTGACAAATGCTAACTAATTACCAGACTAAAATGTTGCGGTCCCTAAAGATAGTTTATAGCAGATGATCTGCCTACATAGGTTAAGTATGTTTTAGAAATAAATTAATTTGCATTTCGGTGTCAGCTTTCTTCTTTGTAATTTGCTACCAGCCTGTACACTATCTCTCTTGTTTTGTTCCCAACACATTATTGTTGCTCTCTTGGCTTCTAAGACATGTCTCTTTCCTGGGTTTCTTCCTTCCCTCTGATACTTTCTTGTTCTTGTTTTTGTAATCTCTACTTTTCCCTGTCTTCACGTATAATTGTGCCCCAAGTGTATTTATAAGGTTCTCTTTTTAATGCCTTATCTTTCCCTTCTTATTCTCATTCCTTCAGAAATAGAATTACATAATAAAAGTTTATCGAGTCCTATGATATGCTAGATAATGTGCACTAGGAACAAGGCAGTCAAAGGCAAAGGTTCCAGCCTCTAAGACTTTAGCCTCTCACAAATTTGATAATCATTTATACTCAGACCCTCTCCTCTAAAGTCCCACCCCCAAATGATACACTGAACATCTCTGCTTGGAAGTCCTGTAGGCAGTGCACACCAGATGCAGAAAAAGCCAGAATGCATTATTTTCCCTTGTAGCCCTACCCTGCTGTGTTCCTGTTCTCTATTAAATAGCATAATTCCAGGCTTCGATATTATCAAGTTTATCATCCTCTCCCTATATACTCAGCCTTCACTTCTTTTTTATTCTGCCTCTGGTGTGTCTCTCAGGTACGTTTCCTTCTCTCTCTCTTCCCACTGTCTTGATGAAAGTCTCCATCGGCTCTCACCAGCGCAAGTAGTGTGGCTTCTTAATTGTGTCTCTGCTTCCAGTGTATTACATGGCTCCTGAGTCATCCTTCTTCTTCTTCTTTTTTTTTTTTTAATTTTTTCAATTTATTTATTTTCAGAAAAGCAGTATTCAGTATTTTTTCACCATACCCAGTGCTCCATGCAATCTGTGCCCTCTATAATACCCACCACCTGGTACCCCAACCTCCCACACCCCCGCCACTTCAAACCCCTGCAATTGCACTCCTGGGTATTTACCCCACAGATACAGATATTGTGAAAAGAAGGGCCATCTGTACCCCAATGTTTATAGCACCAAACTATGGAAAGAACCAAGATGCCCTTCAACGGATGAATGGATAAGGAAGATGTGGTCCATATACACTATGGAGTATTATGCCTCCATCAGAAAGGATGAATACCCAACTTTTGTAGCAACATGGACGGGACTGGAAGAGATTATGCTGAGTGAAATAAGTCAAGCAGAGAGAGTCAATTATCATATGGTTTCACTTATTTGTGGAGCATAACAATCTGAGTCATCTTTCTACTCACTTTCCTGCATCTCATTCTCCTGCTTATTTTCAGTGCAGCCCACAGTCATTCCCCACGTGCCCTAACTATTCTTCTGCCATTTTTACCATGTGCTCATACCCCGGCAGCACCAGACTAGATGAGTTCCGCCCACACTCCTGTGTCTTCCGTGCCTCAGTGCCTTGGTTGACTCGTGGGCCCCAGATTTCCTTCCTCTCCATCTTTGCTTGGTAAACTTCAATCTTCAAGGCTTAGATTCTTCTTTTGTGAGAATTCTTCATCTGTGAAGCTGTCTCTGCATTCCCCATTCTTTGTTCATATTTCACTTATAACACTTTTCATATGGTATTTTGGATTCCTGGGAACTTCAGTGTTTGGCACAGAGGAGATAATATTTTTTCTTTTTTAGGTAGCTGCTTAATAAGTAAAATGAAATTTGTTGCACTTTTATATCTAAAGCTCTGTCTCTATGTGATCCATAACAACTTGTTTTAGCAAAAGGCTGGACTGTTATTTAATGGTTGTAAATGCAATTGTGAAATGCAAGTTTTGACTTGCTGAGTTTACATTTAACTGGAAATTACATCTTCTACAAAGAGAGGATTCATTTTTTTCATGTCTTTAAGCTTTTCTTTCTCAAAATACATTCTGTTAGAGGAGTTGCACCCAAAACATTAAGATAGTCCTCTTTGCCTTACATAATTTCAGCAGATGAGTCGAAGAAACTGAAAGTACACTGAGATCTTGCAAAGTATGATCACTTTAGACTCTCAGTATTGTTCTCAGTATTGTACTTGGCACTTTACTGGAGAAAATACTGAATAGGGATATGATTTCCTTTTTTTCTCTTATTGGTTATTGAGAATATAAATGACAAGAAAGCATATGGTTAATTCTACTTAGTCTATTAATATATTCTTTCATAAGCCAGTTATATAATCCATTATCACCATTTTTCATGGTAGATTACTGAGTCCAGTTATTATGTGAGCTTTGAGTTTTCTTTTAAGTTCTAGGTATTCAAGGGCGATGAGTGGGTTAGTTTATTATTGCTGCAGTCTGCTCCAGGAATACCTTCCTAGTAATCCGATTGTCTCCACAGGGTGGATTCTGCAGATACATTCAACTCATTTAGAGCTCAGGATGACATGAGAACTGGGGGACAACAAAGATTTAGTAATGCTGTTGGTGTGTGAGGCTGCATGTGGGTATTTTCCCAGATTCTTCTTGGATTTAATATTATTTCCAAGGGATTTTCTTTGTCAGTGTTTAATCTAAGAAAGAAACATAGCAAAAGAAGACTTAGGATTCTCCTTATTTAAACACTTAAACATAAAACTATTTAGTACATTGGAAAGCAGCAATAAAAATTTGGGAAGATGTTAAACGAACTCCACACATTAACTGTTTCTAGCGATTGGATGGTAGACAGAGGGATCAATCAAAAGTAGTACTATTGAAACAAAAATGCATTTTAAATATCTTTTTCCCCAATCACATGCATACTATGTTATGGCACTTCACCTATTACTCACATCAAACTTAGATCTGTAGCTCTCAGAGAAACAAACCACCCACTAACAACTTGCTAAATAAAAGGTTTTATTCTCTTTTAGTCTTTACTGACCCAATCCCATTTGCTGTGGCCCACATAACTCATGCTCACAGTAAGTGTCCTGATTCTAGCATGTTTCTCTTGTTACCACTAGGCTTGATTAGGTGCCTGTGTATTGCATATTTTTATCTCAGTAATTTTCCATCCCGTCTATAGTCTGATCTGTTCATGTGTCAATCTCCACCATTAGCCTATGAACTGCTTGAGATCAGAGGCTGTTCTTTACTCATCTTTGCTGAGCACTGTGTCTTTAATGTAGTAGTGAATACCGTATGAGTGTTTGTATAATTAATAGTGAAGTCAGCTCTCACAGACTGGAATTTTCGTTGACGTGCAACACCACTGAAAGCTCTTATTTGAAAAACTGCATTAAATGTAATATCACCTAAATTTTATAGACACATCTGAATCACCGCATTAAACTACTGTATTTAATTTACTTCTAAAAAAAAAGAAGCAGTATCTCTTGTCCTCCAGTTATTTAAGGGGTATATTTTTTAAAAAGAAAGTGGAGGTGAATTAAAAAGTGTGTAGAAAGTCGTAAGTGTAAATTGCTTCCTAATATAATCTCTTGAGTTCATGTTTAATAAAGATAAGTTACTCAATCAACAATTACTCCATGTGTGAGGGTATTTGTACATAAATCACTTAGTTTGGCTTGGATCTAACATTGATAGGACATAATTGATCTTTAAAAGTTTTATGAAGAATCACAGACTGTGAAATTAAAGGCGGTTGTATTGTCTAACTTTGCCTTTCCATCAAACAGACACCTGTTTCTTGGTAGTAGAAACCTTATTTTATATGTATTATTGACCAGTACATCAATTAACTCTGTCTCACAATAATTAACATCATGTTACCTTCTAGTTTTTATCAAGGAAGCCTACCAGAGTTTTCTAACCTGATCAACTGCCAGCTAGTATTTTTTCCCCACCCCCTCAAAAATGCTTTTTAAAAAAAAAAAAGATTTTATTTATTTATTTGACAGAGAGCGAGAGATCACAAGTCAGTGGAAAGGTAGGCAGAGAGAGAGGGGGAAGCAGGCTCCTTGCTGAACAGAGAACCTGATGCGGGGCTTGATCCCAGGACCCTGAGATCATGACCGGAGCCGAAGGCAGAGGCTTTAACCCACTGAGCTACTCAGGCACCCCTCAAAAAAAGGTTTAAAACAAGCATTAAAACCTGTATAAAATGCATTCTGGTTCATGATTTGGTAAACCAGCTTGTCATTTAACTTTACATATTGCATAGTGTTGTTATATGTGACAAGAGTTGAAAAATGTCTAGTAGGAAAGTTTTATTTTACTTTTCTTAATATATAACAAACTGTCCCTTGAATTCCTTTCTCTTTTCCTGCCTTCCTTCCTTCCTTCTCTTCTTTTTTCACTCTTTCTCTCTCTTTTTAGAAATGTTACTTTCTGTCAATCTTATTTCCAGTTTTCATTTAAGAGTCTGTGGACGAATAGCTGAGAGCCACTCGGTGGTTGTTCCTTCTCATTCGAGTGGCCTGAGCACTGGGAGATGCAGACCGGTCTTCAGTAGCAAGCCAAGTGCTCTAGTCTTCAGTGGGAATCACTGAATAGTCACGGAGGGCAGCTGCCCTTCTTCATACCAGTCTGCAACCTTGGATTGTGTGGCAATAAATCTGGGACCTGCAGTAATCCTTTCACCCTGAAATTCCTCCTTGGTCACAGCCTTTTCAACAGCAGCTTACTCTTCCTTTTCAATCTCTTCAGGATTTCTGTAGAAGGAGAGATCAAGTGTGACCTTTGTGGGTGTTCACATGAGAATGTGCCACGCATGTGCAGAAATTCCTGGGCCAGTGTCCGCCACATCAGATTCACCAGCTGAGTGAGCTCCTTGTTGTTGTATGGGATGGCAACGTCCATCAGACTCTTTTCTGTGTTGCATAGAACAATGTAGGCAGGTTAACCAGCCTCTGTGAGAGGCTGGTAATCAGCCCTAGGATTGGTAATCACCAGAAGTCTCAGCTTCTGGAAGGCTTCCAGGATCTGGTTAGTGAATGTCCCAGTTGTGAAGTGGCCAGCAATAGGAGTGGCTCCAATGACAGCCCCAACTTCATCACAGCCAGCGGGCCGGTAATCCGAGAGCCTCTGACACTCAAATCAACGGGGCTTTCAATGGCCTGAGCTGCCAGCAGAAACTTCTCCCAGGTTCTCTTCAGATTTGTGATGTGGATGCCATTGCTTTTCCTTTTGTAGATGGAAGTCAAATTTGGTGCCACCTCAGTGGGCTGGAGGAATTTAAGGACTCCTCTTTCATGTGCAGGAAATCAAGGACTCTTGATGTCAAAGTTTCCCTCTAAGTTAGGATGGAAACCCAGAACAACACAACAAAGACCCCCTCTCTGGGTAGCTTGGAAAGCCTTTACTTTCTGATAATTCATAAATGCTGTCATTACACTTGGGAAAGGGAATAGTTGTGGCAAACTGGATAGTATGCAGTAGTTAAAGACTGTGATTAAAATGTTTGGGAAGTATTGTGTGTATATGTATTTGTCTCATTCACAAAATTTCATGGTCCCTAAGATCATCTATATTAGTTTTCTAGTATTGCCATAACAAATTACCACACATGTATTGGCTCCAAACAGCACAAATTTACTATCTTACAGTGCTGGAGGTCAGTGTCTGAAATTAATTTCACTAGGCTAAAACCAAGATGTTGGCACCTCCTTCTGGAGGTTTTATGGAAGAGTCTACGTTCTTATGTAGCTTCTGGAGGCTGCCTGCCTCCCTTGACTCATGGCCCATTCCTGCATTTTCACTCTGATCTTTGCTTCATTACACTCGGCCCGCTCAGATAATCCTTATCTCAAAGCTTTTAGTCACATCTGCAAAATCACTTTTGCTATGTGTGTTTGGGCTTTCCAGGACCACCCTCCGGTGTGATGCTTTGCTGAGAGGATGCAAGGAACTCAACATATAATAATATTCACAGCTACAATTTATCAGAGCACAAACACCAGTCACAACAACAATGAAACAAAGCCAAGTCAACCAAGGGAGAAGGCACATGGGGCAAATGCTGGGGGAAAACAGGTGCAAGCTTTCAAGGGTCCTCTCTCAATGGAATCACACAGCATGTGTTTCCTTCCCTCGACAAGGAGTTCTGACAGCACATGTGAAATGTTGTTAACCAGAGAAGTTCATTAGGGACTCAGTGCCTGGGGTCTTTATTGGAGCTGGTTATGAGGCATACTTTGTCTGCTGTGTGCCAGAATTCCTGATTCCTAGAAGGAATGCAGATGTTCAGCACAAAACATATTGCTTACACAAATATTTTAGGCACAGTGAGTCGTTCCTACCAGTTAATGGTGGGAACACTCCAAAATCTAAATTCCCAGAGGTTAGCCAAGGGCTGATCTTGCAAGGAGGTCTTTTCAAGGATAGACATTTGGAATTGCTATGTTAACTCTTTCCTTAGCACAATGTAAGGTAACATATTGCCGGTTTCGGGAATAAGAATGCAGACATATTAATGGGCTAAATGCCCCTGTCAAAAGACACAGGGTATCAGAATGGATAAAAAAACAAAACCCATCTATATGTTGCCTCCAAGAAACTCATTTTAAGCCCGAAGACACCTCCAGATTTAAAGTGAGGGGGTGGAAAAGAATTTACCATGCTAATGGACATCAGAAGAAAGCAGGAGTGGCAATCCTTATATCAGATCAATTAGATTTTAAGCCAAAGACTATAATAAGAGATGAGGAAGGACACTATATCATACTCAAAGGGTCTGTCCAACAAGAAGATTTAACAATTTTAAATATCTATGCCCCCAATGTGGGAGCAGCCAACTATATACACCAATTAATAACAAAATCAAAGAAACACATCAACAATAATACAATAATAGTAGGGGACTTTAACACTCCCCTCACTGAAATGGACAGATCATCCAAGCAAAAGATCAGCAAGGAAATAAAGGCCTTAAATGACACACTGGACCAGATGGACATCACAGATATATTCAGAACATTTCATCCCAAAGCAACAGAATACACATTCTTCTCTAGTGCACATGGAACATTCTCCAGAATAGATCACATCCTCGGTTCTAAATCAGGACTCAACCGGTATCAAAAGATTGGGATCATTCCCTGCATATTTTCAGACCACAAAGCTCTAAAGCTAGAACTCAACCACAAAAGGAAGTTTGGAAAGAACCCAAATACATGGAGACTAAACAGCATCCTTCTAAAGAATGAATGGGTCAACCGGGAAATTAAAGAAGAATTGAAAAAAATCATGGAAACAAATGATAATGAAAACACAACGGTTCAAAATCTGTGGGACACAACAAAGGCAGTCCTGAGAGGAAAATATATAGCGGTTCAAGCCTTTCTCAAGAAACAAGAAAGGTCTCAAGTACACAACCTAACCCTACACCTAAAGGAGCTGGAGAAAGAACAAGAAAGAAACCCTAAGCCCAGCAGGAGAAGAGAAATCATAAAGTTCAGAGCAGAAATCAATGAAATAGAAACCACAAAAACAATAGAACAAATCAACGAAAGTAGGAGCTGGTTCTTTGAAAGAATTAATAAAATTGATACGCCCCTGGCCAGACTTATCAAAAAGAAAAGAGAAAGGACCCAAATAAATAAAATCATGAATGAAAGAGGAGAGATCACAACTAACACCAAAGAAATACAAACTATTATAAGAACATACTATGAGCAACTCTACGCCAATAAATTTGACAATCTGGAAGAAATGGATGCATTCCTAGAAACATATAAACTACCACAACAGAACCAGGAAGAAATAGAAAGCCTGAACAGACTCATAACCAGTAAGGAGATTGAAACAGTCATTAAAAATCTCCAAACAAACAAAAGCCCAGGGCCAGACGGCTTCCCGGGGGAATTCTACCAAACATTTAAAGAAGAACTAATTCCTATTCTCCTAAAACTGTTCCAAAAAATAGAAATGGAAGGAAAACTTCCAAACTCATTTTATGTGGCCAGCATCACCTTGATCCCAAAACCAGACAAGGATCCCACCAAAAAAGAGAGCTATAGACCAATATCCTTGATGAACACAGATGCGAAAATACTCAACAAAATACTAGCCAATAGGATTCAACAGTACATTAAAAAGATTATTCACCACGACCAAGTGGGATTTATTCCAGGGCTGCAAGGTTGGTTCAACATCCGCAAATCAGTCAATGTGATACAACACATCAATAAAAGAAAGAACAAGAACCATATGATACTCTCAATAGATGCTGAAAAAGCATTTGACAAAACTGATCAAAAGCATCTGATCAAAACTCTTCAAAGTGTAGGGATAGAGGGCACATACCTCAATATCATCAAAGCCAACTGTGAAAAACCCACCGCAAATATCATTCTCAATGGAGAAAAACTGAAAGCTTTTCCACTAAGGTCAGGAACACGGCAGGGATGTCCATTATCACCACTGCTATTCAACATAGTACTAGAGGTCCTAGCCTCAGCAATCAGACAACAAAAGGAAATTAAAGGCATTCAAATCGACAAAGAAGAAGTCAAATTATCACTCTTCGCAGATGATATGATACTATATGTGGAAAACCCAAAAGACTCCACTCCAAAACTGCTAGAATTTATACAGGAATTCAGTAAAGTGTCAGGATATAAAATCAATGCACAGAAATCAGTTGCATTTCTCTACACCAACAACAAGACAGAAGAAAGAGAAATTAAGGAGTCAATCCCATTTACAATTGCACCCAAAACCATAAGATACCTAGGAATAAACCTAACCAAAGAGACACAGAATCTATACTCAGAAAAGTATAAAGTACTCATGAAAGAAATTGAGGAAGACACAAAGAAATGGAAAAATGTTCCATGCTCCTGGATTAGAAGAATAAATATTGTGAAAATGTCTATGCTACCTAAAGCAATCTACACATTTAATGCAATTCCTATCAAAGTACCATCCATCTTTCTCAAAGAAATGGAACAAATAATGCTAAAATTTATATGGAACCAGAAAAGACCTCGAATAGCCAAAGGGATATTGAAAAAGAAAGCCAACGTTGGTGGCATCACAATTCCAGACTTCAAGCTCTATTACAAAGCTGTCATCATCAAGACAGCATGGTACTGGCACAAAAACAGACACATAGATCAATGGAACAGAATAGAGAGCCCAGAAATAGACCCTCAACTCTATGGTCAACTAATCTTCGACAAAGCAGGAAAGATTGTCCAATGGAAAAAAGACAGCCTCTTCAATAAATGGTGTTGGGCAAATTGGACAGCCACATGCAGAAAAATGAAATTGGACCATTTCCTTACACCACACACAAAAATAGACTCCAAATGGATGAAGGACCTCAATGTGCGAAAGGAATCCATCAAAATCCTTGAGGAGAACACAGGCAGCAACCTCTTCGACCTCAGGTGTAGCAACATCTTCCTAGGAACAACACAAAAGGCAAGGGAAGCAAGGGAAAAAATGAACTATTGGGATTTCATCAAGATCAAAAGCTTTTGCACAGCAAAGGAAACAGCTAACAAAATCAAAAGACAACTGACAGAAAGGGAGAAGATATTTGCAAACGACATATCAGATAAAGGACTAGTGTCCAGAATCTATAAAGAACTTAGCAAACTCAACACCCAAAGAACAAATAATCCAATCAAGAAATGGGCAGAGGACATGAACAGACATTTCTGCAAAGGAGACATCCAGATGGCCAACAGACACATGAAAAAGTGCTCCATATCACTCGGCATCAGGGAAATACAAATCAAAACCACAATGCGATATCACCTCACACCAGTCAGAATGGCTAAAATCAACAAGTCAGGGAATGACAGATGCTGGTGAGGATGCGGAGAAAGGGGAACCCTCCTCCACTGTTGGTGGGAATGCAAGCTGGTGCAGCCACTCTGGAAAACAGCATGGAGGTTCCTCAAAATGTTGAAAATAGAACTGCCCTATGACCCAGCAATTGCACTATTGGGTATTTACCCTAAAGATACAAACGTAGTGATCCAAAGGGACACGTGCACCCGAATGTTTATAGCAGCAATGTCCACAATAGCCAAACTATGGAAAGAACCTAGATGTCCATCAACAGATGAATGGATCAAGAAGATGTGGTATATATACACAATGGAATACTATGCAGCCATCAAAAGAAATGAAATCTTGCCATTTGCGACAACATGGATAGAACTAGAGCGTATCATGCTTAGCGAAATAAGTCAAGCGGAGAAAGACAACTATCATATGATCTCCCTGATATGAGGAAGTGGTGATGCAACATGTGGGCTTAAGTGGGTAGGAGAAGAATCAATGAAACAAGATGGGATTGGGAGGGAGACAAACCATAAGTGACTCTTAATCTCACAAAACAAACTGAGGGTTGCTGGGGGGAGGGGGTTTGGGAGAAGGGGGTGGGATTATGGACATTGGGGAGGGTATGTGCTTTGGTGAGTGCTGTGAAGTGTGTAAACCTGGTGATTCACAGACCTGTACCCCTGGGGATAAAAAATATATGTTTATAATAAATAAAAAATTTTATTAAAAGCCTTAAAAAAAAGAAAAGAATGCAAACATATTTGGAGGGATTGTTATCGGTCTAGAGCATATGTATTTTACTATACATATTCTATATATATATATTCTATATTCAAGCTCTAGTCCTAGTGCCTTGCATGAAGTGAGTGCATGGGAAATGTTCCTTCTTTGTGCATTGAGCTGTGGATCATGATTTGTCATATTCCCTGTGTTACCACCATCTTTGTAAATGGCATTACCATTCACCCAGTACCTGAAGAGAAAATCTACTTGAATCCTACCTGTTTTTTGCTCTCCATTTGCAATCAATCATCAACTCCTACTGATTCTACTCTTTAATGTTTCTTGATTCCATTCCATTTCCATCAGGTCCACTGCCATCATTGTAGTCTGGGCCACCATAACTTCTGGGCACTTTTTCTTTTTATGCTCTGGACTGGTTTGAAGCTTCTAGTTTGCTTTCCTCCAATTCAGTCTCCAGATAGAAACAAGAGTGTTCTTTAGGAACACAAATCTAATCACATTACTGCTCTATTAAAAACCCTTCAGTGGTCTCTGTCTATTTCCCCAGACTCAATCTTTACTCTCATTTATCTTGCACACTATACACTTTGCAGTCACAGTGAATTTCTCTTGGTTTCTCAAACAAAATATACTCCCTCCTTACCTCTAGAGTTTTACATGACTTTGTTTTTTTGTACCAAACACTCTCCTCCTTCTTTGCCAAGTTAGTTCTGATTATCCCTTCACTTGAGTCTCAGAAAAAACATTTCTTCCTCAGGGAGATCTTACCAGGCATCTGAACAGGTTAGGTCCCTCTATTATCTGGCTGTTTATATCCTGTACTTTCCTTATCATTATATTTAGCCCAAAAGTTATGATTTTGTCTATCTTCTCTGCCAGGTTATAATCTCCATTATGGCAGAGACTCTGTTTTGGTTGCCATTATATCTGTAAGATATAGAACATGGAACTGGACATAGCTAGTTTCTAGCAAATGTTTCCTAAATGAGTGAATGCATTAGTGCTGAGTTTTTAAGAATGATTTCCTGGCTGCTTTGGAGAACAGTCTGGCAGTTCCTCAAAAGGTTAAAGAAAGAGTTATCATATGGCCCAACAATTGTACTTCTATATCCACCCAAGAGAAACAAAAATGCAACCCCCACAAAATATTGTATATAAAATTTCATAGCAGCATATTGTTAGCATAATAACCAAAATGTGGAAACGACTTGAATCTCCATCAACTGATGAAAGGAAAAATACAGTGTGGCATATCCATGCAATGGAGTATTATTTGGTAATGAAAAGAAATGAAGATTATATGGTACAACATAGGTGGACCTCAAAAACATGCTAAGAGGCCAGTCACAAAAGACCACATAATGTATGATTTATGAAATGCCCAGAATAGTCAAATCTATAAAGATGAAAGCTAGATTAGTGATTGCTTAGAACTGAGGATGTTGGGAAGAAATGGGGAAAGACTTCTAAGGATTGCCATGGTTTCTTCTTAAGGTGATAAAAATGTTCTAAAACTGGTTATGGTAATAGATGCACACTTCTGTGAATATACCAAAAACCATTGAATTGTGTATTTAAAATTTATGAATTGTACAGAATATGAATTTTATATCAATATTATTTAGAAAGGATTAGAAACTTGTTAATGTATAATTCAACTTTGAAAGGGAGTTGATGGTGATTACGCTTAATTCTCACTAAGAAGAACACCGAACTCAGGAGGTATTAATTGAATGAGTGAATGGTTTATCATTCTCTATTGACTGAAATGCCCAGCCAGCTAGTTCACCTCACAACTCAAACAATCACGTAAGTGTTTTTCCTTGAGACAACCACTGCACTTTGGTATAGAGCAGAAGGGTTTTATGTATATTTTGTCACATGAACGTGTAAGAAGTGAATTTATGAACTGAGAATTAATTTTAAAAATTAATACTTTTCACTGATTCGTCGAGGACACTCTTAAGTGAAACAACCCTTTCATCCCATCTTAGGTACAGAAGAATGCAGTGATTGACTCAAAGCAGTAAGTTTACTCATTAACTCACATTGCTTTTGTACTATAATGCAATGTGAACCCAGGAGAAAAGGCAAAAGCTGCTTCTTATTATTATGAAAATAGTTTTGACCTAATATTTCCTCTGAGAAGATCTTGAGGACTCCTAGTGGGTCTGCAGACCACACTTGAGAGCTGTTGTCCACAGTGATATTAGCAACAAAGATCCGGCATGTATTTACAGATCTTCCTAAGTTGTGCCCCAGTGATCTTTCTAGGGTTGATAATCATCTCAATCAAGTAGCAAATTATTCGGTCAAGTTTCTCCTTAATGCAGTACATTTCTAATTAAGGGAACAACATGGCTAATTGTTAAGTGATTAGCATTTCCTTGCTTTTCACTGTCAGAAGATGCATTAACAGCAATCACCTCAACCTTATTTTATCTGAACTCTTAATTTTTTGGTGTCTTCTCTGCTCCCTTATTAGAATAGTGAGGGGAGGTACCAAAGAGGTAGATAGAGATCGAGTCAGAGACTTTGTGGTAAGTAACCTTCCAGTAGTTCACAAAAATCTTCTCTGAGTATCTTTTCTGGGAAGCTTTCTGGATGTTTTACGGTAATAGATTGAAGATGCATTGAAACATATTCTGACTGCCCTACATCCGGGAACTGAGAGGCCAGCCACCAAATTCTTGATTTGAGTTTCAAAGATGACATTCAGAGTTCAGTCATGGGCATAGTTAGCTTCAACACATGAATAATTCTTCCAGCAACGATAGAAGGGAGAAACTGCCAAAGCATTCTATAATTGGCAGTTAGGTTTTCAGATTAAGCTACCATGGTCTGTGGCAACTCCAAAGGATAGATAATGTACCCGTGGCAGGATAGAGTTTTGCATTGTGTTAACATTGTCTTTGTTTAGCTTTTTGCTCTACCTTTCTTTGGGGAACACTGACATTCTTCTTTGTGTTGCAGAAGATTTCTCAGCATGGCCAGGTGGCATTTAAACAGCCTAATGAGAAAGATGACTTGGCTCCAAGTAGCAATGTCAAAAGACACTTCGCAGCTGCCCCGTTGCAGAGGTCTGCAATGAGACCGGCATTCTCAATTACAGCCCAGTGTCGTGTTGTCACCAACCCCTTCTCAGGACCCACCTTCTTCAAGCAGCATTCATGCCCTATCTTCATCTGTTCAAGCGGTGCTCTGGCACGAAGGAAGCTGTGCTTTATCTCCCAAATGCATCTTGCTGTCTTTGGCACATTTGTTGTTTGTTGTTGGTAGTGCCAGGGCTCAGCTGTTACATGACAAGCTTTGATAGAGTGAATCAATTGTTGTTTTTTCTTCTTGAAATACCCATCAGACTTTGTACTTCCCCTTTAAAAATGAAGGCTGCTTCATAATAGTTACTATTGGGAATAAGAAAAATATGACACAAGAAATTTATATCATTTTCACTTTTGATCATGGCGGATGAATTGTCAGGAGAAAAATAAGTCTTGGTTTTTCACAGTGTTCATTTAGACGAGAACAAATCCAGATGTCCCGGAAATCTCACTTTCTGGGAATACACTATTAAGAGTATCCTGATTTAGCTTTAACTTTTAAAACTCCTTAGAAAGATGGAGAGAGAGAGAGAGAGAGATCATTATTTTCAGCTTTCCTCTATCCCAGAAGGGCAGGAGCCCTCAAAAGAGTACTTTCTGGGAGTCCAGGAGATTGTTTTTCACCTGAGGGTTATTTGAAATTTCCTGTGGATGGTGAATCTGGAAAACCTTGGGGTCAAGCTTGAGGATTTGTGATCTAAACAGTCTTGACCCTGCTTCCTATAAAACCACAAATTGATATTGCTAGGACTCATTGCCACAGGATAGTATCCAGCTATCCAACATCCAGATAAAATTGAGTAATAAATTCCAAGAGTCGAATGTTCCTTGTTTTTGAGCAATTGAATGAAACCTTTTAAGCCTGAATAGTATTCAAATCTGACCCTACTCCAAGTTTAAATAACTTTCATAAGAGAACTGTTAAGTTTTTCATATGGTGTTTAAAATATGGCTGACCCTAATTTATGGTTTAAAAAAGGCGAGGGGGGACTAGAACATATTCATGTCCTATCTTTGTCTGTGGTTCGTATTCTATGAGAAAGCTCCACAACACCGTGCAAACAAGTTTATATTGAAAAACAGAAGGTTTTTGAGGTCAATGGCTCTTCTTAACTGTACTAAAGGTCAAAACTAGCAATCAGCCAGTTTTACCAGTTACATGATTGGACAAAGTCACCTCTACATACCTTAGTTTTCTCAACTGTGAGATGGTGATAACTATAGTACTATAGAAGTTTATGTAAAGATTAAATGAATAAATACAATAAATATAATAAAGCACTAGAACAGTGTCTGGCACATAACGAATACCACCTAATTGTTAGTTTGGTTGTAGTGTATAATAATTGAATAAGTGTTGTATTTGAGGTAATTCTAGGTGTCCAAGAAAAAAGATAAGTATAGAGGAGAGAAGGAAAGAGGGAAGTCAAGAGAGAGAGGGTCTTCCCTGTGATGAGGAAGGGGAGAGAGGTTGGTGGGTCACAGCCAGTGTGGGTCCTGGCACTCTTCCATGGAAACAAACTCTCTGAGTGAGTAGAAAGTTTTCTTGAAGGCTGTACGGTTCACACAGAGAGCCTTCACTCTGAGCACAGGGCCTTCTAGCCTTGCCTAAGACTCTCATGTTCCAATGAAGGGATGATCTCAGCCAGATCTCATCAGTGATTGGTGAAGATGGATGAACCAGGACCAGGTGGGGAGCAAGGGGTGAGAGGGAGTTCCCACCTACCCATGGTCCTTTTAAACGTATAACTTTTGTGTGTTCTGAAGGGAAGGAGAACTCAGTAGGCTGGGTATTTGGGCCTAGATTTAGTTTATTTAATGTCTTCTGTGCACCTGGATAGTGGACTGAGCTTTATAGCCACTGCACTGATTGGCTCGTATAATGGTATTATTTATAGATGTGTTCTTTAATATTTCACACATGTCCTGTCTTCCAAAGTACGTTATATCTGATGGCAGGGATCATTTAAAAATATCTGTCATCTTGCTCCATTGTGCCTGGAACATCATGTTCTGTGCACAGTGGGTGTTTAGTAAACATTGATTCGCTATCCAGGGACCCAAGGACAGAGGTTTTCATCTGGAGTGCTAGGCAGGCATATACCATATTCCTTCACCAAATTACATGACACAACATTTTATCAGAGTATAACATTTTTGTCTTTGCTACAACTGGATACTGTCCTTCAGAACTCCGTGAGATGTAAGAGAGCAAATGGGTTGCCTGATACAGTGTGGGCTATATAAGATTGGCACTGAAGAAAGAGGGTATGTTTATTGGAACATGTGAGATCTTTTGCACCTTGAGGATATTAGAGGTCAGGGGACAAGACAGCTGTATTCAAACAGCCATACAGAAAACCTTATAGTAAGACTGCAAGAGAACGAATGAAGCCATACCTAGGAAAGCTTTTATGGAAATCATGAGATGTTATATTACAGTAGTGGTTTCCATGTTATTGTTAGTAACTTTGATGATGATTTTGATATTTAATCTCTTCACATGTGCTGCCAAAATTCTAAAATTGAAGAGTGTGACAAATTCCAATATGATGAAAAACTACTTCTTTGGCATAATTACATTTTAAAGAAAATAGTATGAGGCACTTGACTGTGAAGTTCTTAATTCTTTCAACATCATTCTTTAGGGCTAAAAGGAGGTATTACTTAATTTAAAATATCTCCTATCTACTGGCAAGTGGTCAAGTGGGCCCTAAGCCACAAAGACCACTGTGGTTCCTACTTCGAATGGCCACATTTCCATAGATTCTTTTGGTGAAGAGAGAAGGAGCCCAAATGTGTTTAGACAGTTTATGCATCAGCTTAATGCTTATATCAGTTTCCCTTGAGCCCCAAATTCCATGGGTAGTATGGACAAGGACCCAAAGGATACTGTGCACATAGGGCTATTGGTCACAGATGAGGAACCCTGAGATCTTTTAAGTCCTGTAAGCTTAGAAGGGGCTGTTGGCAAACCTGCCCAATCTTTGCACCCAAGGAAGACATTCCCTCTTTTTTTTTTTTTTTTTTTTTTTTTTTAACCTTGGAATACTAACAAATCTCCTCTAAGGAGAGCAGGAAGACTTTTTATCTTGGAGCAATAAAATAAATCTGCTCTCTGACCAGGAGAGTGACATTCTCTCTAGCTTCTGTGGCTGTGGGTTATGCAAATATCTTTAAACAAAGCCATTATCTGGTAACCATCTATGTATAATGCACTGGGTTTGGCATCGTGCAAGAAGCAATAGAGATTGTTAGATCTGGATTTGAATTTGAGTTCTGCTATTTACTAGCTGGGTCATCTTGGGAAGTTACTTAAAATCCCTGTAAAATGGATGATAATAGTTTCCTCATCATAGAGCTCTTGAAAAAATCAAGTTAGACAGTGTTTTTAAAGCACTTAGCACTGTACTTTGATAATCATAATAACACGTTCTAAAAGTTAGGACTGCCTTAGCTGAGATTAACAGAACACTTCTCAGCAATAGCTTTAAAAACTAAGGAGTTTTCTTTTCTCACGTAACAACAAGGCCAGAGAGAGACAGCCTGGAACTGGCTCAGCTCCTCACTAATGCTGCCTGTCCCAGGCTTGCTCTGCCTTCATGGGGCTCTAAGCCCCAAGGTGGCAAGTGGTTGCTGTTCCTCCATACCTCTCTATCTGCAGCCTTGAAAAAAGGAGGTGGAAGGACCAAAGTCTTCTGCTTGCAAGCTTTGCATTTTCTCATTGGCAGTTTCTGGGTTCCATGGCCAGTCTTTGCTTGGAGATATTTTTAGTTGTGTACACAGTGACCCCAAACAAAACTGAAATTCTGTTTGACAGGAAGAAGTGGAATGGATATTGGTAGTCAACAATGGTAACAATGTCTGCCCCAGAAACGATCCCTGTGTGCAAGCTGTTCTAAAATGGTGCTTCAGTGAGCAATAAAAACTTTCCTTCCTGGAAGTCACAGACTGTGGTAGGTGTATGCTTTTTATTAGACATTTATATTTAAATTTGAAAAGGTTAATTCTATTCAATCCAGTGGTCAAAGGACAGATATATTCCCAGTTTCCAGATTTCAGGCACTGTGAATAGCATATTTGGTGGAGCCTGAAATGGAACAGAATGAACATATTACAGTTAATTAGGCCTACTGGAAAGCCTTATTGCCCCTAATACAGGTAGCCTAATTACTTTATATTTTAATTTCCTCTTCTTCATTAACAGGTACTAAGGGGCATCTTCAATGAATTGGCTCTCAGCATTTTTGGCTTAAAGCTTCTGTTTTCATCCTTATATTATGAAGAATTGGTCAACTAGGCATCAAGTCATTCTGTGTAGCCTAGGTTTTTTGGATGTGAATTAAACTATTAATTCAGGATTATTCAGGATTATTTATTTCAGGATTATTTATTTCAGTGGTTTTTCTCTCCATAAATGTTACTAAAATGTATTTCAAAATCCTTAATGAAGAGATACTGTAAATAACCTATCCTAATTTTGATGGTTCAGAATCACCTTTGAACATTAGTTGTTATGAAATTTTATAGTCATATACATTGATTTAAAATTCTTTTCTTACTTGCTTTTTTTTTTCATAAAATGAAAACTGTTTCATTGTCAGACTCTTTGGGATGGTATAATGCCATCCCAAATACCAATACCATCCCAATACCATAATGCTTTCATCATATTTAGAGAAGTTAATCAGTGCCTTCACTGTTACTCCCTCTGCTTTTGACTTTTCATCCCCATTCAAATAATTGTTAATATTTGTATATTTAATAATTCTATAGTTGGGCCACAAGCATGAGTCTATGAACTTATTTCCACCATCCCTTCTCATTTGTACTAATTTCATTGGTAAGTTGAGAAAGGAGCCCTCTCTTACCCTTTCAAAGAATTTTAGAGGTGTTTCAAATGGGCTTGCTCCAAAGTTGAGGTTTGCAAACATTTTCCGTAAAGGGAAATCAGTACATATTTTAGTCTTTGTGGTCATATTCAGTCCTTGTCACAGATTTTCCCCCTTTTCCTTCTGTCAAAAGCAGATAATGGATCTGACTTGGCCTGCAGCTAAATGTTGCTGCAACTTGCTCCAAAACATAGTTCTTTACCATTAAAGCAGTGTTTTCCAAAATATGTTGAAAGTGGACCTTTATTATTAAAAAAGCTTTGAGAATGTACTCAGAGTATAGGTATTTATTTTTATTTATAAAATGTTCACATGTTTTTATCCAACTGATATTATGTGCATTATAAAAATGCACAAAAATAGAAATTTTTAAAAAAATATTTTATTTATTTGACAGACAGAGATCACAAGTAGGCAGAGAGGTAGGCAGAGAGAGAGTAGGAAGCAGGCTCCCTGCTGAGCAGAGAGCCCGATGTGGAGCTCGATTCCAGGACCCTGAGATCATGACCTGAGCTGAAGGCAGAGGCTTAACCCACTAAGCCTCCCAGATGCCCCCTAAAGTAGAAATTGAAAAGTGTCAGATAAAGCATAGGTACAAATAGGAGCTCTAAAAGTTCTTTCTGTTCCTCAGGAGATTATCTTGCCCACTTCCTGGAGAATCTGCATTTCATCTTGGAGTTCTCTCTATTAGAGGAAAGCGATGACACTTCTCACATGACTCCAGCCCTGCAATTTTCTAGATCTTAATATCAGCTTTTACCTTGAGTCTACTTAAACCCAAGGGAACTTGATTCATTGGAACCTGCCAACATAAAGGTTGAAAAACATTACAAGAATAGACTTAAAAAAAAATCAGTTTTCTAAAACTATTCAGAGAATAGACTATCATTAAAACGAAGGTCCTCAAGACTGTGAAATTCTCCTTCAAGATCATGATTTATTAACTATCTTTCACTGGCGAATATACAGTCTTCTACTGTGATGTCTCACTTGAAATGCCAAGGCCACCTTTCAGGAAACAGCACACAACACAGGTACGTGCATTCACTTATAAAATTGTTGGGACTTCCTAGTGAGTGGTAGCCTGAACCCAGGGAACTTTCAAATTATTTTCTAAGCACCATTATGGAACATGTGCTGCATTGGACTGAGATTCTTAATTTTGGCTTCATGGATTCCGTAAGTGGCTATAAATTAATTTTAGCGTATTGATGAACCTGTTAAAATTTTTATGCAAAATGGGGAGTATGGACCTAATATGAGCTTATTTCTGGGAATATGGCCGTAACTATCTATTTGGGAGACAGAAATCACACCAGCTATTTTATTAGAATTACGAAGACCTGCTAAGTGTAAAATTATCAACATGGTAATTGAAAAGGCAAAAAGACATTTCTGAGTTATAAGAGAAGCAGCTAAATTCAGGAAGCAGCTGCTCCTCCTAGAGTTGGAGTAAAAGAGGGCAGAGGCTGGAGGAGCCACCGTCCACGTGGTGCTGGGATTCTGTCCTGTTAGGGGGAGCAGCGGAAGCTGGTGCCAGCTGTCGGAGGGTGGTAAGAAAGAGGTTGGTTCTGAGAGTGCTGCAATCTCTTCGTTAGACTCAACTGCAGTTTCCTAAACAAAGTGCCTCTCCTGGGGTGACAAGGCAATGAGGTGTGCTGCTCCCAGGAGCCACAAGATGACTGGAAGTCAACGGAAGATTCCTCTTCCTCCTCCCGCGTTGCAGCCTCCCTGAAGCGCCCCCTATTGGCAGGCTCTGACAGGCATCCGCTCGGGAAGCGGAAATGGGAAGCGGAAATGCGGCTTGCGGCGGGCGTGGCCGACTTGGGTGGATTCAGAGCTTTAAAGCTCAGGGCCAGCGGCCCACAGATTCCATGAAATCCTTGAAGGGGACCGGAACTCCGAAGGTTAACACTTCTGCTGTTTATTTCTGAATACTTGGGGAAGAGGATTATTTTATGTGTGGAGGTGTTGCTTCCCAGGTGTAGGTAAATGAGAATGGGAACATTCCAAAGTATTTCATTTTCTGGGTTCCGGTACCACGTAATGCAGACAAACTGGTAGTTAATCCGTCGTGAATGTTCTGGAACTAACCTTCCGAAATTCTGTGGTGAAGTCCCATTTCTTTTCTTTTTCTGTGTTGCATCTTCTCTTTGTCTGGAAAGTCAATTCATTTCTGAGGACAGTGTAATGCCCATGACCTGTGGAGGTCCCTGGCGCCGGGATCCCGCAGGGAACGGTGTGGGTGCTGCTCCCCTGCGCCGCGGGCCATGAGGATTGCGGAGGTTACAGAAACCGGGAGCGCTCAGCTAGTCAGAGCAGCCCACCCCCAGCTTGTTAGGTGGTCGGTGTTTAGCAAGAGGGCATCTCTCGGGGGGCGTGGGGGGTGACGTTGGGAGACATGAGCTAGAAGCTGCCCAGCGGCCCTGTTCCTTGTGGTGAGGAGGAAGCCCTTTTGGAGAACGAGGCAACTGAGCCAACCCAGGGAGAAAAGCAGGGAGGAGTGGCAGTCGTCCCGCCGCTTTCCAGTCCTGGGGCCAGTGTCCTTGTAACAGCTACACGCATGCGCACACAGTTGGCTTGCATGAATCAAGCCTACTTTCTCTCTCCTCTTAAGCTTGGTCAAATCGGTTTTCTACCACTCGTACCCAGTAGAGGGCTGCCTAAAGCAGCTCTGCGGTGTTGCTTTGTGTATACCCTTCAGCCCATTCATCTCTCAGGGACTCTGCTGCCATAGTGGTAACGGGGTGGTGAAATTTAGCTGCAAGATTGTCTGAGATGTAAATGAGAAAATGTATGGGAAGCACTTAGCATCGTGCCTATGGTAAAGTGCCTACTAGAAAGACATTGTTGTGGACTCAGTAGTACTGTATCATCAATAGCCTAGCTTGCTATAGACTGTGTTGGGGCCATAGCAATCTCTCCCTGTGCCTCTTGGGCTAGTCTACTACACCATTTGGTACCCTGACACTGTCAAGGACCAAAGTGGTTCAGGGAGATAATTATTAACCCACATCAACAATGCATCAACAATGCATCATTTCTTCGAAGACGTTCACCTAAGTTTAGTAGGACAGGTGTCCATGGGGCAGGCATCCCTTTAGGCGTTAAAGTTATTTAATTTTCTATTTTTCTTCTGCTGTGCTTCAGTGCCATTCTTCTTTCTTTCTTTCTTTAAAAATTTGTTTTATTTTTTTTTCAGTGTTCCAAAATTCATTATTTTTGCACCACACCCAGTGCTCCATGCAATGCGTGTCTTCCTTAATATCCACCACCAGGTTCACCCAATCCTCCAGCCCACTCCCCTCCAAAACCCTCAGTTGTTTCTCCACCATCACTATCAGCTGTTGAATCCTTGCCATTATTTCTAATGTGTGAAGTCACCGGCTATCCGTATGAGTCTGTTTTCTCTTAAGTTTTTCCTTTTGTTATGTTTCTTCCAAATCTTACTACATCTCTTTTGCTTCTTGGCTTCTCATGTGAAAAGTTTCATTATGTATGTATGTATGTATTGTATTTCAGAAGACCAATGAAACCATTTCTGTGAGAATTATAACTTATGCAGACTAGCATATTCTTACTGGCACGAGATAGGAAGCTAACATAATCAGAAGGTTGCTTGGTGATCTAGGAATCAGTGTTAGAGACATGAAATGACTCCCTCCTCCCGACATAGGTGTTTGATTCAGCCATTATTGGTTCCAAAATAATTAATTTTGGAACACTTTTTATTCAGAAATTATTTTGAATTAATATCAAACCATGCAGCTGAAGATTTTGCAATTGCTACTACTTAAAATGAATAATTTGAAAATAAAAATAGAACAAAGTTGTTTTGTGTGTCTGAAAAAACCTATCTGAGCCTCATAAATACAAAGAAACGAGGATGTCCTCAATTCCCAAACAACGAAACAAAAATTAAAAAATCCAAACTAACAAAGCAAGTGGGATTGAGTGAGGCCTGGGAAAATTTCTTATAAAAATCATTAAACAAATTTTTATTAAGAAGGCAAATGGCTTCCTTTGTATAAGTTCTACTTAGCTTGGTCAAGTGTAGTGCTATCGAATTAATACTTTCAGGCACATAGTCAACTAATTTAAATGAGTTGATCGAAATTGACCTTCTTAAATGACTGAAGTAACTGCTGATTGTTCAGCTACTTAAATCATATAGGCATGGTTTGAGACAAACTTCAAGATGCATTCTTGCACTGAGACAGTGGGGTGTAATAATACATCTACGTTTCTGCCCTGTGCCCCAACTTGCCCATGTGTTCTAAGCTCATAAATTCAGTTGTCCACTGGAGAGTCCACATAGATGACCAACAGATACAACAACCATAAAACATCCAAAACAGGATTTAAGACTTCTTCCCGCGAAACCTACTGCTCACCTTCTCTTTCCCATTGCACCAGAATCCTGAGATATTCTTGACATCTCTGTTTTGCTCACATCCTGCATAGAGCCATCAAGTGGATGTTCGAAGTATACCCCAGTTCCAGAAATCACATAAGCCTAAGTATTATTCCCATACTTGAAATGCTCAAGACATACTTAGTACACACAAAATTGCACTCAGGTGATTTTTTTATTTTCTCATTTACATTTTCAATATTTTCTCTAATTACCACATGTAATTTTTATTACCTGGAAATAATTCTGTTTTACATTTCTGCTTTTATAAGAAATATAACATTTTATATACAAATTAAAGAAAGAATTTCTTGGTACAGCTTTGCTTTCTTTAATCACTTGATTTGATACACATATCCTGTGGCTAATTTCAGAGGCTTCATTTTGTTTTGACTATTTCTATTACCAGTTAGATAAAAGATAATAAATACTCAGCGACACTAGGAGACAGTATAGTGTAGCAGGAAAGACATGGATTTAAACCACAAGACCTAGGATCTAGTTTATTTGACAGTGGATTAACAAAGTAGTTTTTAGCCAGTTGACTGAAATTTTCTGTCCCTCAGCTTAAAAAAAAAAAGGAATTAATAATATCTGGCTTATCTACCACACAGAATTTCTGTGAAGTTCAAATTACCTATTTAAAAATGTTTGAAATGTAAAACACTCAATGAATGTTAGTTAAAAATAATAGAATTACTCGATGGTCAAATGATGAGTTGTAAAATCTTCAGATGGAGTGATGAATTATCTTAAAACATCAAAGTAAATTAGGGTTCAATTGAGTATTGTACTTGTCATCTGCTATCTTAACCCAATATCCATATGTGTAGAGGGTGGTTAGATTAGTGGATGTCAGATGCTAACTGACTAAAAATTAAAATGACAGATGTTGAGTTGTAGCAGTGCTGCTCATCAGAGAAGACAGCTGTACACAGCTCAGAGAAAAACTCTGCGTTATTAAGTGGATGGGCTTTCTTCTAAACCTTGAGAGAGCGGCTAAGAGCTTAGGCGTGTGAGTGGACATAGTGCCCAGATCTGGGTGTGGAGAGAGGCTGCCCCTGGTGGCTCTGTCAGGGCAGCTACAGGCTGACCTTGAGAAAGGGGTCCCTCTTGGGTGGTGGATCTAGGAGAAACTTGGTTTTGCCAGTCCTGGAGAACTACAAGTAATGGTGATGAGGTTTAAGGGAAAAAAAACTCTTTGCCCACTAGGGAAATTGAGAGTTGGGACCTTAGAAGGCAGAACAAAAGAAGTTTTGAGATCTTTATTCAGTTTGAAGCAACCCAAAACTTACTGACTACCAGACACATTTTCTATAGTTCCTATATTTAAATGTTATCATATTTAATTTTTAGCATGCACTTTTGGATAGGTGTTTTCTTTAAGTTTTGTTTTGTTTTGTTTTAACTTATTTGACACAGAGAGAGAGAGCACAAGCAGGGGCAAGGGCAGGCAGAGAAAAAGACTCCCCACTGAGGAAAGAGCCTGATGTGGGGCTTGATCCCAGGACCCTGGGATCATGACCCAAGCCAAAGGCAGATGTTTAACTGACGGAGCCACCCAGACACCGTTGGATAGATATTATTATCAGTTTACAGATGGGAAAAGTTGAGTCTCAGAAGGGTTAGAGAACTTGCTCAAGACCACCTATTAGTAAGTGACCAATATGAAACTGAAACCGAAATCAGCTTCGGTTGGCTTCTTTCCACTATATCCTCTGGAATGTTGGTGAACTTCTACATAGTAAAAGCCTCGACTGTGCATATTAATGATTTTCAGAGAGACTCTTGTGAATTTTTTCATGGGTGGTGGCAGTCTTTGATACCAGGGAATAATGCTATTGGAAGCAATGAACCCTGGTGATATGTGGAGCTCCTTTCTTTAAGTAAGGACACTAAGATTCGTGGCTTTGCATCTCTGAAAGATTCTCATGATTTTTCTCAAGACAGATTTTTTTTTATAAAGAAACATTTTCTTTTTTTTTTTTTTTTTACGGGCTTAAACTCACAACCCTGAGATCAAGACCTGAGCTGAGATCAAGAGTGAGACATTTAATTGACTGAGCCGCCAAGGCACTGCAAAACATTTTCCTATTTTAAAGATGGTCTTTACAACATCCTCCCCAAACCTCACAAAAATCAGTGTATATTAATGTAAGAACCTGAGATTTTTAGCTACACTGAGAGCTCTAGATGGTTTCATTCAGGTATAGGGAAATGGCAGGGCTACCTATAATTCATGACCTGCTTCATGGAGTCAGGGACATTATTTTACAAGGACACTGCTTCATTATCACTTTTCTGCTCCAAGTCACAAAACAGAACACATGGTTTCAATGAGATCTTTTATGTCAGGTGTAGCGCCTTTTCAAATTCTTCAAGACAAGACTTTTGTCTTGGGGCTAATCCAAGAGTTAGTAAAATTCCAGCCTTTTTAAATCCAGTCTTTTCATGAAGATTTACGTGGTCTAATGTATCATGATGGGCATAAGATACTCTTTGAATTTTGTTGGCTTCATGTTTTCATTGGAAAAGACCTTTTAATAAAGCACTGAGATTTTTGTTTTTAATTTATGTTCAATTATAGAAGTAAAATAAAGAATATAAAAAATTTATCATACTTCATTTTCTTTGGTATTTTACCTCTAAGTTCTATAAAACAATTTCTGAAAATCCTATGTCTACAAAAATAATGGTAGTTTAAGGTCTCTTTTATTCTTTCTAAAGGAAAATTATTCTATATATCTTAGCAAGAAAACAATAATGGATATAAATTAAGTGACCATGTACAGTACAGACAGTATATTGCTATGCTATATTATCTGGAGTCAACACTGCTTTAATAACTTAGTTTGCTATAAATAGAATATACATCACAAAGTCTTATTTCACATTTAACACGAATGTATCTAGAAAAAAATTAAAGACAAAAAATTTGGCACCTGTTTCATGTGGTCCCCAAAGTCAATCCATGGACCTCATGTCATAGTTTAAGAAATTCTGTTTGGGGCACCTGGGTGGCTCAGCCATTTGAGCATCTGCCTGTGGCTCCAGTCATAATCCAAGAGTCCTGGGATCAAGGCCATGTTGGGTTCCCTGCTCACAGGGAGTCTGCTTCTCCCTCCCTGGCTTATGCATGCACTCTTTCTTTCTCTCTCTCTCAAATAAATAAATAAAATCTGTAAGAAAAAAAGAAGAAATGCTATTTTAGGGGAAAACCAAACATTAGATACAGTATAAGAATAGTTAATTACTGGGGCACCTGGCTGACTTGGTCATTAAGTGTCTGCCTTTGGCTCAGTTCATGATCTCAGGGTCCTGGAATCAAGCCCCACATCTGGCTCCCTGCTCAGTGGGAGGCCTGCTTCTCCACCTCCCACTCCCCCTGCTTGTGTTTCTTCTCTAGCTGTCTCTCTGTCAAATAAATAAACTCTTAAAAAAAAAAAAAAGAAGAATAGCTAATTACTGTTATCTGTAAGATATACCCTTTCTATTGTAAGAAATCTTAATTGTGTGATTCAGTTGTATAAGTCAATTGCCTTATCTGGTTGGAGTCAAGGACACAAGATTTGCTATTGTGTGGCAGAATTAAAAATTCCTTTATTTAGAAAATAGTTGATAGTTTGCAGTATGTTTTCAGGTAAATTACTTTGTATGTGCTAAGACTGTGTTTCAGTTATCTGTTCTAGGTAGCAAAATACCTCCAAATTTGATGGCTTGAAACAACATTGGTTCTCTCTTACTGTTCTATGTTGCTTCTTTTGCTGCACATAGTGTTGGCTGGGATCACACATGCAGCTGCAGTCAGTGAGAAGTTTGGCTGCGACACTTGGGTTCTTCACATGGTCTCTCTCTCCAGCAGGATCACTGGGACTTCCTTAAGAATGGCAGCTAGGTTCTTAAAAAGGTAGTGAGCCAAGAGGAAGAGACTCAGTGTGTGAGCCTCTGCTTGCATCATGCTTGCTAATACGCCATTGGCCAATATGAGTCAGGTGGGTAGGTCCACACAGGAGAAAACTATACATGGGTGTGACTTCTGGGAGGTGTGGTTTATTGGAGGCTGCCCATGTCAGAGTCTCCTACAGGCTTCTATTTATCTCCTAGTTACCTGTGCACCTCTGCCTTTTTACCTAATTTTTAACAGGATGCATGGCTAGCTAGAAGAAAGACTGTGTTTTCTATACCAACACTTATCAAATTGTGGTTGGGAAGCTACATTTTTGGGCAATAGGATTCGAGAAGTGTGTGGACTTTTAGGTATTGTCTTTGTCATGTATCCATTACCAGGAGACAAATTACCCCCAATGCTTAGCAACTGAAAACAACAAACATTTATTTTTTTTCCCACAGATTCTGAGTCAGGATTTGGGAGCAGCTAATCTGGATGACTTCGATTCGGAGTCTCTCATATGGTTGAGAAGGGCTCCATCATCTGGAAGTTTACAGGCTGGAAGGTCACTTCCATGATGGCTCATTCATACAGTATTGGCCAGAAGCCTCAGTTCCTCTCTGGCTCTTGGTGGGACGTCTCAGTTTCTCACGATGTGGACCTTTCCATAGGGTTGCTTGAGAGGCACGTGGGTTCGGCTCATGTCATGGAAGTTCGCTTCCCCCAGAGTGAGAGGGAATGGGAGAGAAGGGAAAGGAGGATAGAGGAACCAAAATACCTTTTATGACCTAGTTTTGTAAGTCACATGTTATGACTTCTGTATTCATTTGGTCCCACAGATCAACCGTGAAGGTGGAGGGAACTATACAAGAGTGTGAACACTGGGAGGCAGGAATTTGGATCACCCTGAAGACTGTCTACCACAGTGTCTATAAAGGTAAGATGTATGTGTGTTTTCTTATTTTGAGATTCTAGGTTTTGTTAATACTCTAAGCAGTTATGTGAAACAAAACTGAGCAAACCAAATTCCATACAAAATATTCTCCACAGTGTAGCTAAGCTCCAGTTTATTCGTACTCTTCATTCTCATTAGGGGAAGAAAAAAAAATCATTTCTTAAAACTAGAAACACTTATGACAATATTTACGGAGAATTCTGTTCTCCAACCTGTTAGGAGTGTTTTGGGATTGTTTGAAAACAATTTAAAGAACATGGCCTGAAACAGAAACATTGCTGACTTATTCATATTCATTGCAAAAATAATTACAGATTATTGTTGGCAAACTCCTCTTTTTAAAACAAACAAACAAACAAACAAACAAACTATAAATGGACTAGTGTAAACTATGTGGTATAAAATGAATTTTTGTATTGACCAGTTCTGCTATTGCTTTCCAGCTGTACTCACGGTGGAGCTGTTGGTTAAATCCTATCTTTAACATGTACAAGAAAATACTGATACTGTTTATAATTATGTAAGAGAAAGTAACATCCCTTATGCAGTTTTTTCCCAATGTAAGTTTTGATGATTTGATTCCAGCAGTGGATGAAAGCATTGACTTTAAGTTAGGTATTCGTGGTTTCATGTCCCAGTCTGCATTAGTGTTCCTAACCATGTGTCTTCACATGCTCTAATAGGCAGTTCCCTCATCTATAAAGTGGGAATAACAATACACACATCATAGGAAGATAAGATAAATAAGGATTTTAGTGAACATGCAATAAATAGACATACTTGACTAAATGTTCTTTATTATTTATTTATTTAAAGATTTTATTTATTTATTTGATGGAGACAGATCACAAGTAGGCAGAGAGGCAGGCGGAGAGAGAGGGGGAAGCAGGCTCCCTGCTGAGCAGAAAGCCTGATGTGGGACTCGATCCCAGGATGCTGGGATCATGACCTGAGCCAAAGGCAGAGGCTTAACTCACTGAGCCACCTAGGTGCCCCGCTAAATGTTCTTTAAATAATTATTACATTTAGTGAATATATTTGGCTTCAGTGAATAGTTAGCATATTTCCTATAACAAGACCTTCATTTAAGCAATTTCTTATATGTGTGTGTGTATGAATGTGAATGTATTTAAAAAGAGATTAAAGCCCTAGATGAGCTGAGATTAAGACAACATGTCTCTTCTATTGGAAAAATTCTTTTAATAGTTTGAGTTGTGCTAATATAGACAAATAACCAGAAACCATCCATCTATCCATTTATCCAACCAGCCAATCATTTAACCAACATTTGTAAGGTATCCATCATATGGTGAGCATTAAAAATGCAAAGAGTAAGATATTTTCCCTGCCTTCCAGGATTTCCCAAACTAGTAAATATTTATATCAAAGTGAGATATAAAGAAATAATCAAAGCAATGTGTCAGTTGCTGTATTTGTACCGAATGGGCTGCAAGCTCCATGCAACACTAGTTACTTGCACAGGAGGAAGCACTTAACTGCCCAAGAGAAGCTTCCTCTGGATCTTGAAGGATAACAAGTAGTTCCCCAGATGGCTAAGGTAAGGACTAGGGGTGCTGGGAGGAGAGACAGAACTTTCTGGGTGGAGGCTGTAGCCCGTGAGAAGATTAGAAGGAATGGAAGGACGTGGTACTTTCTGAGGAACCTCTGTAGTTTACGATGTGGGAACGCAGAGTGCCCCTAGGGTGCCAGGCAGGGCAAAGCTGGAGAAGAAGAACATGCCAGGTCACGAATGAGTTCATATCTCACGAGAAGGAACATGAACTCTACCTTGTAGGTACCGGTGAATATGAGCACGGTAACACTTCCATCTCGGTGACTGTGTAGAACATACATCATAGGGACCTGGCAGGAGGCTGCTATAGGCATCCAGAGAGTCATGGCAAGGGGCTGAACTAAGAGTTTGTGGATGTAACAGAAAGAAAATATGTCTGACTGGTTGGGGAGGGGAGAAGGCAGGGAGGGGAATGGTGGTAAAAAGAGTGCAGGGAGAAGTGGGTTTTGGTGTGGGGTACAAGAGGGATGGCAGTGTCAGTCCCTGAAAAGGAAACATGGAAAAAGGA
This sequence comes from Mustela nivalis, assembly GCF_964662115.1. Lineage (NCBI taxonomy): Eukaryota > Metazoa > Chordata > Mammalia > Carnivora > Mustelidae > Mustela > Mustela nivalis. Next base: position 102,628,240 of record NC_139024.1, read on the forward strand.
GTAGGTATATGGGGGAAGAAAGGATGATGTATGCATTTTGGACATGACAAATCTGAGGTGCCCTAGGTAATCCAGGTGAAGATATCCTATACTAGTTTGATCCATGAATGTAGCCCAGGGATGAAGAGAAGTGGAGAGACTCTAAGTTCAAATCCCCTTTCGACAAGCAGCAGCATATGCACAGCATTGAACCTGGCTTTTTGAGCGGGGCTTGATATACTAGGCAGAACTCTGAAATACGTAAGGTCTGTCTTCGATCTCCTGACCTTTTAGTGCACATTAGTGGTTGCTATTTTAATCTGGTCCATGGCTACATCTTTAGACCCACTTTCTACTATTTTTTCACATTCATCTTTCACACCAGCTACATCAAACCACAGGCAGTGTTATAGTTTCATGGATACATCAAGCTATCGTGACTTTAGTGTGTTCACATCTGTCTTTACTGAATTTTCTTCTTTTTATATCTAATTAAAAGTCTACTCAATCATTACTTCCTCTAGGAAGCCTGCCTGGATTCCCTATCTTTTTTAGATAACTTCTGATGCCCAGCTCTTAAGTTGGAGTGTGTGACCAACCTTATATCCTTCCAGGACAATATAAGTTTCCCCTGCTATCCAAAAGTAGAGCATCCTTATGAAAACTTTCAAAAGCCTAAATGGTGTAAAGAGAAGAAGTAATTACTGTTAATTTATGTAGAAAAATTCTTGAGTGTTCCCAGACCCCAAATATAACCTCTCTTAGGCTTTTTTGTTACCTTTGGACCCATCTTGCTAGGATGCACAACCAAGGTCAAGGTAAAGGACAGTCTCACCGACCCAGTTAACCGCTAAGGGGGCTTGATGCTGAAACGCTGCCTGTAGTTCCTGGGGGAGGTGCTTGGCGGCGCCACTCTGCCCTTTGGGGTGCCGGTGAATGCTGTCTCTAGTGGCCCTCTGCAAAAGAACACTTTTAGCTAGTGAAAAAAGGTGCTAATGCAGGGCTTTCCTGAAAAGTGAAGGGGTGTGATGCGAACTTTTGCAAAGTGGGGGATACCTGTATTTAAAAATATCATGTTATGAATTTAATGTTTTATATAAATAAATGTACTTGTTGAGCACTGACACTATGCCATATAATGATTTATGAAAATTTTAATGGGAGGAGACTATATGCTTATCTTTCAGATCCACTTTCTTTAATAATGTATCAGAAACATTTTTCGTGTTAGTTGATACATGGCTCCACACTTCTGTAAAGCTACATGGTATTTTGTTTATTGCATGCTTTTTTTGTATCCAGTCATTTTCTGAATAGTACCTATTTCCCTCCCCTTTCAGTATTTAAATGTACTTCTCTCTTTTCCTACGGATTGTAAGGTCCTTGCTAGTAGGGGGTAACTTTTGTTGGGAGACAGTTCTGCATGGATTGGGAGACAGTTCTGCATGGATTGCTTGTTTCCTGTACACACTGAGAATGATGGCACTGACAGCCTTGGTCCCGGCTTATTTTTTCTAGGGATGTTTGTACAGCAAACTGCCTTGGAAGATAGTGTTTCCCTCTGGAGCAGAGGGTAGGCCTGAAGACTAATTATAGAAAGGATAACATTCCCCCTCCAGAGCAAAGGTTGGGTAAGTTCATTTGCAGTCCGTTATAAGAGATTTGGGTTTCCTAGGCTCAGAGTTTCTGGATGATGACCCAAAGCTCATGGAACTTGAGGAGTGAGCAGAAGCGATGTTAACAGAATGCTTAGACTTCTTGCTGCTTTGTGATCAGCAAAGTCCATTGTCTCTGACTCAGTGGTGTAGTGATCTCTGGTAGCATGGAACCAGCAGGATCAGTTGTCAGACTTAGGGTTAAATCTCAGACCATTTATCTCTTAGCACTTACTGTTACTATTATTGCTAACAAAGCTAATGCTTACTAAGTGGGTACTATGGACTAAGTATCACATGTATCTTTTCTTTTAGTTGTCATTCAATCATGAGTAGAATGTTATTTCTGCATTTTGTAGATGAACAAACCACTGAAGATATAAATAACTTGCCAAGATTACATCATCAGGAAGTGACTGAGTTAGGAGTAAAATCCAGGTCTTGGGAGTCCCAAGGGTTACCGTTGCATTTCATTATGGAACAGTGTAATGTATAAATCATCCTAGGAACCTCAGGGTGAGGAATGAATACTTTGGCTCAAAGAAAATAAACACAGAAGAAGGGAGACATTTTTGAATAAGGAGGCCTTTCTCACACTCCTTGAAGTAGATGACAGAAGACAAACCCTCAGTATGGATGTCTGGCTTGGTTGAGGGAATAGAATATATGTGTTGGACATAACCCTGCTTACAGAGATCTTGTAGTTTTGTTGGGGAGGTGACATTTACCCAGAGGAAGAAATTAGAAGGTAAGACAGTATTTAATTAAGCTCTGCATTGAATGGTTTAAGCAATAAGCAAATTACGAGTTGAGGAGGAAGAGAGATCAATGCAAGATTCATTCGGGAAAGATTTACGAAGGAGGTGGGGCTTGAGCAGAGCCTGGAGGAAAAGAAAGTCAGTTCCAGGTGGAGTCGAAAAGCTGAAGAAAATATTCAGGAAAAAGTAATGCACCCGATATGTGCATCGTGAATATGTATTTTCTGTGTCTGCTTTTCTCCATATATGAAAAGAACAATTTTCAATTTTGAATCTTTTAAAAAAATCACAACATACAACCATGGGGAAAAAAAATTCCAAAATATACTCACACAAAGGAACAAAACCCACCATGATATTTTCTCATTTGCACTTAACTCAGAGTTTGGGGGCCTTTTCTCCTGGTGTGGATGTTGCCACGGGCTCCTGACATTCTTAACTTGATTGGATCCCTGCAGTGCCATCTACTTCAGACTACCTTTTTTAGACCACTTGAAAGTTTTTCGATTTATTCAGCAGAATATATCAGCCTGTCAGCTTTGGAGAGCTGGTGCCTGCAGAAGATATATCTTTCCTCTGCAGGTGGCACTGGCTGCCAATTTTTCTTTGGGGTGAGCTCTTGTTCCAAAGAAGCCCTCTGTGGTTTGAGCACCAGCTACATTTGAGTGGAGCTCCTTTCCTGTCTACTGCTTTATCTGGATAACGGCCCTACCTGCTGCGTGTGAATGAGAGAGGAGCCTATTGTGTTATTTCTTTACCTTGTGATTAGCAAATTACTTTTTGCTTAAACTGGGTCATCCTATCTCTTTTTTTCTTGCCGGAACAATTTATCTGCCTCTATCATTTCCTAGATGTTGATATCAATGTCACTTTGCTTCAGATGGTGTCCCTTGAGTCCTTGAAGTTCCTGCTATCTGTCTTCTCTTTGATTATTCGCCGTCCACTGTGCAGAATCGCTTCCCTCTCCTCCTGCTGTCCATCCTCATCACGTAAGCAATCTGGTTCAGCTGAACTGCCATGAGCCTCCCCCTCTGGGCTTCAGTGAGGAAGCAGGAAGATTTCCTCTGGGATTGTCAGGGACCTCTAGAAGGTGCCTCCATTTACTCTTGATAGCACACGACTGAGTCTGAAAGTAAAACATACCCACTGCTGTCAGTTTTACTAACTGGACTTTGTAAGGTGACACTGACATCAAAAGTAATAATGCATGAAGGAAACGGACTCTCTTTTGTTTCTCGGTTTTCCTCCTCCGGCCTTTCTCTGTCCCTTCTGAATGTCAGTTTCCTTTTTATTTTTTCTCTTCTGCACAGCAAGTTACCAGGAGATTAGTTCATTAAAAACATTCCCCCCCCCAAATGAATTATAACTCCAAAGTGAGTTTTGAGGCTTAATAAGCTCTAGTAATCAAAAAGTCCCGAAGAGATGGTTGAGCCTCTTTCCCTTGCTCCTAGGAGAAAAGGTCCTCAAGGATCCTAGACAGATGGGTCTTGAAGCTATTTATTGTTAAGTATTTTGTAAAACAGGGAGCAAGAGGAGAATCTGGCTTATAGCGGATGGCTCTGTGTTTAACAAGTAACAGTTAGTAGTAATGATGATTGTACACTATTAATAAAACAGCTAAGAAAAGGACTAGAGAATTATGGTAGCTAATGGTCTGAAGAACATTTACTATAAACCTGATTTTATGATACATTTTAGAAGAGCAATTTAATCATAAATATTCACTCTCTTGTGACATGTTGCACATAAAGTCTGATCTCAGGAACATTTTTAAAATACCTTTTAAAATTATAGGAGACAAGAAAAGGCAGCTTTCATATGCAAAGGAAAGCTAGGTTTTTGCCACCCTTGAAGTAGGAACCCTCAATCAAATTATTTCTACTAAAGACTTACCCTTAGGGAAACTCGTAGTAAAGTGAAAAGGTCAACTCACTGAGAATATTTTAACTTCTATAAAAGAATGAGACATTTGATTGGGTGGTAAGTGGCTTATAGGTGTCTTGTTTTGGATTTTATTATAAACACAAGGAGTTTTGTTATTTCTAGAGTCAAAGTCCTTGATCTTTAGGTTCTTTGTTTTTTTAACATCTTAATTTTATTATTATTATTTTTTTCAGTGTTCCAAGATTATTTTTCTTTTAGTTCTACCGTCTTTTTTTCCGTCTGCTGCTCTCAGGTGATGGCAGCCATTATCTCAACCTTCCTTGGAAGTGCTGATGTTGTTAGTGACAACTCCTTCACTCCACAGAGGGCATTGAGGGCTGGGCCTGAATTTCAAGCATAGCTTGGAAAATTAGCACAGAGATAGTTTCCTACTAATACTTCCATAGTTCCTCAGGGCATATTTTAATCTGGGATTAAGTAAGTGTGGCTTTCCTTAAACCAGAAACAGAGGAGAATCTAATTGTATTGCTGCTCAAGTTCTGGGTTTTTTTTTTTTTTTTTTTTTTTTTTGCCTTTTTCTTTTTTTAAAAACATCTCAGGAGTGATTCCTTCTTTAGTTTGAATTGGGCAATGAAAATATATGGTGAAGAAAGGAAGATAAAAGGACTATTTAGGAATTTTAAGCTCTCTCTAAGTCAAATCTTCAGTGTGGGACTTAGTATTTTTAGCTTGTTATGTATTCCCAAAACATAAAGCACATTTGTATTCAGAATAAGTATAAAAAGAGTAAAATATATCCCAACTATATATACACACACACACACACACACACCCCTTATTTATGGGTTACTTAATATTTTCTACTGTATCTTTTCTTCCTGCCATTTGTAGGTCAATGGTCTGTAAACTATTTTAGTAATACATTTGTTGGTAAAATGTTTTTAGAATACATTCCCTGAATATCTTTATATATATTTACTTGCTTATATATTAAGTACATTCACCATTTTACCACTATATTATGTGCATTAAAAAATGCACACAGAAATACAAAGTAAGCTAAGCATAAATAAATAAATTATTTTAAATATCTTGTCAATCAATGATGGTGTAATTTGTTGATAGTTTATGGCACTTACAGAGAGTTAAAATGGAGCATTGCTAATCATAGTAAATGTAAATCCATATTTTAAATACCATTTGTGATAAATTCAATTTCTTTTTGATAACCAGATTATAATTATTTGTTTGCATTCTATAATGAAAAACTCATGTAAGGAACAGTATACACTCTGCCGTTTATTGTTCACCCATGTTTACATTGTTAGTATTGTATTCAAGCTGTGGTCTTTGTAGAAGTATTTTTACTTTTTTTTTTTTTTTTTAGTTTTTAAAAAATTTATTTTTAAAATGAATATTTTTTTATTTTGTGTGTGTGAGAGAGAAAGAATAAGAGCAGCAGAGGGAAAGGGAGAAGCAGGCCCCCCACCAAGCAGGGAGCCCAATGTAGGCTCGATCCCAGGACCCTGGGATCATGACCCGAGCCAAAGGCAGCTACTTAATTGACTGAGCCACCCAGGCACCCCTGCAGGAGTATTTTTAAACTACCGTCTAGTTTTTAAGAGTTCTTTTGATAAAACTAGAAAAAAAATTGATAAATCTACATAGCTAATCACACTTCAAGTCTACTCTGTCCACTACACCATAGGCAAGCATACAGGTGTGATCCTATTTTTAATCTCTCGACATTGGGAAACAACTCTTTTCCCTCGAGGTACCTTATCTCCTATTTGTCACAGACTATCTGATACATGGGTGGATGAGAAGGTGAATGTTTTTTTAAATATTAAGGGCTAGAAAATGGTTAAAGCTTAATTTTCTTTTTTTTATGAAAAAATAAATAGAAAAGTTAATATTTTCTTCTCAAATCACATGGATTGCCTGTGTACCCCCTGGTAGGAGTAGGGAATACCATCTTGGAGACCATTTTTGATAATGTGATGGAATTGATAACCTAAAAAAGCGATCTATTTACTCTATTCTACGGTAATGGATGTAAAGGCAAATGTCAGAGTCAAAAAATCCCAGTAGGTCCTCAATAAAGTAGCTATGACTCCTGATAAATATTTAGAATCACTTCATTTAACTCCACTGCTGTATGAATTCCATTAAGGACAACTTTTTAGGGAAGAGAAGTCCAGCAATTAAGTTCCAATTAAACTGTTTAAAGTACAGGTTAACTCAAATATGCATTTGGTGAGGCAGAGTATTAAAACCATTAGGTAACATCTGTGAGAAATGCTATCAGTCTCTGAGAGATCTACTGTGTCCAGATAAAATAAAATATTCCAGAACTTAGCTTGTGAGCTACAAGATGGTTCTTAGGAAGATACAGCTACAAATGCTCTGAGATTGTTGGAGAGCTGAAACATTTACTAATGTGATTGATCTCAAAAGACTTGCAAGAAAAACGGGCATAAAAGAGATTAAAAGTGTTATTTTGGGGGAGAACACCTAAAACAAAACTTCTGATTACTTCCCCTTGATTTTAGATTACTAAAGGGACTTGTTTCTCACGTAAGTTGGCAAATCACTATTCCACATAACTATAGACTTAGAATTAATTTCTTTGTAAGTAGTTTCTTAAAACCCCAGGGTATAATATATTTAACTCTGGGAAAGGTAACAGTAGTTTCCCTTAATCTGGGAGTAAACATGATACAGTCTGTTTTCTCTATTTTTTTCCTCTAAATATTTTTTATTTGCCTTCTAAATTTTGAAGCATAAGCCATAGCAGAAACAATGACTATATATAGAGACAACAAAAGTTCCCCCTATTGTTATTTGCAGGAACAATTGATGTTAAAACCATCTTCAGATTATGATTTAGGAATTTTTGAGTTGTATCTGAACTATTCAAGTTTATTTGTTCAAAAGAGGCTAGCACGAGGAGGTGTAACTTCTTAAGATAGGAGTCTTTTAAATTTTTATCCTAAGTCTCTTTTTGTGTCATTGTGTAAAAGCAGCAAGTATTTTGGAATAGGTACAATGAAGACTCTCATCCTCAAAAGCTTCTTGATAATAACATCCTCCTCTTTCTGACTTAGTTGTGAGGCTTAGGCATTAAAAACGTTGGGTGTATTCCATTCACATATTATTCATCCCTTGGACATCAAGAGGATTTTGAATTCTCTTACCATGTGAGAATCATTATATAAAATATATATATATATATATATATATATATATATATATATATTTGTCAAAGAGCTATTCAGCTTTTGTTCCTTTAGCATTTTGGAAAATGTATATCAAAATCTATTAATGCTTTCTATGACCGTCCTACAGATGAAAGCAAGGCAATAAAAAAATTTCACCCCAAAATCAATTCCAATTATTATTATGAAAGTACTGTGTAAACTACTGTAGAGTAGTATATGTTAGGCTTTCCAAAAATTAAGGCTTAATTAATAGGCTTGTGTTGATTACTGATCAGTAGCAAAACTTTAGAAATGTCCGTGAATCCTCATATTCTGGAAATTGCTGGAAATGTGGAGGAGATTAAAATTGAAAGTCTTATGGAGGATTCTCATTGTGTATACCTAATATTTCTTCTCTGTGGAGTAGTTTATAACCCCTATAGAGACTTCAGTTTTAATAGAAAATAGTAGTTGCCAAGCATGGTTGACTCTCAGAATCATGGGTGGTGGGAGATAGGATCCCCAACCCTAGCCTTAGAAGTTCTGTCCCAGTGATCTGTTGGTGAGAGGTGAGAGGACAGGAATCAGCATTTTATTTATTTATTTATTCATTCATTCATTTATTTTTTTTTTTTTAAGGATTTTATTTATTTGACAGAGAAATCACGTGGACAGGCAGGCAGAGAGAGAGGGGGAAGCAGGTTCCCTGCCGAGCAAAGAGCCTGATGTGGGGCTTGATCCCAGGACCCCGAGATCGTGACCTGAGCTGAAGGCAGTCTTAACCTACTGGGCCACCCAGGTGCCCCAGGAATCAGTATGTTAAAGCTCTCCCCATGTGATTCTGGTAATAAGCCACATTTGGATTTAACTATAGAGGTTGTCATATTTCCTACTTTAACAATTAGGAAGGGAAGAAAAAAAAAGCTTCATGATTTTATAAGGGCAAAATTTCAGGCAATCTTGGTATCCATACATGTAATAGAGACCATTTGCTTCAATAGGTCTGCTGCTTATTACAAAATCCTGGCGGAAATACTATCGCTTTGTTCCCAGGTAAAAATGCTGGGAAGTCTTAATGAAAGGGTATGAGAAGACAGCCACAGACCCTCAGAAAGAACTAGAGGAAAGCATCCCCCCCCACCTTCTGATCCTGGTGGATCATGGACAGGAAGGCAGGGAAATGGGAAAGTCAGTTAATAGGATGTCTGATTTCCTCCCTCTTCTTCTCTAAACTTTGATGTGGAGGAGCTTTACTTCAGTTTAATCAAATAGTATGGGAAGCAGCCCAGGAATATGCAAGTGTGTGGCCAGCTTCTCTGAATTTATTAGGAAGACTACAAGAATTTAGGAGATTTGTTCAATGCCATAACACATGGGGGATGACATAAGTCAAAGGAACAATAGTTAGATGTATAAAAGGAAGCACAATTCAGGTTTTGGGACTCACACAAATAGAAATTGTGTAAAATTCTAAAATTAGTTTCTAGATTACCATATATTGAATTTATAAAAGAAATGGAAAATACCAAATTTTACATCTTATAGCCTCTCATCTAGGGGTCCTTATGTACATCAAGACTAGGAAAAGGTAGAGGAAGTGTATATAAAGAGAGTGTTGAGGGGGAAAGGGATGTGTATACGTGTGCATGCATGCCTGTGTCTGTGGAGGGGGAGGTATTTCTATCATTTTCACTTAAGGCTCAGTTTGAGAGGGGCTTTAATGGGACCACTCAGAGTTTGAAATGCATTCCCAGCTCTTGGGTTTTGTAAAGAACTGTGCCTGTCTATGACAGCAAAGTAGAGGGGGCAGTGTGATAACTGGCCAGCTCTCCTAGAGCTTGTTGGGACAAAGCATGTATGTTTCCCCTGGTAGCCCATGTGGAACAAGATCTTGCCCAGAGTTGGGAGGGTTAAGGGCGTTTTAGTAGTGAGAGTCCAAATTGAACAAGACACTGTGAAAGTTGAGGGCCCAGGAAGGGCATTGGTCAAAGGGATAGAAGTGGAAGTTCTCAGTGAAGGCCATCTCTAAGGAGCACATGAGCTCCCCTGTAAAGAAGAGTCAGTCTTTTTTTTTTTTTTTAAATTTTATTTATTTATTTGTCAGAGAGAGTAAGCACAGGCAGAGGGAGAGGGAGAAGCAGGCTCCCCACCGAGCAAGGAGCCCAATGTGGGACTCAATCCCAGGATGCTGGTATCATGACCCGAGCAGAAGGCAGCCACCCAACCAACCGAGCCACCCAAGCATCCCAAGAAGAGTCAGTCCTAAACACCTTTTCCTGAAGACCTTCTCGGCAGAAAACAATGGGATCTACCATTGCTTAATCATTTCTTCCTCAGGGCCCAACCTTAGAGAGTTCTAAATTTTCCTTCCTAAGCTCATGGAAGAAGAGGAGTAGGATTAAGCACAGAAGGAGGAGGACCACCGCCCTCCTTTCTCACTGCAAGTGGGCAGCTGAGGCCCCAGCAAGGGAGAGGAGAGGAGGTTCTAGTTAAAGTAATGTTTTGAGTTTTGATTATCGTCTAGAATAGCTTAATTTATCAAATTAGAAACTTTGTGAGTTGTAATGACTGAAGAATTGCTTCTAAGTGTCAAAGAGTCTTAAGGGCAGGGTGAAGAAGATTTTCTTAATCTAAAAAATGTTTAAGAAAGAAGGATTTTTAAGAAGTTATGTTTTGATCATATTGGGTTTGTTCGATATCTCAGTTTCAGATAGCTGGTTACTAAAGGGATCTGGAAACATCTGTGTGCTCTGGGGAACGCTGTGCAGGTACTTAGAGGTAGAGTCTAGAGACTATTCTATACTATATGACTGGAGACAAATGGGTGAGTTCAAGGGTTTTAGTGATTAGAGCCAACAAAAAAGAAAAAATCATCCCTCACACCAAAAAATAAAAATATATATGATTAAATATTTACCTGACTAGTGAAATTCTGGCTCTCTTTCCCAACCTCTAATGCCTTGTATGTCACACCCCTCCCTATTCACCTGATGCCATTTTGAAGAGGAGGAGGGGAGGGATGAATAGGACATGGAAGATTTGTTGGAGTCATAAAAACAGAGACTAAGTTACATAAAGAGAGAGCTTAGATTATTAGGGAAAACTAAGGTTAATTGCATTGGACTAAATTTTAGTTTTTCCATGATAAATAATCACTAGTAGTTGTGGTGTTAGTAACAATGGTAGTGAAGAGTGGCTGTTATGAAAAATATCAGAACAAAATAGATGGGAAACAATTAGCATAGTGTGAATGAATTTTTTACTTTTCTCTGATTCTGGTTTATTTTTCTTATACTGCTTTATTTGAGGAAGAAGGTAAATCAGATAGCTGCTGTGGTAGAAACCCAATGCTTATTATTTTCACTGATTTTAGGACAGTGTTAGGAATCCTATATAATGGTGTTCCTGGAAAAGAAGAGAAAGATTCCATCTATGTGGAAGCGAAGAAAAACTGTACCAGATAAAAATGGAGGAGAAGTCATAGAATGGTTGTTCATTTGTTTGTTTGTTTGTGTTTGTTTTAATACAAAGCAGTAAAAAATAATCAATGCTTCCTTTGAATTAGCTCTGTTTTGCCTGGGTCAAAGTGCCAAGTGTATTTAATTTTCATTACCACTTTTTTTTTTTTCAGAGAGAGAGAAAGAGAGAGAAATAAAAATAGAAATAGAAATAAATTGATTATAATAATGAAAATAGTTTTCCTTGATTTTACCTTAATGATGGAGGCAAAAGTATTGATTTGCAAAAATGCATAGTTTTGTTAAATCATTCTTATTTAATACTTCCATTTTCATAGCTTTTCTTTTTCCTTTTTTCTTTTTTCCTTGAGTGGAAAAAAAGGACTGAAAACATCACTCTACAAAAAACGTGGAACTACTTAACATCTTGGATTTCCTAAGAGAACCACAGGGATTCAAGCAGTCTGAATGACCTTAGAAATGCAAGCTACTTGTAGATGGTTGTAGGATGGCAGGATGTCTATAAGAGTCACAGATATGGATTCTTTTAAGAAATCAATCACTTTGGGTGATCAGACTGTATTACAACAGACAAGGCATGACCTTTCTCCTGGTTAACCTATTTATTTCTCCCTCTTGTGTTTATTAAAGAGTCTATTTTCAAGGTGGGGAGGATGATAGAGGCATATAATTTAGACTGACAGATGAGTAATAATGTGGCTCTTTTTCTAGAACGCTTTGATGGAATTGCTTTGGCTTTGATTCTGAGACTTTTTTTAAGAGAAGAAAAAGAGGAAGAAATAAAAAGGGGAAAATTACTGTACGAGCTTATTGGAACTTCATGATCTTACATCCACGTGTATCTAAAAAGCCATTAAGCATTCTGATTAGTTTGAGAGATGGTGTAAAAATTGTTACATTTCCAGTTGCTGTAACTGAACACCAGATGCAGTATTTGTCATGGTAAAATGCACCTATCAGAAAATATAGGAAAATTATTATACACTGCAATGGTTGATTTGGCCTAGGTATTGGACATAATGAGATTTCTTTTAAAGGAAAATATTTGAAAAGATAGATACTATAGAAGGGATTGCAGCTCAGTGGTGGATGTGACCACAAAAGAAAGCATGGAATTTCCTAGACCACACATCATTTTCCTTACTAAATGGTCACGTTTTGCATATGTTAATGACTTTTCCTCTCATCTGTGTTGAGAAAGTACCATTAAGAGCTACAAAAAACAACAAAAAAACCCCAAAAAACTTTTTCTCAGTATGCTAATTGATATGGTATATAGTTTTGGAGGTTTCTTTAACTGTAAGGTGTATATATATATATATTTTTAAATTTTATTTTATTTTTTCAATGTTCCAAGATTCATTGTTTATGCACCACAGTGCTCCATGCAATACGTGCCCTCCATAATACCCACCACCAGGCTCACCCAACCCTCTACCCCATTCCCCTCCAAAACCCTTAGTCTGTTTCTCAGAGTTCACAGTCTTTCATGATATGTCTAGCCCTCCGATTTCTCCCATCTCACTTCTCTTCTCCTTCTCCCAATGTCTTCCGTGTTATTCCTTATGCTCCAAAGTAAGTGAAGCCATGCGATAATTGACTCTCTCAGCTTGACTTATTTCACTCAGCATAATCTCCTCCAGTCCTGTCCATGTTGATACAGAAGTTGGGTATTCATCCTTTTCACGGAGGCATAATATTCCATTGTATATCTGGACCATATCTTCTTTATCTGTTGAAGGGCATCTTGGCTCTTTCCACAGGTTGGTGATTGTAGCCATTGCTGCTGTGAACATTGAAGTTCATATGGCCCTTCTTTTCACTACATCTGTATCTTTGGGGTAAATATCCAGTAGTGCAATTGCAAGGTCATAGGGTAGCTCTATTTTTAATTTTTTGAGTAATCTCCACACTGTTTTCCAAAGTGGCTGCACCAACTTGCAGGGTTTATATTAGCATTTAATGACTATAATTCATTATGTTCTGAAATCAGGATAAGGTGATGTCACTTGAGTCAGGAATGCACTTGGGTATCATCAAATCTTACTAGAAGAGCCAGAGTGGGCTTTCATTGCCAACTGACTTTTCTGGAGATGGATCCCATGTGATATACTCTGTTATGTAACAGCTGCTTATTTCAACCTGATTTTTTTACTTGCTTACATTACTCCATAGCATCTTTGGTAAGTTATTGAGTAGATCTTTGACCGAAAAAGTAGCCCAGAAATCCCGCTATCAAAACAACCTGTATGATCTAACCATGCACTGGGATTAGCAGAGGTCCTCAGAAATCAGGATTTGAGGAGACAAAGATGGGTCCTAGAAGGCTCTCATCGCCCTGCTCAGGCTCCATGGGGCCTTGGTTTTTGAACTGAGTAGGATTAAGGAGCTTCATAGGAAAATAGAGGCTAGTACTGTCCTGGGAGTGATAGCATGCCTCAGCTACTCTGTCACCCAAAAGAATATAAGAGAAGTTGTGGTTTTATATTTGAGGTTTTGTTTCATACATTTTGGGGGCAGATGGAGGCTAGAATTATTGCCTTGAGTTCTACATAGTTGAATCAAGAACCATGTGTTAGGAGATCTTGAAATTTAAAACGGGATCTTCTTAAAGTTTTATCTGAGCAAAGGGCAGGTAGGCATCCATCTTCCCAGATGTTAATAACACACAGTGACATGTATTTGTTTTTTAATATATTTAAGCATCAGACATTTTAATAATATTTTTAAAATAACATATATGACATTATGTATAAAAATATGAATGACATCTTACAAAGATGATTAGGAGATTCTAATTTCTCACCTCAACTTATAACTTATAAGAAGCATACTAGGTATATTAGGATAAGTGTGTGTGTGATCACACACAGTGATCTTAATGTTTGAATTGTGGTGTGATTCCAGAAGAATGGCCTAACACTGCAAGGATGTCTTGGTGGAATTTCAGTTGTTTTGTTGGGAAACATAAACCTGGAAGTGGAGTGAGATGTTCTCTGTAACTGATGTTCTCTGATATGGAGCTTAAGGAGCATAAATGTAGTCAATGGTCCCAAGGAAAAATTTGCCCATTTAATCAATATTTGTTTCATGTTTCAAAGAAAGTATGGCTTCCTTAAAATAGTTTTTTAATTGATTCCAAAAAAAATTTTCTTTTAACTATGTAAAGTTACATATTCCATCTTCCCCTTATTCCATCTCATGCACTGTGTTCACCCACTCGCTCTGGTAATCATTGTTGTATGTTTTTATTGCATTTTTCCTGTGGCAGATTGTGTTTCAAAAGATGGTCACAACACCTCCCACCTCACCTGCTCTTTTGCAATGTGATGTTGCCACTCCCCCACTGAGACAGAATCTATGTCTCCTCTCCTTGAATCTGGGATGCCCACTGTTCTAAGGTTTTTATAGGAATTAACTCATTTGCGTTTCACGAGAGACTTTTGAGGAGGTATAACGCCATCCACATTTTAGAAAGGAGACAATCATGGTTAAAAGCCAAAAGGTTACTCAGGAGGAGCATTCATAAAGTTGAGATTATAGTATATACACAAAGAAACAGAACTTTTCATTTATGCCACAGCCCATGATCAGGAGGAATAATAATAAATTGAAAACGTTTTCTATTTCTACATTAACATTTAAAAAAATCCATTATCTCTTTTGCACTCCTTTTTTATTCTATTGGCATAGACTTTATGTCTCAAATCTCATGTCTATCTCAGTATTTTTAACTCTTAATATTTAATGCTAATTGAGAATTCAGTTCATTTCTCACTTTTTAAAAAAGTTCTTTTACCTATTTTCTTATTGCATCTTATTATTAAATAATATATATTTTTTTGTTTTTTTTTAATAATTTTTTATTTTTTATAAACATATATTTTTATCCCCAGGGGTATAGGTCTGTGAATCACCAGGTTTACACACTTCACAGCACTCACCAAAGCACATACCCTCCCCAATGTCCATAATCCCCGGTTTAGCCTCTGGAGCGATGTCCCTCAGCGGAACAGACTTTAAAAAGTCCTGATTTTGTGCGCCGTTGCTCTGCCGCTTGCCGGGAGCCGGCCCCTCCCCCCGGGGTCACTTTGGATTCACTTCTCCACCGGTCCTACCTTTCAGAAAGTGGTTGTTTTTCTGTTTCCAGAATTGCTGTTGTTCTTCTCTTCGATCTGCCGATGGATTTACAGGTGTTTGCAATCTTTAGATAAGCTATCTAGCTGATCTCAGGCTAGCTGAAGTAGTCTCAGCCTGCTACTTCTCTGCCATCTTGACTCCTCCTCCTTAAATAATATATTTTTAAATCAATTACCCTTTATTTCTTGTCTTCATGGTGAGAGTTCTTGATAAAGTTCCTAATTTGTCTCTTTCATTAACATCATCTAGTACACAAGAATTATTCCCAGAAGACTGTGAACTTCTACCTTGAACTGGATGAGTTTAGCTTTTAAGATCTGGGACAAAATTCTGTACCTGGAGCAATGAATTTGACAGATTTTAAACTCGCTGGTTATTTATTATGAGATCCATCATCTGTCCTATAATATAGAATGTGGCCAGTTGAGGTCATGAAAGACATGACACTATGTAGTAATATTACTTGAATTTTTATATCATACAACTGTAAGAGAAGTTTGAAATTCAGTTCTCCATATTCAGTTTTGGATTTTTTTTTTAAGATTTTATTTACTCATTTGACAGAGAGAGATCACAAGCAGGCAGAGAGGCAGGCAGAGAGAGAGGAGGAAGCAGGCTCCCTGCCGAGCAGAGAGCCCGATGCGGGGCTCGATCCCTGGGATCATGACCCGAGCCGAAGGCAGCGGCTTAACCCACTGAGCCACCCAGGCGCCCCCAGTTTTGGATTTTTCATTGTTTGTGCTGACAGGTAGAAAGGTTGGCTGAGATTAGGATTGGGTTTGCTGTTGAGACCTTCGGTTCATATGACAGAGATTTTTCTTAACATTTACCACTACAATCAAAGTACATTCTGTATTTCTGGCACATGCTGATTGTCTTCTTGATGATAATTTATTTATTTTGCCCACCTTTCTGAATTCATCGTTCCTGGTCACTGATTACCAAGACTGATGTGAAACTAAAGGAGGCATTTCCTAGAGTGATTGCAGTGGGTCTTATCTCTATGGGCCTTCCCCTTTACAGGAAGATGCAGGAACATTAATGGAGACTTTAGCCACATTTCCTCCCTGAAAACCAGCAATATAGATAATTTAATGTTAAACTATCTCTGCATATATCCTCTTAGGATGGATGCTTTGGATTAAATATTAAAAGACAATATGCTTTATTTTCATCTTAGGAAACAAACAAACAAACAAACCAGAACCAATATTACCCATGGTTAGATTAATGAGATTAGAGGGTAAGGAAGACTAAGAGGAACAAAGAGGCTTTAACATATATTGGTTACCTGCTGTTATCACAGTCCATGATTGTAGCTTAAGGAGAAATTTCATATATCCTGTCAAGTTTGATAAGTTAAAAAATGTTTTGATACATGTAGTATCCTAGAAATGTGGAAATCACCTTTTTGCTTTGACAAAGACTTTTAGGTAGCAAATAAAACAAAAGTAATAGAAAACAAAATAAAACCACAAAAAACAAATGAGTTAGTGATTGACAGGTGAAACAAAAATCAGAAGCATCCACTTGTGATTTTATCAAATTCAACTCCTAAAACCCTGTAAAAAATCTGGTAAAATAAAACTACGTGGAAAGCTCCATCAAACTGAGTGATAAACAGATTTGGGGGCGCCTGGGTGGCTCAGTGGGTTAAGCCTCTACCTTAGGCTCAGGTCAAGGTCTCAGGGTCCTGGGATTGAGCCCCGCATGTCTATTCAGCAGGAAGCCTGCTTCCCCCCGCCCCCACCTAATCTCTCTCCCTTTCTCTGTCAAATAAATAAATAAAATCTTAAAAAAAAGTAATGTATTTTGAAATTTGGTTGCCTGAGGTAGAATTTTAAGAAGTGAGGCAGAGGATTGGAGATTTGTGGATTTTTGACATGTTTATATTTGTCAACTATAATTTATAAAGGAAGATCATCTGCCTTGTATTTTGTACTGAACTGTTTCCCTATGCCTTTTCGTATTCTATAGCCGATTTAAGGATTTAAGTTATTTATGGAAGGTTTTATGTCTTTTGAATTAAGGTGGTGTGTTCCAATCCTTGTCAATTTCTTTGTTTATTGTCAGACTTTATCTAAATATAATCCTTGCTTTTGTTTTTTAGAGAGGAAAAATTACAGACCCACTTATAGGTGATAAATACCTTTGACAATATAGACCATGTCCTTCTTGGTGAATTGCAGGTTTGATTTCTTATGTTAATGTTCCTCCTAGAAAACAGGCAAGATTTAAGCACAGCTATTCTGTTATTGACTTACACTCTCTCCCTTGTAGAAACATGTCTTTATGATAATATAAGATTGTTCACAGTTTTGACATTGTAGACAAGAATTAATGGACCTTCAATTTGTGGGCAAGACTTGATTATAGACAAAATGAAATTGATATCTCTCCCAGTTATTCATGCTTATGTTTAATTGTGCTTTAAATATTATCAGGGTGAATGGACTGCTTCAGCTCCTGAGTTCACTGCTATTCAACCCGAGGTCACAGACTAGTATGAAGGAGGACAGGTACCCTCTGTGCCTATTCAGTGGTTCCCACTGAAGACTGGAGCACTCAGCTTGCCACTGAAGACTGGTTTGCAGCTCCCAATGCTCAGGCCACTGAATAGATAGGAACAACCACCGAGTGGTCTTAAGTTGCTCTTCTAGAAAGGCAAAGAAAATGGAAATAAGGTTGATGGAAAAGAAACAGTTTCTTAAAAAGATAAAAAATAAAAATATATAATATAAGAGCTGGGGTTATTAGTGATCATCTGTTGATTAATCAGGTAACAACTGCTTTTGTGCAGAGAAGAGGGACAGAGTTCTGATTCTCAGTAATTTGTAACACAATGTATTGATAGTTGTTTTGGATTAGAGAGAACCATACCCTCACATAAAGTAAGAAATATAGGGTAATGATAATAATGGTGACAATTTTTGTGGGAAGTATAGAATAATTATTGAAGCAAATGAATGAAATCATACTTTGTACTTGCTCACCAAATTATTACCTGATCTAAAGTAGTAACAGTTTTTAAAAAAGCTGAAAATATTGTAACGCTAACATGATAAATGCCAGCCGAATTTATTGAACAAACACTTCAAATATAGGAGCCACTATTCCTAGGGCTTGACATATAGTATCTCATTTAATTCCCAAAACAACTCTTTTATAGAGGTATTATTGTTATTCTTTTCAAAGATTTTATTTATTTATTTCTCAGAGAGAGAGAGAGAGAGAGAGCGCTCAAGTGAGCAGCACAAGCAGGGGGAGGGGCAGGCAGAGGGAGAAGCAGATTTTTTACTGAGCAAGGAGCCTGACACAGTACTTGATCCCAGAACCCTGGGATCATGACCTGAGCTGAAGGCAGATGCTTAACCAATTGAGCCACCCAGGCATCCCTATAGAGATCTTATTATTCCCATTTTAAAAATGGAAATATATATACACTCAATATCATACAATAAGTGAGTGTTAGAATTCAAAACCAGGACAGTTTGACACCAGAAAGTAAATACATAAAATATGATAGAAAGATAAAGACTTGCTGAGTTTAGTAGAAAATTAACTTACTTCAGACAAAAATCTGTGACAATTTCATTAAGAGATTCTTACACGTAAAATTTTTTTTTTTTTTTTTTTAATGATAAGGTAGTTCAGGTCCTCATTAGTAAACAGCATTCTTTAGTTGGAGGTACTTAATGTACCGCCTTCTTTTTTTTTTTTTTTTTTTTTTTGTGGTTCAGTGGAACTGATGTTGCTCTAATTTCTTCCCCATCAAAACACAACTCTGGTTTATTTCAAAGTTTTACTTTAGATTGAAAGAACACATTTAAAATTTTGTTTTCTTTTTATATACACCTTCCTTTGATGTTTCCTTCACAGGCAATACATCTGCTCTTGGCTTCTTGAAAGGAAATTTTCACAGAAAAATTAGAAACATTATTTGGTATATCAATGTTAGTAATAATCATTTCAAATATATTTATAGAGGATCAAGGCCAGCTTGAAAAGTTAAATAATATATTGTTCTTCCAGAATTGTTAAGTTATTCCTTCACAGTTATTCCAAACTCTATCTGTATTCTTTGCAGGCTTATTCTTAGCCTCAGATAAACTGCTACACCATCTGTAGAAACACTATCCTAGCTTTCAGACATTATACCATTCACATTTAGTTAGGCCAGAGGTTTTTTATTTTAAGATTTTATTTATTTGAGAGAAAGAAAGTGACAGTGAGAGAGAGAGCACTAGCAGGGAGAAGAGGCAGAAGCAGGCTCTTTTTGAGCAGAGAGCGTGAGCAGGGGCTTGATCCCAGTCAACTGAGCCACGTAGGCCCCTCCAGCCAGAGGCATTTAGAGTAGTAGCTAAAGGATCATTTTCCAGTTCTTCTAGTTGTATCTTGATAAGATCTGAACAAAAAAAATGACAGGCTCTATTTACAAACAGAAGAGTGTTCCTATTGGTATATTTACACAATTTAAAATAATACCTTAAGAAGAACTTCTAGTTTAAAGAAATAAGGTCAACTAACATTTCCTGAGATATCACTTAAGACATTTTAAAGGTGCATTGGCAATAGAATTATCAAACTGGTAATTTTTTTCTTGCTTTTCTCGGTCATGTAACTGTGTTTAACTCAGAATCTGCTGCAGTGTTTCTTCCTTCATGGTCTGTTCTATAGGTATTTTTATTTAGTGTTGCTTCTACTTTTCTAGAGGATGGTACTTGGGAAGAACATCATCTAGTTCGTGAGATATGTTTTCTTTTATGTTAGTCCTGTTATTGCCATCATCATCTCTGGATAAAAATGACTGAATCGTTTAAGTCTCACAGACTTTTGGATCAGGAGACAGAGGAGATTGATATGTACTACAGTGACATTTCTATTCTACTTTCCTCTTAGTTTTAATCTTCAGTCATGATTCAGACTCGTGTTTTGTTCATTATATGAACATGATATATAACCCCTTGAGGCCAACTTAGTCCTACAGGATTAATTTTGTCAGACACAGAGTGCGTATCCTTGAGCTGATGATTTTAATACACGCATCTATCCATTAGCATTGTGAGAACATCTTCCATGACCTTTCCAGGACATAATGATGCATTTTGTATATTTTCATTTAATTTCTAATTATTGCTCTCTTACGTTAAGCAATTACATAGCCTTCCAAAGTTTTAAAACTTCCCGTCTAGCATCGTCTCACAAGTGTCTTCAAGATGAAACCACCCGAAATAGTAACAATTTTGGATGGACCAGGTGACTTCCAGAGAAGTAACGTCCTGGGCTGTCCTGACTCTTGCGGGCCGCCATACTCCTTCTCCCGCCCCACCTCCCTCTCCTCCGGGTCCGCACAGCTGCCGAGCCCGACAGACTACGTAGCGCCCCGCCTCCCCCACGCGGTGCTCACCGGCCCTAGGGGCCGTGTGGAGGGAGGGGTGGCAGCAACGTTCTGAGCTCCGGCTGGGTCTTCAGTACCGCGGGCTTCCGCGTCTAGGCGGAGCTACACGAAGCAGGCCAGGTGCTGCCAGCGGTGATACCGGCCACCAGGGCTTCTCTTCAGGTCCCACAGGACAACGCAGGGCAACGACGGCGACGGCTCTTCCTGAGTGCGGTTCCCCGAGGCCCAGCCAGACCGCGTGGGAAGCTTTCCTGGCCACGGGCTCCTTGCCGGGAGGGAAGTCGCAGGTGAGTACACAACACACCTGCCTTTCTCTCTGTGCGTGGTACGGGGCCACGCTGGCCTCTGGTCGTTTTCGCAGCTGCCGTGACGGAGGTGCGGCGCCCACCACCCCCAGACTTGAGTGCAGCCGTGGGGACCTTGGGGACTGTCCCCGTGGACAGGGGTGAATCATCTTTGCTGCTCGCACCGCCTTTTGATCACCACACTAGTGTCCTTGGTATCGAACTGAATTTGCCGTGTAATTGTTAAAGAGAAGGGCCGCAGGTCTGTTCTGGAACTGGAACTGTCCTTCGTAATGGTTGTTTCTCAACATTTAACCTGCTTGCATTTAGCAGTCCTGTACTTATTAGCGACTTAAGTCCATTCAGCTGCTAAGGTGTACACTTGGTAATTGGCTTATCTTTGACAAAAGAAGAACATATTGTGTTACTCAGCAAGGCCGCCCTCATACCCAGGGGCAATAGGCCCCCGGCAGGAGGCCTGTGCCAGAGTGGACCAGCATCACAAACTCGTGAAAATTAACTTATAAAGGGGCGCCTGGGTGGCTCAGTGGGTTAAAGCCTCTGCCTTCAGTTCAGGTCATGATCTCAGGGTCCTGGGATGGAGCCCCACATTGGGCTCTCTGCTCAGCAGGGAGCCTGCTTCCTCCTCTCCTTCTCTGCCTGCCTCTCTGCCTACTTGTGATCTCTGTCTGTCAAACAAATAAATAAAATATTTTAAAAAATTAACTTATAAAAACACTTTCTCAACACTGGCACAGTGTGCGGCCTGTCACTCAAGACATCCATTTTTGTGACTCATGCTTCTGGCCCCACGGAAAGGTTTCCCAGTGACTCTTGCACACTTATCTTGGGCTGAAAGGCAATTGAATCCCAATGCTGTAAAGGTTTGTAGACTGTGTTGTTACCCAGATAGGAGATACACACGACTTTGGAGTGCAGGAGGATTTGTGTGGCAGAAACAGGAAAGAGAAAGAGAAATTAATTAGGTTTGTCTAAACCGCCATCATTTCTTGCCTGTATGGCAATAATGACATCTATACCTTCCAGTTTTGCCTCTCATTAATCCATCTCCCAAATCTTTATAAGTATAAAGAAGATCCTACCACTTACCTAATTAAAACTCTGTAATGGCTTCCTGTTCTTCCTAACACTCCTTACCCTATCACCTTGTCCCATGGTCTGTCTACATCTTCACAAACATGATGTTCCTGAAGATGGACCTTCTCTTTGCCTGGAGACACACAAACTCCTTCTTGACTTAGGGCTTTGCATATACTCATATACTGTTCCTTTTTCCTTCATATCTTAGTATTAAGCTCAGCTGCTCGAGGAAGACCTGCTGATATCTCGATCCAGATTAGGTTTCTGTAATACATTTTCACATTCTCTTAAAAATTCTTAAGTCTGTTTCCTTTGCAGGGCTTAATAGAATTTTAATTGTGTAACATTTTTTCCCAGTAGCTGTCTATGATATTTCTTCCCTACAAACTAAGAGCTCCATGAGATCAAGGTTCTTTCAGGCATATCATCAGTCCTTAGACTGATGTCTGGCACAAAGTTTTTCTTGGATGGAACAATTAATTATATTGCTCAGCAATGCCACTCTTAGATCCAGGCCAGATGGCTTAGAGAAATAAATGAAGAATATACTCCAGTTGTGTGATCTCTTGCATGTCAGGTCTCAATTACTTTATATTTTAATTGAAGATGATAATTCCTATAAAAGAGCTACTTTATAGAATTCTTAGAAAGAACATTTAAAATTACACACACATACCTGGAAAAGACTATTTTGATTACCAAAATTTTATGTCTGTGCTGTCAAATATATTATTTTGGGTGAAGTCTTATTGAGTTTAAGTGGGTTTAAAAAGTACTGGGATCATTACTTCTTTTAACAAGAAGTCCATTGGTAGGGAACGCTCCTTGTACAGATTGTTAGGGCTTTGGCTCTGCCTCTTTATCATTTATTCTGTTTCACTCTCATTTTGGGTAAGCCTTGTTTTCAGACCCACAGCATGATGTCTATAGCAGTTCTGGGGACAGTATCTAGACACAGCAATATCCAGAGAAAGAATATCTATTTCTGTGAGTCTTGAAAAATAGAGAAGGCTCTCCCAGACACCCCTAGCCCAGGAGACTTTACCTCATCAGAACTGTATCACATTCCTGGCTTAAACAAATACCAGGCAGGGGAATAGGATTGTCATGATTGGCTTCTTTTTTTAAATTTTTTATTTTATTTTTTTGATTGGCTTCTTTCAAACTGACTTCAACTCTTTGTTTCGCAGTGGCATCAGCATTCTTTTAATCATGGAGACTTGTGGAGAAGGATGGCTAATAGAACAGCATTATTATCTCTGGAAGAAAGGATGAAAGTGATGGAGTTTTAGGTAGACAACCAACAATCCAATTGCCTGCTATACAGTATGTTATAGATATATTTAAATTTATTTTTCTTGTTAATGGAAGTCAAAAGATCTAAGACACATAGATAGTATGGAAAGATGAAATATTGTGGTATCACAGAGTACTTTTGAGTATAGAATATTAGGATTATTAGCAAAGGATTTTGCTAGCAAGTCAACCTGTACTCGTATGAAACAATGAAGAAAGTTTTTCTACTGTGTAGTTAAATCATGTCTAATTATAAGATAGAGGGAAATATCAAATAACAAGAGTTTCTGTAAGCGGTGATAGCTTTCAGGGATAACATGCCTATTCTTCACCCACTCCCATGCTCAGTGCAAACTTAGCTAATTGATTGCAATATACTCCTTACTGAGGGTGGACATGATTTGGAGTCCTTTTCAGCTAGCTCCTGATTTTCCACTGGAGTTGATCCTCTAAAGAAAGTCTATCTACTATCTATGACATAGATAAGTTACAGAACTATTTTTTTATGCTAGGGCGAGAAACCAATATATGTGAAGTGGAACGAAAAAATTTCAAAGTAATTTCAAGGGAAAATCAATAAAGATGTGGACCAAAAGCAGAAGAAATAAAAAAATGAGTAGTAATTTTATGCAATCTTGGCTTCTGGTATAAGTGGCCTTTCAGTTAGGCTCTGCAAGGTGCAGAGGTTTTATGGATTGATTGGTAGATGAGAAAAGGAAAAAAAAGAGGAAACAGGTCGGGGCATTAGCAAAGACAGGTAGGCAGTAGGATCAGTGGTACTAAAATACTGAGATGAAAATTTGCATGTCCCTAACCTTTTCTCTTTACCCACTTCTTCATCCCTTAGCACTGCTTTTTTAATGTGCAATTTTTTACTCCTGTATAATGATATCATTTTCACATACCTTTTCTCTGCACCTAGGCTACTCTTTTCTATATTGCTAACATTCTTTTTTTTTTATAATTTTTAAATTTTTTTATAAACATATAATGTAGAGGTACAGGTCTGTGAATCACCAGGTTTACACACTTCACAGCATTCACCATAGCACATACCCTCCCCAATGTCCATAACCCCACCACCCTCTCCTGACCCCTCTCCCCCCAGCAACCCTAGTTTGTTTTTTGTTTTTTTTGTTTTTTTGGGTTTTTTTTAGATTTTATTTATTTGACAGAGATCACAAGTAGGCAGAGAGGCAGGCAGAGAGAGAGGAAGGGAAGCAGGCTCCCGCTGAGGAGAGAACCTGATGCGGGGCTCGATCCCAGGACCCTGGGATCATGACCTGGGCCAAAGGCAGAGGCTTTAACCCACTAAGCCACCCAGGTGCCCCCCTAGTTTGTTTTGTAAGATGAAGAGTCTCTGATGGTTTGTCTCCCCCTGCAATCCCATCTTGTTTCATTTATTCTTTTCCTCCCACCCAAACCCCCCATGTTGCATCTCCATTTCCTCATATCAGGGAGATCATATGATAGTTGTCTTTCTCCGATTGACTTATTTCGCTAAGTATAATACTCTCTAGTTCCATCCACGTCATCGCAAATGGCAAGATTTCATTTCTTCTGATGGCTCCATAGTATTCCATTGTATATATGCACCACTTCTTCTTTATCCATTCATTTGTTGATGGACATCTAGGTTCTTTCCATAGTTTGGCTACTGTGGACATTGCTGCTATAAATATTCAGGTGCACGTGCCCCTTTGGATCACTACATTTGTATCTTTAGGGTAAATACCCAGTAGTGCAATTGCTGGGTCATAGGGTAGCTCTATTTTCAACATTTTGAGGAACCTCCATGCTGTTTTCCAGAGTGGCTGCACCAGCTTGCATTCCCACCAACAGTGTAGGAGGGTTCCCCTTTCTCCACATCCTCATCAGCATCTATCATTTCCTGACTTATTAATTTTAGCCATTCTGACTGGTGTGAGGTGGTATCTCATTGTGGTTTTGATTTGTATTTCCCTGATGCCGAGTGATGTGGAGCACTTTTTCATGTGTCTGTTGGCCATCTGGATGTCTTCTTTGCAGAAATGTCTGTTTATGTCCTCTGCCCATTTCTTGATTAGTTTATTTGTTCTTTGGGTGTTGAGTTTGCTAAGCTCTTTATAGATTTTGGATACTAGCCCTTTTTCTGATATGTCGTTTGCAAATATCTTCTCCCATTCTGTCAGTTGTCCTTTGGTTTTGTTGAATGTTTCCTTTGCTGTGCAAAAGTGTTTGATCTTGATGAAATCCCAATAGTTCATTTTTGCCCTTGCTTCCCTTGCCTTTGGCATGTTCCTAAGGAGAAGTTGCTGTGGTTGAGGTGGAAGAGGTTGCTGCCTGTGTTCTCCTCAAGGATTTTGATAGATTCCTTTCTCACATTGAGGTCCTTTAACCATTTTGAGTCTATTTTTGTGTGTGGTGTAAGGAAATGGTCCAGTTTCATTGTTCTTCATGTGGCTGTCCAATTTTCCAAACACCATTTGTTGAAGAGGCTGTCTTTTTTCCGTTGGACATTCTTTCCTGCTTTGTCAAAGATTAGTTGACCATAGAGTTCATGGTCCATTTCTGGGCTCTCTATTCTGTTCCATTGATCTATGTGTCTGTTTTTGGGCCAGTACCATCCTGTCTTGATGATGACAGCTTTGTAATAGAGCTTGAAGTCCAGAATTGTGATGCTACCAACTTTGGCTTTCTTTTTCAATATTCATGTAGATTGCTTTAGGTAGCATAGACATTTTCACAATATTTGTTCTTCCAATCCATGAGCATGGAATGCTTTTCCATTTCTTTGTGTCTTCCTCAATTTCTTTCATGAGTACTTTATAGTTTTCTGAGTATAGATTCTTTGCCTCTTTGGTTAGGTTTCTTCCCAGGTATCTTAGGGTTTGGGTGCAACTGTAAATGGGATTGACTCCTTAATTTCTCTTCTCATGTCTTGCTGTTGGTGTAAAGAAATGCAACTGATTTCTGTGCATTGATTTTATATCCTGACACTTCACAGAATTCCTGTACAAGGTCTAGCAGTTTTGGAGTGGAGCTATTCGGGTTTTCCACATAAATATCATATCATCTGCAGAGAGTGATAGTTTGACTTCTTCTTTGCTGATTTGGATGCCTTTAATTTATTTTTGTTGTCTGATTGCTGAGGCTAGGACTTCTTGTACTATGTTGAATAGCAGTGGTGATAATGGACATCCCTGCCGTGTTCTTGACCTTAGTGGAAAAGCTTTCAGTTTTTCTCCATTGAGAATGATATTTGCGGTGGGTTTTTCATAGATGGCTTTGATAATATTGAAATATGTGCCCTCTATCCCTACACTTTGAAGAGTCTTGATTAGGAAGGGATGCTGTACTTTGTCAAATGCTTTTTCAGCATCTATTGAGAGTATCATATGGTTCTTGTTCTTTCTTTTATTGATGTGTTGTATCACATTGACTGATTTGCGGATGTTGAACCAACCTTGCAACCCTGGAATAAATCCCACTTGGTTGTGGTGAATAATCCTTTTAATGTACTGTTGGATCTTATTGGCTAGTATTTTGGTGAGAATTTTCACATCTGTGTTCATCAAGGATATTGGTCTGTAATTCTCTTTTTTGATGGGATCCTTGTCTGGTTTTGGGATCAAGTTGATGCAGGCCTCATAAAATGAGTTTGGAAGTTTTCCTTCCATTTCTATTTTTTAGAACAGTTTCAGGAGAATAGGAATTAATCCTACTTTAAATGTTTGGTAGAATTCCTCTGGAAGCCGTCTGGCCCTGGGCTCCTGTTTGTTTGGAGATTTTTGATGACTGTTTCAATCCCCTTACTGGTTATGGGTCTGTTCAGGCTTTCTATTTCTTCCTGGTTCAGTTGTGGTAGTTTATATGTTTCTAGGAATGCATCCATTTCTTCCAGATTGTCAAATTTGTTGGCATAGAGTTGCTCATAGTATGTTCTTATAATTGTTTGTATTTGTTTGGTGTTAATTGTGATCTTTCCTCTTTTATTCATGATTTTATTTATTTGGGTCCTTTCTCTTTTCTTTTTGATAAGTGTGGCCAGGGATTTATGAATCTTACTAATTCTTTCAAAGAACCAGCTCCTACTCCTAGTTTCGTTGATTTGTTCTATTGGTTTTTTGGTTTCTATTTCATTGATTTCTGCTGTGATCTTTATGATTTCTCTTCTCCTGCTGGGTTTAGGCTTTCTTTGTTGTTCTTTCTCCAGCTCCTTTAGGTGTAGGGTTAGGTTGTGTATTTGAGATCTTTCTTGTTTCTTGAGAAAGGCTTATATTGCTATATACTTTCCTCTTAGGACTGCCTTTGCTGTGTCCCACAGATTTTGAACCATTGTGTTTTCATGAATTTTTTCAAATCTTCTTTAAATTTCTGGTTGACCCATTCATTCTTTAGAAGGATGCTGTTTAGTCTCCATGTATTTGGGTTCTTTCCAAATTTCCTCTTGTGATTGAGTTCTAGCTTCAGAGCATTGTGGTCTGAAAATATGAAGGGGATGATCCCAATCTTTTGATACCAGTTGAGACCTGATTTATGACCCAGTATGTGATCTATTCTGGAGAATGTTCCATTGCACTAGAGAGGAATGTGTATTCTGTTGCTTTGGGATGGAATGTTCTGAATATATCTTTGATGTTCATCTGGTCCAGTGTGTCATTTAAGGTCTTTATTTCCTTGTTGATCTTTTGCTTGGATGATCTATCCATTTTAGTGAGGGGAGTGTTAAAGTCCCCTACTATCATTGTATTATTGTTGATGTATTTCTTTGATTTTGTTATTAATTGGTTTATATAGTTGGCTGCTCCCATGTTAGGGGTGTAGATATTTAAAATTGTTAGGTCTTCTTGTTGGACAGACCCTTTGAGTATGATATAGTGTTCTTCCTCATCTCTTATTTTAGTCTTTAAAATCTAATTGATCTGATAAAAGGATTGCCACCCCAGCTTTCTTCCTATGTCCATTAGCATGGTAAATTGTTTTCCACCTCCTCACTTTAAATCTGGAGGTGTCTTTGGGTCTAAAATGAGTTTCTTGTCGGCAACATATTGATGGGTTTTGTTTTTTTTATCCATTCTGATATGCTGGGTCTTTTGATTGGGGCATTTAGGCCATTAACATTCAGGGTAACTATTGAGAGATATGAATTTAGTGCCATTGTATGGCCTGGAAGGTGACTGTTACTGTATATTGTCTCTGTTCCTTTCTGATCTACTACTTTTAGGCTCTCTGTTTGCTTAGAGGACCCCTTTCAATATTCCTGTAGAGCTGGTTTGCTGTTTGCAAATTCTTTCAGTTTTTGTTTGTCCTGGGAGCTTTTTATCTCTCCTATTTTTCAATGATAGCCTAGCTGCATATAGTATTCTTGGCTGCATGTTTTTCTCATTTAGTGCTCTGAATATATCATGCCAGTTCTTTCTGGCCTGCCAGATCTCTGTGGATAAGTTTGCTGCCATTCTAATATTTTTACCATTGTATGTTACAGACTTCTTTTCCCAGGCTGCTTTCAGGATTTTCTCTTTGTCACTAAGACTTGTAAATATTATGATTAGGTGACAGGGTGTGGACCTATTCTTGTTGATTTTGAGGGGGGTTCTCAGCACCTCCTGGATTTTGATGCTTGTTCCTTTTGCCATATTAGGGAAATTCTCTCCAATAATTCTCTCCAATATATCTTCTGCTCCCCTCTCTTCTTCTTCTTCTTCTTCTGGAATCCTAATTATTCTCATGTTGTTTCTTCTAATGGTGTCACTTATCTCTCGAATTCTCCCCTTGTGGTCCAGTATTTCTTTATCTCTCTTTTGCTCAGGTTCTTTATTCTCTCATTTGGTCTTCTATCACTAATTCTTTTTTCTGCCTCATTTATCCTAGCAGTAAGAGCCGCCATTTTGGATTGTACCTCATTAATAGTTTTTTTAATGTCAACTTGGTTAGATTTTAGTTCTTTTATTTCTCCAGAAAGAGCTTTTATCTCTCCAGAGAGGGTTTCTCTAATATCTTTCATGTTTTTTTCAAGCCCAGCTAGAGCCTTGAGAATTGTCATTCTGAACTCTAGATCTGACATATTACCAATGTCCTTATTGATTAGGTCCCTAGCCTTTGGTGCTGCCTCTGGTTCTTCCTTTTTGTGCTGACTTTTTCCGCCTTGTCATTTTGTTCACATAAGAATATATGAAGGAGCAAATAAAATACTAAAAGGGTTGCAAAGACCTCAGTAAAATATGGTTGAACCAAACCAGAAGAGACCCCAAATTGTGGGAGGCAAAAAGGGGATAAAAAGAAGTTCAGAAAAAAAAATTAAAAAAGGAAAACAAATTAAGAAAAAATATAAAAAAAACCCATATGTATATATATTAGACTGGTGACTAGAACAGGGTCACCCAGTTAATTTTGGGAGCATTTTGGTCTCTTAGAAGAAACTACCTCCCAAAATTTTAAAGAATGAAAAACATTTATAGGGGTAAACACAATGAAGGAATGGAATATTCTTATAAAGATGAAAAAAATTTTTTTTAATTTCTATAAAAGGAGTTGATAATGTAAGTTGGTTGGGAGAATAAAGAAAAAGAAAATGGTGAGAATTTGCTTGGGCTGGAGGCTAGAACAAGCCCCGAGCTAGATTTAGGGTATATTTCGATCTATTAGAAGAAGTTGTATCCCAGGGGCGCCTGGGTGGCTCAGTGGGTTAAGCCTCTGCCTTCAGTTCAGGTTGTAATCTCAGGGTTCTGGGATTGAGCCCCACAGACAAAGATCTGTCTACTTATGATCTCTCTGTCAAATAAATAAATAAAAATTTAAAAAACATTAAAAAAAAAGAAGTTGTATCCCAAATTTTTTAGAAGAAAAACCGTATATGTATACAAAAAATAAAGTTAGATACAATGATTTATAAAATATGACTATAATAATGAAGGTTCACAGAAGATTATTATTATTTTTTTTAATGAGAGGTATTGGTAAGATAAACTAGTTAAAAAACGTTAAAAGAGGAAAGGGTAAAAGTTAAAAAAATTTAGCAGAAGAAAAAAAATAAATAAAATTAATTAACTGCAAGACTAAAGAATCAAGGGGAGAAAGCCTTGAATTCCATGCTTTGCTTTCTCCTCCTCTGGAATTCCGCTGTTCTCCTTGGTAAGTGAACTTGGTCTTTGCTGGATTTCTTGTTGATCTTCTGGGGGAGGGGCATGTTCTCAAGTCTTTGCCTGAGGTGGTATTGCACTGCTCTTACCAGGGGCCAGGCTGATAATCCACTTGGATTTGCTTTCGGGAGCTTTTTTTCCTGAACGCTTTCTGTAGAGTTCCAGAGTATGGGAATGAAAATGGCGGCCTCCCAATCTCTGGCCCGGAGGAGCCGAGAGCTCAGGGCCTCACTCCTCAGTGGGCCCTCAGAGAAAAGTGCTTAATCACTTCTGTTTCCCTGGCCTCTGGCCACACTTGGATAAAAGCGCTCAATCACTCCCATCTCCCTGGTCTCTGGCCCCACTCCGATCTCATCCAACCTGTGACTGGTTCAAGGTAACACCGACCTGAGAGCTCACTCCTTGGCTATGTCTCTGTAGCTAGCTTCCCTGCTCTAATACCTGTGAGCTCTGTGACACTCAGACACCCCTGGTCCTCCTGTGACCCCGTGGGACCTGGAGCCATGCTGACCCCACGTGGGCTTCACCTTGATTTAGCCTCTGGAGTGATGTCCCTCAGTGGAGCAGACTTTTAAAAGTTCAGATTTTGTGCTCCGTTGTTCCACCACTTGCCAGGAACTGGCCCTTTCCCCTGTGGTCTATCTTCCTGTTGCTTTGGATTCACTTCTCCGCCGGTCCTACCTTTTAGAAAGTGGTCAATTTTCTGTTTCCAGAATTGTTGCTTTTCTTCTCTTTGATCTCCTGTTAGATTTGTAGGTGTTTGCAATGGTTTGATAAGTTATTTAGCTGATCTCCTGCTACCTGAGGCCATCTCAGCCTGCTACTTCTCTGCCATCTTGACTCCTCTCCTCCATCCCTTAGCACTTTATCATTCTGTCCCTCAACCA
Source organism: Mustela nivalis (assembly GCF_964662115.1). Taxonomy (NCBI): domain Eukaryota; kingdom Metazoa; phylum Chordata; class Mammalia; order Carnivora; family Mustelidae; genus Mustela; species Mustela nivalis. Next base: position 102,659,422 of record NC_139024.1, read on the forward strand.
AATCCCTCTGTCAGGAGAAGATCTGACAAACTCATTCACACTAAACAGCATATGATTGATAAGGTTCAATGAGAAATCTTTCCGTGATCTGTTGTGAATATTTTTTAGAAGCAAAGATTTAAGCTGAAGGTTCAGTGAAGTTGGTAAGGTATAATTTCACAAGGTAGTGAAGTAGGAGTAGGGCAAGGACAAGAGATATTTCAGGGACAGTGAGCTCTCCCCCAAGTCTGTGCAATCATACCATGGAGTGAAATACTGAGTAACAACAAAAAGAGTAGTATTTTGGGTAAAGGCAATTTATTCTGCCTGCAGGGTCCAGTGCTTTAAAAAATGGCTTTATTGAGATATAATATATGTACCATACAATTCAACAATGTATGTACATTTCAGTGGTTTTGAGTGTATTCACAGAGTTCTGCAACCATTATTCCTTTCTAATTTTAGGACATTTTCTTCACCTCAAAGAGAAGTGCTGTACCAATTAGCAGTCATTCCCCATTCTTCCTCCTTCCAGCTCCAGGCAACCAATAATCCACTTTGTCTATATGGATTTTCCATATTCTGACCATTTCATATAAATGCAGTCATACAATGTGTAATCTTTTTGGACTGCCTCATTTCACTTAGCAGAATGTTTTTAAAGTTCATCCATGTTATGGCATCTGTCCCTATTTCATTCCTTTCTACTATTAAGTAATATTCCATTGTATGGATGTTCTGCATTTGGTTTACTCATTCATCAGCTGGAGGTCACGTGGGTTGTTTCCACTGTTTGGCTATTATGAATCATGTTACTATGAACATTCATGTACAAGTTTTTGTGTGGACATGTGGTTTCTTTTTTCTTAGGTATATACCTAGGAGTGGAATTGCTAGGTCCTATGGTAACTCTAAGTTTACTAACTCTTTTGATGAACTGGCAGACCATTTTCCAAAGCAGCTGCACCATTTTAAATTTCCACCAGCAATGTGTGAGACTTCCAGTTCCTCCACATTCTTACCAACACTTGTTTTTATCTTGTTTTTTGAGTATAGTCATATTGGTGGTTGTGAAATAGTATCTCATTGTGGTTTTGATTTGTATTTTCCTGATGGCTTGCCCAACACCTTTTGTACCCTCCTTTAGCCCCTGATGGACATGGTTCCATTGTTTCTGTCAAGTGAAATTTCTTTTTTTTCTCTTTTCTAGCTAATGACCAATAGAGATTAACACAATGATGGCGGCTTTGCTTTAAATGAAACTGATCTTTATGATTTGGATGATTGATACTCAAGATACATTCAGGGGGAACCTATCTTGTCTGTAGAACATGTGACTCTTAATGTCAGGGTTGTAAATTTGAGCTTCACATTGGATATAGAGATTACTTAAAATATAAAAAACCAAAACAATATTATTAAAAATTATATATATATATACACACACATACATACATACATATATGTACACATGTGTACATATGTGTGCATATAATGCACACACACATATATATATATATATATTTTTTTTTTTTAAATTCAGGTCAAGAGCAGGAATGCTGTCCAGAAATGAAAATCTAACTTTGTTTGTGAGAGGGGCAGATACCAGTGAATAGAAACAAATCATGGTTTTGCTCGACATGTCACTTCAATCTTAGCATATTGCTAAATGGCCCTTTGCTGTAATTTGAAATTGTGGGAGAGCAGTGACTATCCTAAAACTCTTGTAGGAACCGAGAAAGATGAATAGTCTACTCTATTTTCTTAGATATTCAGAACATTAGTAGCATTTCAGCATTGCAGAAAATCTTCATACTGCTTTCATTTTCATTTATCTCCAGTCAGAAGGAACTCAACTGTGAAATGATATCAGAACCCCTGGTGCAGGAGAGTCTCTGTTTCCTCAAGTTTGCTTGGCTGACTTCATTGGGCCATTATCCCTGAAGTGTTTGCAGAGGCCAGCAGCTATTAAGGACTTTAGGCAAGATTTTACCATATCATTAACTTTGAGGAATTTTATTTTGTTTTGATTATTATTGTTTTTATATATTAGATGTATTATGCTTATTAATTGTATTATAATATTCATAGCTATTTAAGAAGTATTAAACTATATATTCCTTCCTATAGGAAGGAATCTATTTTTTGGTCTTTGATATCCTAGTGTTTAGAACAGTACCTGGTACACAGTAAGTACTCACAGATATTTGTTAAATGGATAAATAGATGAATCGAATGCTTTTTATACCTGGCACATAATAAATGCTCAGTAAGTGTTAGCTGTTATTTTAAAGTGCAAGTTTTTGGTTAAGCACTTTATAGTGGATACTCACTTAATTCTCCTACCAACCAAGAAAGAGAAATATTGTTATTGTAATATTAATTTTACATATGAGGAAAGGAAGAGCTCAGAGAGTTAAGTAATTTGTTCAAGGTCACACATAGGAGTGGTAGCGGGCAGAGCTGCGGCTGGAACCCAGCAACACTTGTCTACTAAGCTTGTACCCTTATTCACAGTGCTCCTCTGCCTTTGCTATTGAAGTATAAACAATCAAAGCCCTGTGCCCTTTTATCATTGCCTGGCAGCTCCAGAACTGCCGGATGTTACGATTTAAACAGAAGACAGGTGCTCTTGTGTATGAACCATCTCTCCTTGCTCTGCAGCAGACGGCCCTTTGAAGTGGAGAGAACAGATATTCAGGGAATAGAAAAAGGAAACTTCAGACTGCTTGAATTTCATATGAAAAGTTGTCAGTTAGTGTTATTGATCCACCCCACATGTAGCAGCTGGTAAAGGGTTTGTTTTAACTTGCTTTTCTCCTGATGTTTAGAAGTTTTGCTGCGAGTCATAGAATTGAGAGACCGCCTAAACTCAACCTAGTTTTTCTGATGTGTTACTTTAAGAATTTATACTAATGCTCCCTTCTAATAATAATAGCTATTTCCAAAGGGTGAAAAGAGGAAACTTAAGGTGGTGGCTTATTCTGGGAGGAAAAAACAAACACCTTTTCTGAGAGTCAAGAAAAACATGAACACAAAAATCTGTGCTGACTTGTATTTTAGAGTTTCTTGGAGCTATTCCTTTGCTAATAAGTCTTAGTGACTAATTATAGCCAAGAAAAATATGGGATATGTGCAGATTTGAAGAAATTAGGCTAGACATTTAAAAAATATATGAGGTTACTGGCAAATGAGATTTTAAATAAAAATTAAGAATAGTTTCTATCACAAATACTGATCTGTCAAGAAGAATGATTAGAAATTTGTGGGTTACTACAAGAATTTGTAAAAGTTGAAAATTTTAAGGACATTCAGCAAGGCCAGATCTAGTCAGTATTCTTTGAGTGATAGTAGATTTTCAGGGAGATGTGTTCCTCAACTTCACAGACAACTGGGCTGAAGTTACAGTGCTGCACGGCTAAAGAAAAACAGAGTATTTAGCAGTTACCAAGATTTAAAAAAAGCAAAGCTGGGTGATGGTTCCCCAAATTCATTTCTTTATCTAAGTTTATTTCCCATATGGTTTTTCAAATGGGAAATCTAACAGTAGTGAACATTATTGTGAATCTGGCAAGCCCTCATTCCTTTAATTATTATTATTTTTGTTGTTATTGTTATTTTAATTTTTAATGCTGTCTGGATGTGGCTGAGTTTGGCAGGTAGCTTGAGCCAATCAGCATAGCTTATATCCTTTGGGCCACAGGCATCAATTTAGGAATAGGTATATGACCCAGGTTGAGCCAGTGGAATCCGGGTCTAGGACTTCTGTCCACTTTCTTGGGTGAGAGAAGCCCTTCTTTTCTGCTTTGGTTGAGAAGAAAAGAATGTGTAAATCTGAGGCTGGTGACAATCATTTTGTCCTCTCTGTTGTCACAGTGATAGGAGTGGATTCTTGGAGGTAAAAATTAACACAGAGGGAAGCAGAAAAGGATTGGGAAGAGACTGGGTCCTGGAGACATGGGTTCAGCCTTTAGATCTAGGTGTGTTCAAAAGCATCTTTGTCCTTCGACTCTTAAGTTCCATGAGCCAATAAATGCCCCCATACGACTTTTTAAAAAAAACCTATTTGAGTTAGTTTCTTCCTTGCAACCAAAGCATACTGACTGATTTTTTGAGATAACTTTTAATTTAATTGACCTTTACCAGCTCCCAACTAAAGATCCATACACATACTTACACACCAAGGCTACTTACGATGGGCTTTATAGCACAGTCCTGATCATATGTAAATCTTTTACTGCTAGGTATACAATTAGGTATATTATTTCATCTAAATATTTGGGGGTAGATTTTATTTGTTTGTTTGGGGGGTGGGGTAGAGGCAGAGGGAGAGAGAGAGAATCTTAAGCAGGAATCTCTGCACACCCTGTGCAGAGCCTGATGGTGGGGCAGGGGGCCTCAATCTCACAACCTCAAGATCATGACCTGAGCTGAAATCAAGAGTCAGATGCTTAACTGAGTGAGCCACCCAGGCACCCTGGGAGTAGATGTTTTATCTGGAAAAATGACATGGTGCCTTGGTAATAGTGTCCTGATGTAACTTTATTCTATATAGTTTTCATTTAGTAACAAATTAAGAGTACAGTCTTTATTTTTGGGTCTCATACAAAACTAGGATGTTCTTTTTTAAAATTTATTTTTTATTAAAAAAATTTTTTTAAAAGAGTTTTATTTATTTATTAGAGAGAGATATTGAAAGAGAGAGAGAGAACAAGCGGTGGGAAGGGCAGACGGGGAGAGAGAGAGATAGAGAAGCAGACTCCCTGCAGAGCAGAAAACCCAGTGTGGGGCTCAATCCCAGGACCCAGAGATCATGTCTTGAGCCAAAGACAGCTGCTTAACGAACTGAGCCAGCCAAGGGCCTCAAATGTAAGTTGTTCTTATGTCCTATCCTTGGGCATATCATACCTTTGTAGATAGTAAGTGTTATGGACTAAATGTCTATGTGCTCTGCAAATTCATATTATTGGAATCCTAATCTGCAGTATGATGGTATTAGTAAGTATGGGTCAAATATGGGAGATAGAGCCCTCATGAATGGGTTAATGTACTTATAACATAGATGGCAGAGATCTCTGTTATTCCTTCTGCCATGTGAGGGCAAGGTAAGAAGACAGCCTTCTGTTAACCAGGAAGTGGACAGACACTGAACCTGTGGGCACCTTGATTTTGGACTTCCCAGCCCCCAGAACTGTGAGAAATAAATGATTGTTGTTGAAGCCACATAATCTATGGCATTTTGTTATAACAGCTCAAGTGGACTAAGACAGTAAGAAATCCATAAATATATGAATTATTTTTCAATTGTTCCTGTTAATTGAAGTATGACTTATTTTCTTATCTCTTATCTCATTTATTAGTGAAATAAAATTCAGTGTCAACACTATCAGAATATTTTTTTGTGCTTTGACGTAAATAAAAGGTAGGAGGTATGAATCCTTTTTTAAATGTATTTTTAATTTATTTTTAAAAAGATTTTATTTATTTGACAGAGAGATAGCAAGAGAGGTAACACAGACAAGGGGAGTTGGAGAGGGAGAAGCAGGCTCCCCACCTAGCAGGTAGCCCAACGTGGGGCTCGATCCCAGGACCCTGGGATCATGACCTGAGTGAAAGGCAGATGCTTAACGACTGAGCCACCCAGGTGCCCCTAACTTAACCTTTCTTAACATTTTCTTATTCCTCAGTCAAAGATTGTTTATTAGGATTTATACCCTGCATGCTTAATATTTTGTCTTTGAAAATACATTTAATTTAAAATATTCTAATAAGTTTATATTTAAAAGTTATGTATTTTTTTTTAATTTTTTTATTTTTTATAAACATATATTTTTATCCCTAGGGTACAGGTCTGTGAATCACCAGGTTTACACACTTCACAGCACTCACCAAAGCACATACCCTCCCCAATGTCCATAATCCCACCCCCTTCTCCCAAACCCCCTCCCCGTATTTTTTATAATTAGTTAAGCTTCAATGATAGAAGCAGAGCCATTATGGGATGTGAGAGAAGTGATTTATTAAAAGAGTTAGAACTTGTAGAACTATGGGAGGAGCTGGAAAAGAGAGGGTCCAAAAAGGAAATTGAAGGATCAGAAAATAAAAATCATTAACCAGTTAATATGAAAATCCAGATATCCAGCTGCCAGAGTAAGACTGGGAAGGGAAGGGTCATGGAAGAACCTATGGAGAGCCAAAACTCTGTGTGTCCACTATCAAAGGCCTGTGGATGGGCCTGGGGCTGCTGTTGAGGGGAAGTGTATGGAGGACTGAGGACAGCCAGGGCAAACTGGAACCTCATGCTAACTCTGTAGCAGTCTATCCTTGCATTTTATCCCAGTGGCCTTCAGAGAATCATGGCTAAACCTCACTTCCACTGTCTGCTTGAAAAAGTTCTTATTTAAGCTGACTCCAGTCTGGAAACATACAGGGAAGAGAATTTAGGGAAGCATAATTTCTAGCTCCGTATTTGCTCTTAACACTTTATGATTAATTTGGATTTGAGTTAATTGAAGTGTTGTGCCAAAGGTGGTTACACTAAAGAAACTCTGATGGAAAGAAATGGTTAAAGGCAGGAGCTTAGAGTTAGATGGACCTGAGTTTAAAGTTCTGGCTTCACCATTGTCTAGTTGGACAACTAAAAAAATTTTCTCTAAGCTGTAGTTGCATTATCTGTGAAAGGGAAATGCTAATCAGATCTACTACATAGAGTTGATGAAAGAATTAAACAGATGTGTTGGACTTAACATAGTGAACAGCAAATTGCAAGCATGCATGAGTTTTTGTTATTTCAAAACAAAATTTCAAATTTCATAGAGGAGCTGCCGAAGGCAAGAGTTTTAAATGACAATAGTCAATTTGGATGTGGATTCTTCTCAGTATAATCCTACTCCTCAATTTACTTTCTTAATTTACTGATGATGATTCTTGTTCATTTTGGATTTTACAAAAACAGAATATGTGTGCTTATCTCATGATAAGCCTTGTAGATTTTGTTTTCCAAGTAAGACTTTATTCATTTTTGTCTTATACTAATAATTCTTCTCTGAGGTATGATAGTTTAATACTTTAATCAGTTTCAACCAGTTTGGGTAGTTTTTTCCCCTCTCATATACATTCAAACTTCATATAGTTCTTCCTTTTCAGTGTTTCTGATTGGCCTGTTACATAAATTTTAATTGTCTTGGCCATAATTATTAACAGTCCCTTGTATGATAGAAACAAGTCATGGTGATATTCTGGCTTTATTAGATTTTCTGCTGAACTGCCGTTTCTTTCTTCTTCATAACTAGCTAATAGGTTTTCTCAAGTCAACTCCTAGTTAGAGTACTAAACTATACCATCAACATTGCCACAGTTGATCATGCTATTTTTATGTATACATACACATACACAAAAACTTATATTCTTGTTACTTAGTTTGGCATCCTCCTTCATTATGTGATTGTTCCATGTTAGTAAAAATTCTTCATTCCCTATTTTTATTATTTATATTATTGTTGCATATAAACATATGTAAAACTCCCCTCATAAGGTCTGGGACATAGTTAGCATTCAAATGGTAACTTTACGCATATCTCTGTATCTAAAATTGCCTTTATTTGTATAAAGTCTTTGGATTTATAATTACAAACATTTTAGTATTCTTAACACAAGTTGTCAACTTTTTTCAAAAAAGGTGTCTTTCTTTTTACACTATAACCAGGAATTGATATTTTTTGAAAGTTTATTCTCTTTTTACAAGGAACAAATATTCTTTTTCCCTCTATGTATTATTTAAAATGTCTGTGTTTTTTATGTTAACAGTAATATGGTCTGCCAGAACTTGATTTTATGAGCTTCACAAATGATTGTGTGCCTACGTTTCTCCTGGTACTTCTTAGTTTTTATGGAATGTATCTCTTCAAAGGAAAGTAACAAGGAAAGAGGGAAATGAGCCATAAGTGACTCTTAATGACAGAGAACAAACTGAGAGTTGATGGAGGGAAGTGGGCAGGGGGTGGGCTAGATGGATGATGGATATTAAGGAGGGCACCTGTTGTCATGAGCACCGGTTGTTTGTATGTAGGTGACAAATCACTAAATTCTGTTCCTGAAACCAATATTGAACTGTATGTTAACTGACAAAATTTAAATTAAAAAAAAAAAAAGTAAATGCTAAAGAGCTGCTACCAAATACATATCCACAAACAGTTAAAAAAAAAAGTATATATCCCCTTCTTGTGGGTTAGATTTTTAAAAGACCATTTCTGCCTACTTAATTTGAACCTTAAATGTGACTTTGTCGAAGATTCATATGCTGCTCCGGGTGTTTTTTGTTTCTGTTTCTGTTTTTTTGTTTGTTTGTTTTGGTTTGAATTTGACATATTTCTCATAAGGCTTTTACTTTTAACCCATTTTAATCATTATAATTTTATTATTTCTTTTGTAAGCAGTATGTGGTGGCGTTATTATTTAATTGAGAGATTTATACTTTTCACATTTGTGATCTGAAGTGTTTGATCTGTTGTCATCTTATATTATGATTTACCTTTCCTTACTATGACTAATATTTTCTTACTTTTATGACTTTTTCTATAGATGGCCTATGTTTTATTTATTTTTATTTCATTTTTTCCTTTCAATGATTAGGAGACATACAAGATGTTCACTGTGGTTTTTTTTTTAAGATTTTATTTATTTATTTGATAGAGACAGAGATCACAAGTAGGCAGAGAGGCAGGCAGAGAGAAAGGAGGAAGCAGGCTCCCTGCCAAGCAGGTTCCCTACCAGAACCCTGGGATCATGACCTGAGCCGAAGACAGAGGCTTTAACCCACTGAGCCACCCAGGCACCCCTGTTCACTGTGTTTTTAAAGACATCTTTCCAGCTACATTTCAAATCTTTATTTTGGTAAGAATTGTATGGTATTTTTAATGTCTCTATGTCACTTTTATTTTTCACCCATTATTAAATTTCTGATTTTTATCAATTTTATCTTGTGTTGAAGGTCATTTGAATGGTTAGATTTAATAATTAATACTTCTTATATTACATATATTTTATGTAATGTTTTTGAGATTTTTACCTCATTTTGTAATCATGTTTATAATAATTTTATATAGTCAATGATTTGATTTTAGTGTTTACCATCAGTCCTTTTATGCAACAATATTGTTTAAAACGTTAAGTTTTTAGTTTTGATGTCATTCTTAGTTGACTGCCTTTGGAGGTTTGGTACAGCCTAACCTTCCATCTTTTTCTCTCCCAAGTTCTAAAGAATTGATAACAGACACAGGGAGCCAAGTACGATCAGTAATGTCTAAAGTACATGGCTTTTTGGCTGTATTGGTTAGAGTTTAGTTCTAGGGAATTCAGTGGTAGAAAAATGAATCTATTCCTGCTAGTTTCAGCAGGAAAAAATTATAATGTGTTAAATAATTTATGAAATTATCAGAAAGACTGAAGAAACAGATTCTAGGTTGAGCGTAAGAGAGCACCTCCTAGGCTATTGTCCAGAATCTGGCAACCTAGGAAGCTTCTCCCTCTGTTATAATCGGGAAGCATGCAGCTCCAGAGTGATCCTCTCATGGCCATGATCAGGAAACTGCTTCTCTTGCTGCTAACTATACAACTAGATCCACTTGTTACACAATGTGCCAGCAAAATGGAGCCAAAAAGCCATGTACTTTAGACATTACTGATCCCACTTGGCTCCCTGTGTCTGTTATCAATTCTTTAGAACTTGGGAGAGAAAAAGATGGAAGGTTAGGCTCTCCCAAACCTCCAAAGGCAGCCCATAGTCCAGCTAGGGACTGGACTGCAAATGTTGCCCGCAGAAAAGCCAAGGACTTCCATGATTATGCTTGTTAGCAGAAATAGCAGCAGCAGCTGGAGAAGATGGCTTCTGCAACACTAGTGCTTTTTCACATCTTTGGTGAGTATATTTGATAGTCCAAACCTAAATCACACTGGAAACTCAAGCCACAAAGAGTGTACCAATATTTTAGTTTTTTAGTCCCAACTTTACAGGAGTATTCTCTACAAAGAGGATAGAATCGATGCCCAAAGTCAAATCTCTTATCTACAACAGTATTATAGCTGAAAACACTGAGGTTATCTCCCAGAAATGAATTTATTCATTCAGTCGCAAGCACAGATGTACTGCATGCATCCTTTTCCCAAGCCTGGAGGCTCATACTGGCGGTCTACCACTTGAGTCCAAGAAGAGGAGAGTATACGCCACATAATCAGGCAGTTAAAGCAGAGTCAGAAAGGAAGATCAGAGAGAATGTTCGGAGCCCATTTATTGTTTTGAGGCAAAATGAATTGTCCCACAGCCTTCCCTGGAAAGATGGTATTGAGCTGAATCAGGAATATGGTTTTTGTAGTTTGAGATGGGAATGTGAAAGTGAAAGAAATTTTTCTACCAGTGTAATTGCCCTTGATCTTTTAAAAAACAATGGTATGATAGTGGTATGTTTTCTGAACATATAAATCCCCTCTGTATCTGAAAATGTCTTTTTACTATCTTCACATGTGAATGACATCTTGGCAGGGTTATAGTGGGTTATAGCCTTTTCTCCCTAAAAATGACATTTTTGGTTACTAAGTGTTTTAAAGGGAAAAAATCTCAGGCCAGACTAATATTCCTTAGTAGAGAAGACATTTTGTTTGTTATTTCTGTGTAGAGCATTATGGACTTTGTTTTAGGCTGTTAATTGGGCACGTTAACAAAATGTGTAGATATTTGGCCTATTGGTTGAGAGTTGCTTGAAAATTATTGGGCTTTTATACTAAGTTATAAGATCTTTTATCAGATTAGACAAGTTTTCTTCAAATTTGTCTCTGACTATTTCTGTTATAGGTTTTCTGGTTACAGCTTGGGGAAAAACTAATTCTTAATTTGTTCCTCATTGATTGAGCTCCACATCTTATCATACTTTTGTTGCTTTCTCTCTCATCATTTTTATGAGTTTCAAATCATCCTCTTTTTGATCAAATCTGTGGTCAGTACAGTTTTCTGTACTTCTAATTCATTTTCCATTTGATGCCAGGGACCGTCATCTGAAGCTATTGGAGAGATATTCCCTGTCTGACAATGATGGAATGACATTGAGTGTGTCTGTTATATAGAAATTTCTTTTCCCACATCACCTGAAGCTGAATTGGGCAAGACTGTCCACTGTGTGTCACCAGAGCTTTCTTGGCTTCTGCCTCCAAGAGATAGTACTTTTGGGGGTCAGTGTCACCTATAGGGTTTTCATTTGTGGCCAAATTTCTTGTTGAAAAATTTGGCTTCTCAGCATGCAGAGAAAGACAAGTATTCACTGGAGTTACCTCAGTAAGTACTCCTTTGAGGTAGAGGAATAGTCTTCAGTTTTTAGGTAAATAAAGATCTTGTTTCATGAAGTAGAAGATGATGCTTGGAGAACAAATAGCCTTTTATCTCTGTTTCAGGCAGATAAATTGCCCATTTCTAATGGTTAAGTTGACATAAGACAACCTGTATTTCCTAGTCTAGTCCATTAGTCCATTGACCTGATGACCAATGAAGACTCTTCCATGAAGTTGGTCCTAGCTTTCAGTGCTACTGAGCATAGTCTTTGTCTCTCCTTCAGGGATATGATTTATTTGTTTGTTTTTAATATTTTAATTAATAATTGACAGAGACACAGTGAGAGAGGGAACATAAAACAGGGGGAGTGGAGAGAGAGAATAGGCTTTCTGGGGTGAGCAAGGAGCATGATGTAGGGCTTGATCTCAGGATCCTAAGATCATGACCTGAGCCAAAGGAAGACACTTAATGACTGAGCCACCCAGGTGCCTCTAGGGAGATAATTTAGTGGAAATTTGGATTACCCAATTTCAGGAGCTTTTGACCAAGATGTTCTGTTTTAACTGAAAGCTAGTAGTACTATGGTATAGGCTTTAAAGATGTGATAATACTCAGAATCCACCCTGCAAACAGTTTAGTTCATAGACAGTTTTTGAGCTGAAAGTTGGTCTTAGAGAGTATCTAGGAAAATAGAAGTCTATAATTTGGGGAAAATGAGGTGTTTCTAAAATTGGGATTAATTTTATTTTTTGCTCTTTGGATACCATACTTACAAAATTATACTTATGTAGATAGGCTGGTAGAGACTGACAAAACTTTTTGAAATGTATGATGTCACTGAATTCCAACTTGAAATATTAGAACCTATAAAATATGAGAAAACTGATGCTAGAATTAGATAGGAGAGTAAGTAGCTTGTGTAAAGGAAGAGTTGCATTTAATTTGTGTAAGAGACTTATGCTTATGAGCTGGTCCGTAGGCACATGTATCCATATGAGTTTAAAATTTAATTAATTATTGAGAAAATTAAAAATTTAATTCCTCATCACATTAGCTACATTTCAGGTGGTCAATATCCACATGTGGTTAGTGGTTACTATATTGGACTGCATAGATACAGAACATTTTTGTCTTTACAAAAAGTTTTCTTGGACAGTGCTGCTCTGTACAACACCATCTTTAAATCTGCATTTGCCGATGAACTAAAAACTATTGGTTTTTAATGCAGTATATTTTGGGAGGAGGATTTAAAAGTGTCTAAGATAATGGACTCTTGGTTTTATCTGGGTTTCATTTTTAATTCTTTTAAATTTTTTTTTCCTCTGTTTATTTATTTATTTATTTTTAAATTTTTAATATTTTATAAACATATTATTATCCCCAGGGGTACAGGTCTGTGAATCACCAGGTTTAGACACTTCACAGCACTCACCAAAGCACATACCCTCCCCAATGTCCATAATCCCACCCCCTTCTCCCAAACCCCCTCCCCCCAGGAACCCTCAGTTTGTTTTGTGAGATTAAGAGTCACTTATGGTTTGTCTCCCTCCCAATCCCATCTTGTTTCATTGATTCTTCTCGTACCCACTTAAGCCCCCATGTTGCATCACCACTTCCTCATATCAGGGAGATCATATGATAGTTGTCTTTCTCTGCTTGACTTATTTCGCTAAGCATGATACCCTCTAGTTCCATCCATGTTGTCGCAAATGGCAAGATTTCATTTCTTTTGATGGCTGCATAGTATTCCATTGTGTATATATACCACATCTTCTTGATCCATTCATCTGTTGATGGACATCTAGGTTCTTTCCATAGTTTGGCTATTGTGGACATTGCTGCTATAAACATTCGGGTGCACGTGCCCCTTTGGATCACTACGTTTGTATCTTTAGGGTAAATACCCAGTGGTGCAATTGCTGGGTCATAGGGCAGTTCTATTTTCAACATTTTGAGGAACCTCCATGCTGTTTTCCAGAGTGGCTGCACCAGCTTGCATTCCCACCAACAGTGTAGGAGGGTTCCCCTTTCTCTGCATCCTCGCGAGCATCTGTCATTTCCTGAATTGTTGATTTTAGCCATTCTGACTGGTGTGAGGTGATATCTCATTGTGGTTTTGATTTGTATTTCCCTGATGCCGAGTGATATGGAGCACTTTTTCATGTGTCTGTTGGCCATCTGGATGTCTCCTTTGCAGAAATGTCTGTTCATGTCCTCTGCCCATTTCTTGATTGGATTATTTGTTCTTTGGGTGTTGAGTTTGCTAAGTTTTTTATAGATTCTGGACACTAGTCCTTTATCTGATATGTCGTTTGCAAATATCTTCTCCCATTCTGTCAGTTGTCTTTTGATTTTGTTAGCTGTTTCCTTTGCTGTGCAAAAGCTTTTGATCTTGATGAAATCCCAATAGTTCATTATTGCCCTTGCTTCCCTTGCCTTTGGCATTGTTCCTAGGAAGATGTTGCTGTCGCTGAGGTCGAAGAGGTTGCTGCCTGTGTTCTCCTCTAGGATTTTGATGGATTCCTTTCGCACATTGAGGTCCTTCATCCATTTGGAGTCTATTTTTGTGTGTGGTGTAAGGAAATGGTCCAATTTCATTTTTCTGCATGTGGCTGTCCAATTTTCCCAACACCATTTATTGAAGAGGCTGTCTTTTTTCCATTGGACATTCTTTTCTGCTTTGTCAAAGACTGGTTGACCATAGAGTTGAGGGTCTATTTCTGGGCTCTCTATTCTGTTCCATTGATCTATGTGTCAGTTTTTGTGCCAGTACCATGCTGTCTTGATGATGACAGCTTTGTAATAGAGCTTGAAGTCCGGAATGTGATGCCACCAACGTTGGCTTTCTTTTTCAATATCCCTTTGGCTATTCGAGGTCTTTTCTGGTTCCATATAAATTTTAGAATTATTTGTTCCATTTCTTTGAGAAAGATGGATGGTACTTTGATAGGAATTGCATTAAATGTGTAGATTGCTTTAGGTAGCATAGACATTTTCACAATATTTATTCTTCCAATCCAGGAGCATGGAACATTTTTCCATTTCTTTGTGTCTTCCTCAATTTCTTTCATGAGTACTTTATAGTTTTCTGAGTATAGATTCTGTGTCTCTTTGGTTAAGTTTATTTCTAGGTATCTTATGGTTTTGGGTGCAATTGTAAATGGGATTGACTCCTTAATTTCTCTTTCTTCTGTCTTGCTGTTGGTGTAGAGAAATGCAACTGATTTCTGTGCATTGATTTTATATCCTAACACTTTACTGAATTCCTGTATAAGATCTAGTAATTTTGGAGTGGAGTCTTTTGGGTTTTCCACATATAGTATCATATCATCTGCGAAGAGTGATAATTTGACCTCTTCTTTGCCGATTTGGGTGCCTTTAATTTCCTTTTGTTGTCTGATTGCTGAGGCTAGGACCTCTAGTACTCTGTTGAATAGCAGTGGTGATAATGGACATCCCTGCCGTGTTCCTGACCTTAGCGGAAAAGCTTTCAGTTTTTCTCCATTGAGAATGATATTTGTGGTGGGTTTTTCATAGATGGCTTTGATGATATTGAGGTATGTGCCCTCTATCCCTACACTTTGAAGAGTTTTGATCAGGAAGGGATGCTGTACTTTGTCAAATGCTTTTTCAGCATCTATTGAGAGTATCATATGGTTCTTGTTCTTTCTTTTATTGATGTGTTGTATCACATTGACTGATTTGCAGATGTTGAACCAACCTTGCAGCCCTGGAATAAATCCCACTTGGTCGTGGTGAATAATCTTTTTAATGTACTGTTGAATCCTATTGGCTAGTATTTTGTTGAGTATTTTCGCATCTGTGTTCATCAAGGATATTGGTCTATAGCTCTCTTTTTTGATGAGATCTTTGTCTGGTTTTGGGATCAAGGTGATGCTGGCCTCATAAAATGAGTTTGGAAGTTTTCCTTCCATTTCTATTTTTTGGAACAGTTTCAGGAGAACAGGAATTAGTTCTTCTTTAAATGCTTGGTAGAATTCCCCCGGGAAGCCGTCTGGCCCTGGGCTCATGTTTGGAGATTTTTAATGACTGTTTCAATCTCCTTACTGGTTATGGGTCTGTTCAGGCTTTCTATTTCTTCCTGGTTCAGTTGTGGTAGTTTATATGTTTCTAGGAATGCATCTATTTCTTCCAGATTGTCAAATTTATTGGCGTAGAGTTGCTCATAGTATGTTCTTATAATAGTTTGTATTTCCTTGGTGTTAGTTGTGATCTCTCCTCTTTCATTCATGATTTTACTTATTTGGGTTCTTTCTCTTTTCTTTTTGTTAAGTCTGGCCAGGGGTTTATCAATTTTATTAATTCTTTCAAAGAACCAGCTCCTAGTTTCGTTGATTTGTTCTATTGTTTTTTTGGTTTCTATTTCATTGATTTCTGCTCTGATCTTTATGATTTCTCTTCTCCTGCTGGGCTTAGGGTTTCTTTCTTGTTCTTTCTCCAGCTCCTTTAGGTGTAGGGTTAGGTTGTGTACCTGAGACCTTTCTTGTTTCTTGAGAAAGACTTGTACCGCTATATATTTTCCTCTCAGGACTGCCTTTGTTGTGTCCCACAGATTTTGAACTGTTTTAATTTCATTATCATTTGTTTCCATGATTTTTTTCAATTTTTCTTTAATTTCCCGGTTGACCCTTTCATTCTTTAGAAGGATGCTGTTTAGTCTCCATGTATTTGGGTTCTTTTCAAACTTCCTTTTGTGGTTGAGTTCTAGCTTAAGAGCATTGTGGTCTGAAAATATGCAGGGAATGATCCCAATCTTTTGATACCGGTTGAGTCCTGATTTAGGACCGAGGATGTGATCTATTCTGGAGAATGTTCCATGTGCACTAGAGAAGAATGTGTATTCTGTTGCTTTGGGATGAAATATTCTGAACATATCTGTGATGTCCATCTGGTCCAGTGTGTCATTTAAGGCCTTTATTTCCTTGTGGATCTTTTGCTTGGATGATATGTTCATTTCAGTGAGGGGAGTGTTAAAGTCCCCTACTATTATTGTATTATTGTTGATCTGTTTCTTTGATTTTGTTATTAATTGGTGTATATAGTTGGCTGCTCCCACATTGGGGGCATGATATTTAAAATTGTTAAATCTTCTTGTTGGACAGACCCTTTGAGTATGATATAGTGTCCTTCCTCATCTCTTATTATAGTCTTTGGCTTAAAATCTAATTGATCTGATATAAGGATTGCCACTCCTGCTTTCTTCTGATGTCCATTAGCATGGTAAATTCTTTTCCACCCCCTCACTTTAAATCTGGAGGTGTCTTCGGGCTTAAAATGAGTTTCTTGGAGGCAACATATAGATGGGTTTTGTTTTTTTATCCATTCTGATACCCTGTGTCTTTTGATTGGGGCATTTAGCCCATTAACATTCAGGGTAACTATTGAGAGATATGAATTTAGTGCCATTGTATTGCCTGTAAGGTGACTGTTACTGTATATGGTCTCTGTTCCTTTCTGATCTACCACTTGTAGGCTCTCACTTTGCTTAGAAGACCCCTTTCAATATTTCCTGTAGAGCTGGTTTGGTGTTTGCAAATTCTTTCAGTTTTTGTTTTTCCTGGAAGCTTTTAATCTCTCCTTCTATTTTCAATGGTAGCCTAGCTGGATATAGTATTCTTGGCTTCATGTTTTTCTCGTTTAGTGCTCTGAAAATATCATGCCAGCTCTTTCTGGCCTGCCAGGTCTCTGTGGATAAGTCAGCTGCCAATCTAATATTTTTACCATTGTATGTTACAGACTTCTTTTCCCGGGCTGCTTTCAGGATTTTCTCTTTGTCACTGAGACTTGTAAATTTTACTATTAGGTGACAGGGTATGGGCCTATTCTTATTGATTTTCAGGGGCGTTTTCTGAACCTCCTGAATTTTGATGCTCGTTCCCTTTGCCATATTAGGGAAATTCTCCCCAATAATTCTCTCCAGTATACCTTCTGCTCCCCTCTCTCTTTCTTCTTCTTCTGGAATCCCAATTATTCTAACTTTGTTTCGTCTTATGGTGTCACTTGTCTCTCGAATTCTCCCCTCGTGGTCCAGTACCTGTTTGTCCCTCTTTTGCTCAGCTTCTTTATTCTCTGTCATTTGGTCTTCTATATCACTAATTCTTTCTTCTGCCTCATTTATCCTAGCAGTGAGAGCCTCCATTTTTGATTGCACCTCATTAATAGCTTTTTTGATTTCCACTTTGTTAGATTTTAGTTCTTTTATTTCTCCAGAAATGGCTTTTATATCTCTCGAGAGGGTTTCTCTAATATCTTCCATGCCTCTTTCGAGCCCGGTTAGAACCTTGATAATTGTCATTCTGAACTCTAGATCTGACATATTACCAATGTCTGTATTGATTAGGTCCCTAGCCTTTGGTACTGCCTCTTGTTCTTTTTTTTGTGTTGAATTTTTCCATCTTGTCATTTTGTCCAGATAAGAGTATATGAAGGAGCAAGTAAAATACTAAAAGGGTGGCAACAACCCCAGGAAAATATGCTTTAACCAAATTAGAAGAGATCCAAAATCGTGAGGGGGGAGAAAGGGGATAAAAAGAGGTTTAAAAAGGAAGAAAGAAAAAAAAAAAAGGAAAAAAAAAAGAAAAGAAAAGAATTAAAAAAAAGAAAACACCTAAGAAAAATGTAAAAAAGAAAAAAAATATATATTAGATAAACTAGTAAAAAATCGTTAGAAAATAAAAAGGTAACAGTTAAAAAAAGAATTTTACCTGAAGGCGAGAAAAAAAAAACAAAAAATGAAAAAAGAAAAAAATTTAATTAACTGCAAGAGTAAAAAAAATCACAGGGAAAAAGCCATGAGTCCCGTGCTTGGCTTTCTCCTCCTCTGGAATTCTGCTGCTCTCCTTGGTATTGAAACCGCACTCCTTGGTAGGTGAACTTGGTCTTGGCTGGATTTCTTGTTGATCTTCTGAGGGAGGGGCCTGTTGTAGTGATTCTCAAGTGTCTTTGCCCCAGGTGGAATTACACCACCCTTACCCGGGGCCGGGGTGAGTAATCCGCTCGGGTTTGCTTTCAGGAGCTTTTGTTCCCAGAGCGCTTTCCGTAGAGTTATGGAGGACGGGAATACAAATGGCGGGCTCCTGGTCTCCGGCCCGGAGGAGCCGAGAGCCCAGGGCCGCACTCCTCAGTGCGTCCTCAGAGAACAGCGCCCAGTTATTCCCGTCTGCCTGACCTCCGCCCGTGCTCCGAGCTCACCGAGCCTGCGACCGGTTCAAGGTAACCCCGAGCTGTGAGCTTACTGTCGGCTCTGTCTCTGTAGCCGGCTTTCCTGTTCCAATACCCGCAAGCTCTGCGACACTCAGACACCCCCTATCCTTCTGTGACCCTGCGGGACCTGAGGCCACGCTGACCCCGTGTGGGCTTCGCCCCGGTTTAGCCTCTGGAGCGATGTCCCTCAGCGGAACAGACTTTAAAAAGTCCTGATTTTGTGCGTGGTTGCTCCGCCGCTTGGCGGGAGCCGGCCCCTCCCCCCGGGTTCTAGCTTCCCGTCGCTTTGGATTCACTTCTCCGCCGGTTTTACCTTTCAAAAAGTGGTTGTTTTTCTGTTTCCAGAATTTCTGTTCTTCTCTTCGAGCTGCCGATGGATTTTCAGGTGTTTGCAATCTTTAGATAAGCTATCTAGCTGATCTCAGCCTGCTACTTCTCCGCCATCTTGACTCCTCCCCCTAAATCGTTTAATTTTTGAATAAACAATACTTTAGAACATTTAAAAATTTACAGAAAAGTTGCAGAGTTGGTATAAATATTTTCCGTATAACCCTTTTAAAATTTTTTTCAGTTCAATCAGCAGGTAAGAGAATGAATATCTAGTAAACTATTCACATTTGAAATGATTATTAGTATAGTTGGATTAATATCTATCATGATTATAACTATTTTCTTGCATTTTTCTCTTTCCTCTCCCTCCTTTTTCCTGCATTTTCTGGTTTTATTCTATTTATTTTTTTTAACTTTTTATTTTTTTAATTTAATTTCATTTTCTGGTCTTAATTGACCATTTTATATAATTTCATTTTATCTCTTTTAGCATGTCAGTAACTTATTTTTAAAAACTTTAGTGCCTATTTTATGGTTTATAGTACAAATATTTAAATTGATCAAAATCTATCTTCAAATAACACTACCATTTTGTATGGAGTATAGTTACCTTCTAACAGAGTATTCTTAATTCCTTATGTTTGTTGTGGCATTGCTGTCATTCATTTCATTTATTCATATGTTAAAACCAATAATCAGTACACTATTACTGCTTTTTTAAAATTAACATATAATGTAGTATTTGCCCCAGTGATACAGGTCTGTGAATCATCAGGCTTTCACATTTCACAGCCCTCAACATAGCACATACCCTCCCCAATATTCCATAACCCAGCCACCCTCTCCCTATCCCCCTAACCCCCAGCAACCCTCAGTTTGTTTTGTGAGATTAAGAGTCTCTTATGGTTTGTCTCCCTCCCGATCCCATCTTGTTCATTTTTTTCCCTCCCTACCCCCTACAACCTCCACCCTGACTCTCAAATTCCTCATATGAGAGAGATCATATTATAGTTGTCTTTCTCTGATTGACTTATTTCACTCAGTGTGATACCCTCTAGTTCCATGTACGTCATTGCAAATGGCAAGATTTTTTTGATGGCTACACAGTATTCCATTGTATGTATGTATATATATATATATATATCTCATCTTCTTTATCCATTCATTTGTTGATGAACATGGACATCTAGGTTCTTTCCATAGTATGGTTATTGTAGACATTGCTGCTATAAATATTTGGGTGCACATGCCCCTTTGGATCCCTACATTTGTATCTTTAGGGTAAATACCCAGTAGTATGATTGCTGGGTCATAGGGTAGCTCTATTTTCAACTTTTTGAGGAACCTCCATACTGTTTTCTAGAATGGCTGCACCAGCTTGCATTCCCACCAACAGTGTAGGAGGGTTCCCTTTTCTGTGCATCCTTGCCAACATCTGCTTTTTCCTGACTTGTTAGTTTTAGCCATTCTTACTGGTATCTCACTGTGGTTTTGATTTGTATTTCCCTGATGGTGGTAATGTTGAGCCCTTTTCCATGTGTCGGCTGACCATTTGGATGTCTTCTTGAGGAAATATCTGTTTATATCTTCTGCCCATTTCTTGATTGGATTATTTGTTCTGTGGGTGTTGAGTTTGCTAAGCTCTTTATAGAGCTTTGATAATAGGCCTTTATCTGATATGTCATTTGCAAATATCTTCTCCCATTCTGTCAGTTTTCTTTTGGTTTTGTTGACTGTTTCCTTTTCTGTGCAAAAGCTTTTGGTCTTGATGAAGTCCCAACAGTTCATTTGTGCCCTTGCTTCCCTTGCTTTTGGTGGTATTTCTAGGAAGAAATTTCTGCAGCTGAGGTTGAAGAGATTCCTGCCTGTGTTCCTCTCAAGGATTTTGATGGATTCCTGTCTCAAATTGAGGTCTTTCATTCATTTTGAGTCTGTTTTTGTATGTGGTGTAAGGAAGTGGTCTAGTTTCATTGTTCTGCATGTGGCTGTCCAATTTTGCCAACGCCATTTGTTGAAGAGCTGTCTTTTTTCCATTGGACATTCTTTCCTGCTTCATCAAAGATTAGTTGACCATAGAGTTCATGGTCCATTTCTGGGCTCTCTATTCTGTTCCATTGATCTATGTGTCTGTTTTTGTGCCAGTACCATGCTGTCTTGATGATGACAGCTTTGTAATAGAGCTTGAAGTCCAGAATTGTGATGCCACCAACTTTGGCTGTCTTTTTCAATATTCCTCTGGATATTCAGGGTTTTTTCTGGTTCCATGTAAATTTTAGGATTATCTGTTCCATTTCTTTGAAAAAAATTGATGGTATTTTGATAAGGGTTGCATTAAATGTATAGATTGCTTTAGGTAATGTATTATAGGTAATATAAATTATATAAATTTAGGTAATATAAATTATACATTTAGGTAGCATTGACTATTTCACAATGTTTATTCTTCCAATCCATGAGCATGGAATGCTTTTCCATTTCTTTGTGTCTTCCTCAATTTCTTTCATGAGTACTTTGTAGATTTCTGAGTACAGATTCTTTGCCTCTTTGGTTAGGTTTATTACTAGGTATCTTACGGTTTGGGGTGTAATTATAAATGGAATAGACTCCTTAATCTCTCTTTCTTCTGACTTGCTGTTTCATAGAAATGCAACTGATTTTTGTGCATTGATTTTGTATCCTGACACTTTACAGAATTCCTCTACAAGTTCTAGCAGTTTTGGAGTGGAGTCTTTTGGGTTTTCCACATAAAGTATCATATCATCCATGAAGAGTGGGAGTTTTAGTTTTTCTTTGCCAATTTCAATGCCTTTTATTTCTTTTGTTGTCTGATTGCTGAGGCTACGACTCCTGGTACTATGTTGAATAGCAGTGGTGTTCGTGGACAGCCTTGCTGTTTTCCTGATCTGGGGGGAAAGCTCTCAGTTTTTCCCCATTGAGAATGATATTTGTGGTCATTTTTTCATAGATGGCTTTGACGATATTGAGGTATGTACCCTCTATCCCTACACTTTGAAGAGTTTTGATCAAGAAAGACACTATGCTTTGTCAAATGCTTTTTTAGCATCTATTGAGAGTATCGTATGGTTCTTGTTCTTTCTTTTATTAATGGGTTTTATCTCATTGATTTATTTGTGGATGTTGAAGCAGCCTTGCAGTCCAGAAATAAATCCCACTTGGTCATCATGAATAATCCATATAATGTACTGTTGGGTCCTGTTGGCTAGTATTTTGGTGAAAAATTGTTCATCTGGTTTCATCAGGGATATTGGACTGTAATTCTCCTTTTTTATAGGCTTTTTGTTTGGTTTTGGAATCAAACCATCAAAAAATGGAGGCCTCATAAAATGAGTTTGGAAGTTTTCCTTCCATTTCTATTTTTTGGAACAGTTTCAAGAGAGTAGGTATTCATTCTTCTTTAAATGTTTGGTAGAATTCTCCTGGGAAGCCATCTGGCCCTGGACTCTTATTTGTTGGGAGGGTTTTGATGACTGCTTCAATCTCCATACTGGTTATGGGTCTGTTCAGGTTTTCTATTTCTTCCTTGTTCAGTTGTGGTAGTTTATATCTCGCTCTAGGAATGCATCCATTTCTTTCAGATTGTCAAATTTGCTGGTGTATAGTTGCTCATAATATGGTCTTATAACTGAATTTCTCTAGTGTTGGTTGTGATCTTTCCTCTTTCATTCATTATTTTTAATTGTATCCTTTCTCTTTGGTTTTTGATAAGCGTGGCCAGGAGTTTATGAATCTTATTAATTCTTTCAAAGAACCAGCTTCTATTTTCGTAGATGTGTTCTACTGTTCTTTTGGTTTCTATTTCATTGATTTCTGCTCTGATCTTTATGATTTCTCTTCTCCTGCTGTGTTTAGACTTTCTTTGTTGTTCTTTCTCCAGCTCCTTTAGGTGGAGGGTTAGGTTGTATACTTGAGACCTTTCTTGTTTCTTGAGAAAGGATTGTTTTGCTTTGTACTTTCCTCTCAGGACCACCTTTGCTGTATCCTAAAGATTTGGAACAGTTGTATTTTCATTTTCATTCATTTCTATGAATTTTTTCAATTCTTAAATTTCCTGGTTAACCCATTCATTCTGTAGCAGGATGCCCTTTAGCCTCCATGTATTTGAGTTCTTTCCAACTTTCCTCTTGTGGTTGAGTGCTAGTTTCAAAGCATTGTGGTCTGAAAATATGCAGGGAATGATCCCAGTCTTTTGATATCGTTTGAGACCTAATTTATGACCCAGGATGTGATCTATTCTGGAGAATGTTCCATGTGCAGTAGAGAAGATCGTGTATTCTGTTGCTTTGGGATGGAATGTTCTAAATATATTTGCATGTCCATCTGGTCCAGTGTGTCATTTAAAGTCTTTGTTTCTTTGTTCATCTTTTACTTAGATGATCTTTTTATTTTAGTGAGGGGGGTGTTAAGGTCCCCTACTGTTATTGTATTATTGTTGATTTGTTTCTTTGATTTTGTTATTAATTGGTTTATATAGTTGGCTGCTCCCATTAGGGGTATAGATATTTACAATTGTTAGATCTTTTTGGACAGACCCTTTGAATATGATATAGTGTCCTTCCTCATCTCTCCTTATAGTCTTTGGCTTAAAATGTAATTTGTCTGATATAAAGATTGCCACCCCAGTTTTCTTTGGATATCCATTAACATGGTAAATTGTTCTCCACCCCCTCTCTTTAAATATAGAAGTGTCTTTGGGTCTAAAATTAGCTTGTAGACAGCATATTGATGGGTCTTTTTAAAAAAATCCATTCTGATACCCTGTGTCTTTTGATTGGGGCATTTAACCCGTTTACATTCAGACTAACTATTGAAAGATATGAATTTAATGCCATTGTATTGCCTGTAAGGTGACTGTTACTGTATATTGTCTGTTCCTTTCTGGTTTGTAACTTTTAGGCTCTCTCTTTGCTTAGAGGACCCCTTTCAATATTTCCTCTAGGGCTGGTTTGGTGTTTGCAAATACTTTTAGGTTTTGTTTGTCCTGGGAGCTTTCTATGTCTCCTTCTATTTTCAGTGAGAGTCTAGCTAGATATAGTATGCTTGGCTGCATATTTTTCTCGTTTAGTACTCTGAATATATGCCAGTCCTTTCTGGCCTACTGGGTCTCTGTGGATAGGTCAGCTGCCAATCTAATATTTTTACCATTGTATGTTACAGACTTCTTTACCTGGGCTGCTTTCAGGATTTTCTCTTTGTCACTGAGACTTGTAAGTTTTATTATTAGATGATGCATTGTGGACCTATTTTATTGATTTTGGGGGAGTTCTCTGTGCCTCCTGGATTTTGATGCTTGTTCCCTTCACCAAATCAGGGAAATTTTCTGGTATAATTTCCTCCAATATACCTTCTGCTCCCATCCCTTCTTCTTCTGGGATCCCAGTTATTCTAATACTGTTTTGTCTTCTGCTATCACTTATCTCTCGAATTCTTCCTTCATGGTCCAGTAGTTTTTTTTCTCTCTTTTGCTGAGCTGCTTTATTCTCCATTGTTTGGTCTTCGATATCACTGATTCACTCTTCTGCCTCATTTATCCTAGCACTAAGAGCCTCCATTTTTGATTGTACATCAATATTAGCTTTTGTAAATTTCAACTTGGTTGGGTTTTTATTCTTTTATTTCTCCAGAAAGGGATTCTCTAGTATTGTCCATGCTTTTTTTGAGCCCAGCGAGTGCCTTCATAATCACCATTCTGAACTCTAGTTCTGACATATTACTAATGTTTGTATTGATGAGGTCCCTAGCTGTTGGTATTGCCTGTTGTTCTTTTTTTTTGGTGGGTCTTTCCACTTTATCATTTTATCAAGATAAGAATAGATGAATGAGAGAAGAAAATACTAAAAGGGGAGCAATGAAAATATAGACCAGAGAAATATACACTAACCAGATCAGAAGAGACACAGAACTGGGGGGGAGAAGAATGTGTGAAAAAGAAAAAAAAAAATATATATATATATTGTGTGTGTGTGTATGTGTGTATAAAATGTTTGTTAGATAGGTAAATAAAACAGAGCCCCACACTTGATTTTGGGTGTATTTTGGTCTGTCAGAAGAAACTACCTCCCAAAATTTCAACGAAAGAAAGAAAAAAAAAAAAATATATATATATATATACACACACACACATATATATATATGGGTAAACATGATGAAAGGATGAAATATGACTGTGAAGATGAAAATTTAAAAAATTCTAGAGAAAGAATTGATAAGGTAAGAAGTTGGTTGAAGAAAGAAAAAAAAAGAGGAAAGAATGTGATCAGGCTGGAGACAAGAACAAAGCTATATGCTAGATTTAGGGTATATTTTGCTCTCTTGGAAGAAATTGTATCCCACAATTTTAAAGGAAAAAAAAAACCCCTATATGTATACCATGAAATAAGTTTAAATCAATGAAGGGATAAAATATGAGTATAACAATGAAAATTAAAAATGATTTTTTAAAAGGTATTGATAAGATAAAATAATTAAAATCATTAAAATAGGAAAGAAGAGAAATTTAAAAATAGAATAAGAAAAAAAAAATTAAATAAATTTAAATTCAAAAGAATAAAGGATTATGGGAAAAAAGCCTTGAGTTCTATGTGTTGCTTTCCCATAGCTCTGGAGTTCTGCAGTTCTTATTGATCAGTGAAGTTGGTCTTGGCTGGATGTTCTTGCCGATCTTCTGATTTTGTGCTGCTGCTCTATCACTTGCTGGGAGCCGACCCATTCCCCCACAGTCTATCTTCTCCTATGTTGCCTCAGATTTACTTCTCCCCATGTCCTACCCTCCAGAAAGTGGTTGATTTTCTTTTCCTATAATTGCTTTTCTTCTATTCTCTCTCCTGTTGAGTTTGTAGCTGTTCAGAATGGTTTGATAACTATCTAGCTGAACAGCTGGGACCTGATGATATTTATGTCTCTTACTCCTCTGCCATCTTGCTCCTCCCTCACTATTATTGCTTTAAAGAAAGAGATCTTTTAGGTCAATTAAGTTAAAGGAAAAATAAAAGATTTGATTTTACTTTCATTCATTTCTTCTCTAAGAAATGTAGATCTTGAGATGTCATTTCTTTATGCCTGAATAACTTCTTTTTTCTTTTAGGGCTTGTCTGCTTGTGACAAATTTCTTCACTTTTTTTTTTTGGAGAAATTCTTTATGTCTTTTTTACTTTTGTAGGATGATTTTGCTGGATATAGAATTCTAGATTGGTGGTTTTCTTTTAACACTTTAACTCATTCTACTTTCCTTTTACTTGCTGGTTTCTGACAGAAGCCTATTGTAATTTTTATCCTTTATTACTCTGTAGGTTAAGACACCCTTTCCCCCATTCATTCTGGTTTCCATCAAGATTTTCTCTTTGGCTTTGGTTTTCTGTAGTTGGAATATGATATGCTGAGGTATCCTTTTTTGTGGCATTTATTCTGCTTGGTGTTCTCTCAGCCTCCTGTATCTGTGGCTTGGTGTCTGTCATTAAATTTTTGAAAGTTCTCTGCTATCATTACCTCAAATATTTTTCTGCTTTGTTCTCTTTTTTTTCCTTCAGGTATTTTAATTATGTATATATTATATCTTTGATATTATCCCCTGATTCTTTCGTGTCTTGTCATTTTCTTCTTTTCTTTTTGTATTTTAGTCTGGGAAGTTTCTGTTAACCTATCTTCAAGTTCTCTAATTCTTTTCTCAGTCGTTTAAAGTTTAACATTGAAGTCACTGAAGGTGTTTTTCATTTCAGTTACTGTGTTTTTCATTTTTAGAATTTCCCTTAGATTCTTTTTAAATTTCAGTCTTTCTGCTTACATTACCCATGTGTTCTTGCATGTTGTCTAATTTTTCTATTAGTGCCCTTTCATATTAATCATGGTTATTTAAAATTTCCTGTCTAAAGATTCCAACATATGCAAGCTTTCTGAATTTGATCCTGATGATTGCTTTGCTTGTCAGAGTACATTCTTTCCTTGTTTTTGGCATATAATTTTTCTCTTGAAAACTGGATATGTCCTCATTTTTGTCTCTCCTGTTGTGTTTAGGTTTTCCTAAGAACTCCTCAGATAGTCTTAGTTTCATAGTTTTTTTTTTTTTTTTTTTCAGCTATAATCCACTGCTATTATTGGAGCCCTTTTGTGATGGTGGTAAGGTCTGTTTAAAGGGAGCATTCTGTAAACTCAGTCTTTTTGAAGATGTATGTCTTGGGGTCTTACACTGTTTTTCTTGTATAAAGCAGAACTTGTCCACTACTCCATCTCAGAATTAGATGTTTCCAATCTATGCCCTTGAAGTCCTGACACCTATTAACCATGGCTTGTTCCCCATCCCCCCAACCACGTGAAAGAGGAAGGCTTGAACTGGCTGGAAGGCCTGGGGTAAAGAGGCCTTTGATTTGTCTCAGTGGGATAAGGTATTAGAAATGAGTTATGAAAAGCCCTTTCCTTGGAGAACAGGTCTATTTTATAAAGAAGGCATTGTAGTTATTCTTCCTCTCTAACTGCCCAAGCCAAGGGTGGATCTTTCTTAAACCCTTACTGTGGGGGCATATGGTATTCCTAGAGAGAAAGCCTGTGAAAGTGTGGGGACTTTCTTATTCTTCCACTAGTCCACATTCAGTCTCCAACAATTCTTCAGAATTACCATGTAAGTACTCCTAGCCATTTGTAGTTTCAGTGGCTTCTGATCTAGGAACAGATCTCAGTTGCTTTATATCTTTGGATATGCCTGTCACTCTGGGTTTTGGGGTGGTTTTTCTCTTTAACTGTAGTTCTCTGAAGGGTCCAAGAAAAAAATCAGTCATTTTTAGTTTGTTCAATTTTTTATTGTTGTAAGGATGAGAATGACCACTTTCAAGATTTTGCATGTCAGAAGTGAAACCAGAAGTCCCCTGCTGAGTTCCTCTGAAGTCTTATCTTGCCAACATTTCTAGAATATTTTAAATTTTCTGGTTGTCTTTGTTAAGTCAATAGCTAGAAAAACCAATATTTACCCAGTTATGGTGTGGTCATTATTTTTGTATCCTATATATAACATCTTTTGGTATGAATAAAGGATGAAACCACTAAGAATATATGAATAATGCTTCAAGTTTTTTAGCACTCATTAATTATGGATATCTGGAAGCCCTTGTTTCTAGATTAATTATTGATCCCTAGAAACATTCAAACTTCTACTTTATAATTCTGTTTATTCATGTGTGTAGTGGACACATTATGTGATACTTCCTCAGTTCGTCATCCGCTCTTCAAAGGAGAATTCTCTCCTCCCTACCCCTTACACACAGAGAAGGGCTCTGTTGGTTAGGTATGTATCTTGTGATCCTATCTTCTGGGTCTTAGTTACTTTATATGAACAAAGCTGAACCAATTGGGTACTTTCTCCTACTAATTAAGAACTGGGATTGAGAGATACTGAAACACCATAGGTTGGTCACTTAAAGATAAGTAAACAGTTGTCAGGCAGACATCATCTGCAGTGTACATGATGAATCAGAGAAATGTATTTAGTGAAGAAATGGACATTCTAAGAGAAGCATATGTGTGAAATCATATAGCCTGAGGTAGAGCTATAAAAGGTAAGAGCCTCGGGTATCAATAACATTCTATGTCTGTCGTGGGCTATATGTGATACCTGTATTTTCTTATAATAAATTGGTCACTATTGTCTAAACTAGCTTAAAAGCATATTTTTTTTTTACTTATTTCCAGGGGTTATTAAAGAGACAGTGATAATGAGAATGAGAATTAATTTCAGAGAAGGAAGGAAATTTTCATATTTGTTTGAATATTACCCTTTAGAAGTACAAAGGCACCCAGTCATGTTTGGATGTTTTTATTAATTATTAAATTATACTGGTCCTTTGGAATAAAGATATAAGTAAAAGTTTTATTTTATTCCATGTGGCTTTCATTCAGTATTTTAAGATTAAGATGGCAAATTGATTTGATTCTATTGAATTCACTGGTTAACTCTACTTGTAAAGATTTATTAGTTAATGGATTACATATTTCTGACTTTTTGACTGAAATTCTTGAATTATGAGTTTCTCTTCCCCAAGAAACTTCTTTGCAGTTTGAGTCAATGGACTTTCTAGTTCTTCTGTCTTGAGGAAGGAAGTCATTAAGTAGTAAAGTAGTTATACACAATGATAACAGTCTTTGAAAAAGAAGAACAAGTTTGGGTGAAAGATGGGCTGGTGGAAGAGGCATTACTGAAGGAAAATTTTTATTGAAGACACCAATTTCTGTTAGCCCATTCTTAGACTTTGTGAATGTATGAAATTGTCAGCCTTCTTCAGAGTGCAGTTGTTTAGGCCAACAGGACCCTCAGGGATAGGGAGTTTAAGGATAGAGATTCTGTAGCACTAATTTGAGGTAGGGTTTGGATAGTTAAGGTCTTCCTCCTGTTTTGGTGTATCTTATTTATATAAATTTTTAAAATATTAATTATGCATAAGAGAAAATGGAAAATATCAGCAGCCTTGGGTTTAGCCAAGATTTCTTAACTATAACACAAAGAGTACAAACTACAGAAGAAAAAAATCAAGACATTGGACTTCATCAATGTTCAGACATTTGCTCTTTAAAAGACACTGTTAAAATGAAAATTTGAGCTACAGACTGGTAGAAAGTATTTGTAAAACTAGTCTGACAGTATATGACATATGTCCATTATATGATATATGTCATATGGCCATAAAAACCATGCATTATTCTTACAAATTAATGATAAAAAGAGAAATAACCTATCCAAACAATGCACAAAAGATTTCAACAGGTACTTCCCTGAAGAAGATTTGCAGATGGAAAATGAGTACATGAGAAGACACTCATTCAGCATTATTAGTCCCAGAGAAATGCAAATTAAACCACAATGAAATAGTATAATACACTAGAATGGCTAAAATTTAAGACTGTACTAAGTGCTGGCAATACTGTGGAAGAACTGAGACTCTTGTACATCGCTGGTGTAATGTAAAGTGGTAGTAATGTATCCCACTTTGAGAAATAGTTGAACCATTTTTTTTTTTTTAAATTTAACATATGCTTACTATGGCCCACCCTTCCACCTCTATATTTTTACCTAAGAAACATGAAAGCATATGTCTATTTAAAGACTGGTATGTTGGGGCACCTGAATGGCTCAATTGGTTAAGTAAGTGTCTGCCTTCATCTCAGGTCATGATCTCTGGATCCTGGGATCGATTAGTTAACGGATGAATGGATAAACATAATGTGGCATATATATTATTACCCTTAACAGGAAATTAAATTTTTTTACGTGCTGCAAAATGGAGGAAACTTGAGGACATTAGTGATACATAAACAAATATTTATGAATCAATTTGTATGAGCTGGAATAGTCAATTTCGTAGAGAAAATAAGTAGAATAATGGTTACCAGGGACTGTTGGGAGGAGGGGGATGGGGAATTATTGTTTGATGGGTACAGCATTTCATTTGGAGAAGATGAAAAAATTCTGGATTTGGGTAGTGGTGATGGTTGCACAACAGTGTGAATGTATATAATGCCACTCAACACTCAAAAATAAGAAATGGTAAATTTTATGTTATATTTACTTTATCCCCCAAATTAAACATTTCTGCTCTATCAAGTAGGATCCCTAAGGAGCACACATATTTTTGTGTCTAAACCTAATGATTTCTAAGAATTAGAAGATGTCCTGGGAAAAGAAGCTGTATTCTGTTGGGAAAGTAATTTTCTGAAAGCTGGGTTATAGACTGACCATATTTGAAGGGGTGAGCACATATCACTTTAGGTATCACCTCGGGCTAAAAGCATTATATATAAAGGGCAAGGGAGATTCATGTCGAAATGAAGGTTTACTTGACAGTTTACTCTGTCAGCTTGGGGTGCATATTAAAGCAGTAGCTTCTTCTCTTCTGGCACCTGAGTTCCTCTGTTTTTTTGGAGCCTTGTTTTCCATATTTGTCATGATAAGGTGACAGTCTGTTTCCCTACAACTTTATAATGTCATTTCAACATAGCCTAAATTAAATAAGCCTTTAAATTGCCTTTAGTTCCTCAGAGACTAAGTGGTGTTACTGCCGTCAGCTCCTCAGCCCCTGTGAGTAGAACATCAGTCATTAGGGTCCTGCTGCTGTTTACTACACACTGTGTCAAGATAATAGTGACCTATGACCCAGATGATATTTATCAAGGGTTGGGACTAAAGACATTTTCATTTAGAGTAGTCCTCATCTTTACATTTTTTTAAAAGAAGCATCATAAAAGCAATATACACATGGTAGAAAGTACAGTAAAGATGTCGTAGCAAGGGCAGTTTTAAAATTATTCATGTTTTCCTTCCATTTTCTTGCATCATTTCATTACTATAAAAGAAAAAAATTCCAGGTTTCTGGAGCATTTTGCTAGTTTTTGATGAAGGATTAAAAAATATGATTGTAACTATGATTACTGTAAGTGTAGGAAAGGGAAGAAGCTTTTCTCATACCCTCTAAAGTTCAGTGAATGAGGCTTGTGGATTAAACAACAAATGAAAATTTCATGTGAAAAAAAAAAAAAGGTTGTTATGCATGCATACAGGAGTGTCACAGAAAAGAAGTAAAAACTCTAGAAACATGATTAGGCCCAGGACTTATATACCATTTTAATATACAGGGTGATGAATTGTGGAAAAGTGATAAGACAAAGGAAAAGGGATTTGAGACTCTAGGCATAGTAAATTATGGGAAGGCATATGGAGGAAAGTAATGAAAGGCAAGGGTTATTTGAGTAAGGTTTGTTTATCCAGGTTTAAGTCAGTGCTGTCACCACAATGAGTCATGTCTTCCTTCTTGTAAGGGAAATGTGGGGGACATCTTTTTTTTTTTTTTTTTAAAGATTTTATTTATTTATTTGACAGAGAGAGATTACAAGTAGGCAGAGAGAGAGAGGAGGAAGCAGGCTCCCTGCTGAGCAGAGAGCCCGATGCGGGACTCGATCCCAGGACCCTGAGATCATGACCTGAGCCCAAGGCAGCGGCTTAACCCACTGAGCCACCCAGGCACCCGGGGGGATATCTTTACAAAGGGAAGTTTATACCCTGTTTTTAGGCAGAAAGGGGGAGGCAGAGAGTTCTTGTATCTCTTCTTTCTTAATTGACTTCAGCTCAAAATAATCATGCCAAAGTGCCATATGTGGAGGGCATATTCTGATCCCCTTCATAAGAAAAAGAATGTGTTCTTTTTTTCTAGATTATTTTTTTCTTGTATTTTTAACAGAAACTAGCTTTGGATTATCCATAATTTAAGGAGTTTCAGATAGCTGTATGTAATTTGCTTGGATATTGGTTTCCTGATATATAACTGAAATCTTTCTTTGTCATCATTTATTTGAGAGTTTTCAAATCTCTCCTCTTGAGTGTGTTAGAGAATGTGCATTGACCCTTTGTCACCCTTTGGGTGGCAGGCAGCTTTGCTACCTCATGTAGCTCGGTGGTTTCATAATGGTGGAAGGGATAATTCTCAGGGAAGTAAACATGAAGCATGGTAAAGTAAGTTTAGAAGGGCTACTCCTGCGGGTGGTCTTCTGGAAAGGCTGCATTTTTCTTCTTTTCAAAAGCTAGAGTTTTTAGAGACAGAATCTCTTCCATCCTGCAGAAAATGAGAATGAGAGAGACATGTTCAGCCAAATCAGTGGTTGGCTGGGGTGAATCCACAACCTGAAATTCCTTACTTGGAAGATGGCCTTGGAATATGTGAAGTTGATAGTTCAGGAGGCATCCAACAGTCAGGGACAGTGAAGTAGCATGGCAACTGAGTTGAACAGCATGGGTATAGCTTAGAAGAAGAGAGCGGTTAGGCAAGGAAAGCAGCAGCCAAATAGCAAATCCAGGAGTTCAGGCACAAGCGTTAAGAGAGAGGTGTTGCTGAATAGAACAGGAAATTTATAGGGGAAAAGGAAAGCAAGTTACAGGATTTTTGATTGAGAAAGCAAAGACCTTGTGCTGTAAAAAAAAAAAAAAAAAAAAAAAATATATATATATATATATATATATATATATATATTTGTTTATTTCTCGGAAGGCAGTTGTAAACCTTCTTTAATAATAGAAAAAGAAGGCGTGGAAGAGGAAGAGTTCTCTGTTAGAGAGGAGGGATTGAACCAATGACTTGGTATCCGATTTATAACTTTTCCTTTTCTCAAGAAGGGTTTCGGAGGTCAAAGGTAAATTTCAATTGTATAATATATTTGCTACTAGGTTAAAGTATTTTGAACCTTTTAATAATGTCATTCAGCCATTCATGAAAATTTTGTTTTCACACAAAAGATTATTCATGTTATAAATTGATGTTCAAGGGTCCTCACAAAGCAGCAGTTATACAAACTCATCCTTTACCCTGTAGCCCTTGTTATCTATTTAGCCCAGGTTCTCATGGTCTGTCTCTATTTGTATTACTAGATTTATGGTCCATAGAAGTGTAGAGGGTATATGCATTTACCTTGTTTTTATAAGAAAATAGTCATGGCATATAATTAAACTTTTTTTTTTTGATACTTTTCACCAAAGTAGCAACTTTGAAAATTGTCTTACCTGGATATTTGATAGCGAAAGGGACACAGGTACTGGAATCAAGATTCATGATGAGTTTAAGTTTGCCTGTCCTTGAAGAGCTTGTGGATCTACTTTATACCATATGGTCTCTGAAAATACGATGATATCCAGTGTATGTGAAGGATATTTCCAAAATGATTTGGCTCATAAAACTGTCAGTTGATTTCATACATCTAATTGAAACATTTTCCATCTAAAATAGGGCAATTTACAGAAGTGTCTCTCTGGTTTATTTACATTGCATATTCCCATAAAGCAGCAGGTTTGCAATAAAGCATTTGACACCCCCATGGTATTTTGGAAAAACAATATACAATCTGGCACAAGTTAGCACCAGTGTGAAATGGCAGGCTGGGGGGATATCTTAAACAGCAGCAACTTTCAAGACTAAATGAAGTGTCATCTTAAGGAGTCCGCTGTTAATGCAATTTAAATTACTCACCTGAAATTAATATTCTGCTGAGGGAAATAAAGCAATTTACGGGACCACATAATTTCCGATCACTTTAATGACATTATGTGGTCATGGACTGCTCCCTTATCTAATATAGTAACATTCTAGTTTCTTTTTAACACTAAACACGTTTTTCCATTTTAATTACTTGCCTTCTGGAGAAAAAAAGATCCACTCATTCCCTGCAATCGGTTAACAATTTGAAATTTATGCTTTGCTTCATTAGAATTAGGTAAACATGACCTTGACATACTTATTATCTATTCATTCCTATAGAGGAAAGTGGAAATCAAAGAACTGTGGCTTATTGTGTGAATTTTTCAAGCCTTTTAATCCCCTACAAGGCCTATTTCACTTTTTTTCTCTCCTTTATAGCTAGAGGCAGTTTGAAACATGCACCATCTTACTTCTTCACATTTTGGCATATGAAACTGCTAAAGGAAGAAAGCAGTTTTTATAATTAACTACGTAGCTCTCTTGAGGAAAGGAGAAATGCTAGATTCTTTGTAGAAGAGGGAGAGGTTTGAAGTTTCTAGGTTTTTAGGATGTTGGAATGATTAGATGAGATAATGAAAGGACAGATGTGTTGAAAGTTTATAATTCTGGAATTGTTATTGTATCTGAGGATTAAAATGAAAAGAACAGCTCTTATTTTAGTGTTGATATGGAAAAGAAAGGGTGAAACATAGCTAAATACATTATATCTAGTGAATATCCTCATTTAAAATTTTTTTTTAACATTCTTTGCATTTAGCCCCATGATTATGGAAGGCTATGCCCTCAGGCAGGAGGGCTTGCCACTAGGCAGCCTTGGCATGTGGGAACTTCTTCCTTACCCTAGTGCCCA
This sequence comes from Mustela nivalis, assembly GCF_964662115.1. Taxonomy (NCBI): domain Eukaryota; kingdom Metazoa; phylum Chordata; class Mammalia; order Carnivora; family Mustelidae; genus Mustela; species Mustela nivalis. The sequence continues at coordinate 102,694,136 of NC_139024.1, forward strand.
TGTTGCACCTAAGAACAATTAAATCAGAAACTCTGAGGGTGGGATCCAGGCTTTTTATATATGTTGTTCAGTGTCCCACAAATGATTACAGCGTACAGCCAAAGTTGAGAACTAATGTGGTATAGACACTCTTTTGAGGGCAAAGATATTGTGTTGATGTAGTTATTTTGTGAACAATTTAATTATCTATTTAATCTAACTATTGACTTCTAGTATGAAGGGAAAAAAGGAAATTCCATCAATATAGATTTGGTGAAAATGACAGTAAAGTTCTCTAGGGAAAGGATTGGCTTCATTTTTTTATTTGAGTTTCTAACAGTGACTAGCATATAGTGGTTGACTGATGGATAGTTCCCAAATAAAAGCTTAGTCTGTCCATTTAAGTTTATTTTGATGGAAATTATTATTGTTATTTAGAGACCTTGTTAATGGAGCATATAAAAATGTTTAGGAAGAGTATCCTCATTCAGTACACTAACACCTGAGGAGAGTAAATAAACTTTTTCAGTAAAACAATATAGAAATATTTTTCCCAAAATAACATCTCCGTCGCGTAGAATAAATCTTCATTAAATCACTTGAATAAAATCAACTTTAGCATTTGGAAACTGTGTTCAAACTAATCAATAATTAAGTTTTTAGTAGGCAGTGGTCGTGACTAAATGAAAGAATGAATGAATGATTTGTCAATATTACAGAGAATTCATATTTTTCTTGATAAAATGATTTTATGATATATAGGCTTTATACATTGAGTAATTTAACAAATGATGACAGTCTATATATATGTCTCAGGTGAAAATGATTTCTAGGCATCTTTATAACAGAATGTGACTTATTCCCTTAAATTTGTTCTGTCCATTATCCATCTGTTCATCCATCCATCCATCCATTCACCCATCCATCCATCCACACACTTAACTATCTACCTACCTATTTATTGTTACCCGAGATTTTCCCTTCCCCTTTTTATCTACATATTCTGCTGCATTCTACTTTTATCTTATTCATTAGACTGAGATGTTGGAATCATGTAGCCAAAGATATCCCAGGTTCCTGTCACACAGAGATTGCTATGAAAGCCAAACACATAAGAAATAAATACAGTGCATGTTTTGATAATTTTTATGATGCCATTGTCATATATATTGGATAAAATTAATGGAAACTATTAAATTTACCACTATACATGATCAAGTCAGTAAAGATTTTTTTCTCCTGAAATTTAATAGAGGGATTATAGTTATTTTTTACATTATGATTAAAATTTTAAAGAACAATATTCAAATCATAATAAAAAATAAAGAAAATATTACAGACACTTATGTATACACCATTGAAATTAAACATATATTAACAATTTGCCCCCCCCTTTGCTTCCTCATTTTCCCTCCCTTCTTCTTTCTTCCTCTCCTACCTCCCATCTCTCACCTCTGTTCTCCCTCTGCTTTCCGTCTTTTTTTTCCTCCTTTTCCTTCTCCTCCTCATCTTTATCATCATCATTCCACTCTTAACAAAAACTTTGCAACCATAGCTAAAGCTTCATACATGCTCTCATGCACCTTCCTTTTTCTGTAGGGGTCATGACATTTGTGAAGTTGATGTGTATCATCCCCATGCATATTTTTTACTGTTTATAAATGCAAGTATATGTGAATGAAGTAGATACTATTGTTTGGGTATTTAAAATTACATAGTAATTTGTTTTGCTTTGACATTGGGTTTTGAAATTTATTCATGATATACTTGACGCTATTCACTTGAACAATTGTGTAATGTTCCACTCTTTCTATAATTTCCAGTTTATTTTATTCATTCCTTAACAGGGAGCTCTTTGATAAGAAATAAACATGAAAAGTTTACATGGAGGTGATGTTTGTACTAAATCCTGAAAGAGGTGAGTGGGGATTTTTCAGAGAGAGGCAAACATTCCAGGAATAAAGACAAACCAGGGCTTAGAGCTGAGTCCTGGTAGGCTTTAAACAGCCTAATGACAGATGTGGATAAAGCTTATCATCACAGGCTCCTAGTCATATGAGCCTGTTAATATATGTTTAATTTCAATGACTAGTAATGACATGTAGCTTCAAAGTAATATTTAACATATTTGAAGAATATCCTAATTGAAATATTCTTGAAATTATATTTCAATAATCTCAATCCTGATATGAGTGACAGTAAAGCCATCATAATGTAGATACCAAGATACCAGTCTTGTGTTTTGTTTCTCTTAATTTTTAATGAGAAAAGTAAATTTGACCTCTTCCTCATAACTTTGTGCAATATGTTTTTATTGAAGTATAATTGACATATATCCTATTAGTTTCAGGTGCTTGCCATAGTGATTTGATGTTTTTATACATTATAAAATGATCCTCACAATAGGTCTAGTTACTATAATCTGTCACCATACAAATTTATTATTACATTATTGACTGTGTTCCTTATGCTGTATTTTATATCCCTATGACTTAATTATTTTTTGACTAGAAGTATGTATTTCTTAATCCTTTTCACCTATTTTGCCTGCCCACCTCTGTCCCCCAACCCATTTCCCCTCTGATAACCAAATTTGTTTCCTGTATCTATGAGTCTGTTTCTGTTTTGATTGTTTTGTTTTTCAGGTTCCACATGCAGGTGAAATCATACAGTATTTGACTTCTTTCACTCAGCATAATACTCTCTAGATCCATCCACATTACTGCAGATGGCAAGATTTCATTCCTTTTTGTGACTGAGTAATATTTGATCATGCACACACACACCCCATCTTCTTTATCTATTAAGGGAAACGGGCTACTTCCAAAATTTGGCTATTGTAAATAATGCTTCAATAAGCATAAGGGTGCATCTATCCATTCAAATTAGTGTTTTTGTATTTTTTGGGTAAATACCTAATAGTGGAATTGCTGGATCATATGGTATTTCTATTTTTAATTTTTTGAGGAATCTCCTTATTCCTTTCCATAGAGACTACACCAATTTATATTCCCACCAACAATGTATGAAGGTACCCTTTCCTTCATATCCTTGCCAACACTTGTTATTTTTTGACTTTTTGGTAATAGTCAGTTATACCTGACAGATGTGCCATGGTATTTCATTGTGGTTTTGATTTGCATTTTCCTGATGATTAGTGATGTTGAACACCTTTCTGCGTGTCATTTGGTCATCTGTAGGTCTTCAGAAAAATGTCTATTCAAGTTTTCTGCCCATTTTTTAAAAATCAGATTGTTTCGTTTTTTTGATATTAAGTTGTGTAAGTTCTTTATGTATTTTTTGTATTAACCCCTTATCAAATGTATGATTTGCAAATATCTTCTTCCATTGAGTAGGTTAAACTTTTGTTTTGTTGATAGTTTCCCTTGCTGTGCAATAGTTTATTTATTTATTTATTTATTTGTCAGAGAGAGAGAGAGAGAGAGAGAGCGAGCGCAGGCAGGCAGAGGCCGAGGGAGAAGCAGGCTCCTTGCCAAGCAAGGAGCCTGATGTGGGACTCGATCCTAGGACTCAGTTCTAAAAAATATTCCTAAGACTGGTGTCAAAGAGCTTACGGTTTATGTTTTCTCTAAGAGTTTTATGGTTTCAGGTCTTCATGTCTTCAGTCCATTTTGAATTTATTTTTGTATATGGTGTAAGATGCAAATTCTTTTGCATTTAGCTATCCAGTTTTTCCGGCACCGTTTGTTGAAGAGACTTCCTCCAACTTTGGATTTTTGTTTATTCTTGTTTATTCTTCTTCTCATTCCTTTAGGTGTACAGTTAGAGTCTTTATTTGGGATTTTTCTTGCTGCTTAAAGCAGACCTATATTGCTATGAACTTCTTTCTTAGATTACTTTTGCTGTGTTTCACAGATTTTGGAAAGTTGTGTTTTCATTTTCATTTGTCTTAAGGTATTTTTTATTTCCTCTTTGATTTCTTCATTGACCCATTGACTGTTTGGTAAAATGGTGTTTAGTCCCCCTGTGTTTGTGTTTTTTTCTGAAATTCCTCTTATAATTGACTTTTGGTTTCATATCTTTGTAGTTGCAAAAGATGCTTGATGTGATTTCAGTCTTAAACTTATCGAGACTTGTTTTGTGGCCTAATTTCTTTTTTTTTTTTTTAAATTTTTTATTTTTTATAAACATATATTTTTATCCCCAGGGGTACAGGTCTGTGAATCACCAGGTTTACACACTTCACAGCACTCACCAAAGCACATACCCTCCCCAATGTCCATAATCCCACCCCCTTCTCCCAAACCCCTTCCCCCCAGCAACCCTCAGTTTGTTTTGTGAGATTAAGAGTCACTTATGGTTTGTCTCCCTCCCAATCCCATCTTGTTTCATTTATTCTTCTCCTACCCACTTAAGCCTCCATGTTGCATCACCACTTCCTCATATCAGGGAGATCATATGATAGTTGTCTTTCTCTGCTTGACTTATTTCGCTAAGCATGATATGCTCTAGTTCCATCCATGTTGTCCACAATAGCCAAACTATGGAAAGAACCTAGATGTCCATCAACAGATGAATGGATCAAGAAGATGTGGTATATATACACAATGGAATACTATGCAGCCATCAAAAGAAATGAAATCTTGCCATTTATGGCCTAATTTCTAATCTATCCTAGAGGATGCTCCATGTGTACTTAAAAAAAATGTATATTCTTCAGTTTTTGGATGAAACGTTTTGTATATATATATTAAGTCCATCTGGTCTGATGTGTTAATTAAAGCCAGTGTTTCCTTATTGATTTTCTGTTTAGATGAACTAACCATTGCTGTAAGTGGGGTATAAAGTTCCCTACTCATTGTATTGTCAATTTCTTTCTTTATATCTCTTAGTATTTGCTTTATTTAGGTGCTCCTATGTTGGGTGCATACATGTTTATGAATGCTATCTCTTCTTGTTTGGTTGATATTTTTACATTGTTATGTAATGCCCTCCTTTGTCTTTTGTTATAGTCTGTTTTGTCTGTTAGGAGTATTGTTTTTCCAGTTCCCTTTTTGTTTCTATTTGCATGGAATGATTTTTTTTCATGCCTTCACTTTCAGTCTGTGTATGCCCTTAAATCTGAAGTGAGGGGTGCCTGGGTGGCTCAGTGGGTTAAGCCTCTGCCTTCAGCTTAGATCATGATCTCAGGGTCCTGAGATCGAGCCCGCATCGGGCTTTCTGCTCAGCAAGAAGCCTGCTTCCCCCCTCTCTCTCTGCCTGTATCTCTGCCTACCTGTGATCTCTTTCTGTGTTAAATAAGTAAATAAATCTTAAAAAAAAAAAAAATCTGAAGTGAGTCTTTTGTAGGTAGCAAGTAGATAGGCCTTGGGTTTTTTTTTTAGTTTTAGTTTTAGTTTTAGTTTTTTTATCTGTTCAGCCCCCTAGTATCTCTTGATGGGAGCATTTAGTCCATTTACATTTAAAGTAGTTATTAATAGTTACATACTGCCATTTTGTTAATTATTTTCTGGTTGTTTTGTAGTTCTTCTCTTTCCTTTCTTCTACTCTAGGTCTCTTTTCTTATGGTTTGATAGTTTTCTTTAGCATGATGTTTGGGTTCTTTTCCCTATTTTTTTGTGTATCTGTTGTAGGTTTGGTTTGTGGTTACCATTGGATTCACATTTATCAACCTGTTTTAAGCTGATAGTCACTTAAGTTTGGCTGCGTTCCAAAAGCACTACATTTTTACTCTCCTCCACATTTTACATTTGTCATGTCATATTGTACATATTTTTATTTTGGATATCCTTAACTATGTATTATAATTATAGTTGATTTCAGCATTTTTTCTTTTAATTTTCATTCTAGCTTTTTAATTGGCTGATCCACTGCCTTTACTATTCATTTGCCATTACTGAGGTGGAAAAGCCCAAAATGGCCATCTCACTGAAATGAGGAACCACTGAGGATAACTTGCCACTTCTCCACGAAATCACTTCCATGTAGCTTTAAGAACTGCCCTGTGGCCCCCAAGGCAATCAGCTGTGAGAAACTGCGAAAAATCCCTAGTTTGCCCACAAATATCTGTCCCAACAAAGACTGGGTGCTCAGACTGTGGGAGTAATCCCACTGAGCCTGCTGACATTAATAAAACTGTGTTCTCCCAGCTTTCCATGTGCCACTTGAGTTTCTTGGTTGCCTCAGAACTTCCACAACATTACCAGTGAGATTTTCTTTTTCACGTATTTCCTTATTTTCAGTTATGGCCTTTTTTTTTTAATGGTTAAAGAAGACCCTTTAACATTTCTTATAAACCAGTTTGGTGGTGGTGAACTCCTTTAGTTTTTGCATTTTTGGAAACTATTTCTCCTTCAATTCTTTTTTTTTTTTTTTTTAAGATTTTATTTATTGGACAGAGAGATCACAAGTAGGCAGAGAGGCAGGCAGAGAGAGAGGAGGAAGTAGGCTCCCCGCTGAGCAGAGACACTGGGATCATGACCTGAGCCGTAGGCAGAGGCTTAACCCACTGAGCCACCCAGGCGCCCCGTCTTCTTCTTTTTTTAATTTGTTAAACTCTTGCTGAAATTCTTACTGTGTTCATCTGTTTTGTTCCCAAGTTCAGTGAGCATCTTTTATGACTTACTTTGAACTCTTTATCAGGTAAATTACTTATCTTTTCTAATTAGGGTTTTTTTTTTTTCTTTTCTTTTCTAGGGTTATATTGTTCTGTCTTAGAACAACAACAATTTATTGTCTTTTTGTAGGGGCTGGAATTCCTAAGTCATAAGGTATTGGTAGACTATCTTCTCTCTGCAGTCTGTAGCACAATCTTTGGTGTTCCTTGACTTATAGATGCATCATTCCAGTTCTCCATCTTTCCATAGCATCTTTCTCTTTTATTTGGAACATATTTCACTGTCTCCTAATTTTGTTTGACATTTTGTGTTTATTTCTATAAGTTAAGTGGAACAGCTCCCTCTTCTAGTATTGAAGCAGTGACCCTGTATAGGAGCATCTGCTGTGTAGACTGCATGTGCCTGGTGGGTTTGGCAGAATGGCTGGAGCTGGAGCAGCTAATGGCCAGGAGGTCTTAGAGTAAGCCATGCCATTGCCTCTTTGGCAGGATGGTAAGAACTGGAGCAGGTAAGGTTGGGTGAGGTAGGGGGTCATAGGTGTGCAACCCTGGGTCTGCTTTGGCAGGGTGACTAAATCAGTGCAGCCAGCTGGGTGCACTCTAAACCATGACCATTTTGGTAGGACTTCTGGATCAGGTATAGGCCACTTTTTTTCCAGACACATGGCACCTAGGCTGACTTTGTAGGCTGGCTGGATGGCTGGCTGGATTGGGCATAGGCTGGTGGAAGTGCTGGGAGGTTGTATCTTAGAACACAACCATTTTCACTGTATGTTACATACTAGTGTTTGTAGTGTAATGAGTTTTAACTTGTATGAATTCATTTACTGTAAAGAGTGAAATTGCCATTTGCAGTTTTTTATTTGAAAACAGTAGAGTTTCTTTTCTGCCATTCAGTAAACAGGAGAACAAAAAAAGACTAAACTGATAACATTTGAACTCTGTCATTATATATATTATAAGCCTATATAATTATACATTTTAAAAAGCCATTAAACTGATAATGGGCAGTCCATAATCTTGAAAGGTTAGTCCAAAGAAATGAGTTCAATTCATTGAAATGTTATCATAGCATGGGTTAATGATGTACATGTTTTTATATACTACTAAAAAGGAATGTTACTGTTCAGTGTGTTGTAATAGTCATTTCCAATTTCTGAATTTTAATTTCTTCCTTTGAAAAAGTGATTGCTGAAATCTTCCACACTAGTAATTATCCCTTGCTCAACCTCATTACTGGATGCATAGACTTGATATCCAAAGGAAAAGTTGGGTTAACCTTCCTCAAGATTCATGTGGTTACATATACATATATATTGTCTCATGAGTTTGTTTAAGATTGCATTAGAGTACAACTCATGCTTAATGCATTAGAAATTTTGAAGACCATTTAAGACAGGCACATATCAGACAAAGGCTAATTGTTTGCTAAATTTTTATTCTAGTATATTTAATTTAGGAATTTAAAAATGCTGAAATATTATTCTAGACATTGACATTTTAGGAATGAGCATTGCAAAATGAATGCAAATAATTTCTAGGTTTTCACTCAGTGAAAGACCTAGATATATTCTTGTTTTCAGTTAGATTTTTATCCTGCTTTAATTAAAACAAATATTACTTTGAATTTCCTACATTGTGATGATACTACAAACTCTTCATCAGAGTCACTAAGAAATATCTGCAGACATTTGTGTATTACTTTCCCAGAACTGATGCAACAAAATACCACAATCTAGGTAGCTTAGAACAACAGAAATTTATTGTCTTGTTATAGGGTCTGGAATTTCCAACTCCTAAGGTATTGGTAGACTATCTTCTCTCTGTAATCTGTAGTGGAATCCTTTCTTTCCTGTTCTTACCTTCTGGTGGTTTTCTGACAATCTTTGGTGTTCTTGACTTGTAGATGCATCATTCCAGTTCTCCATCTTCCCATGGCATCCTTCCCACACCTCTATCTTTTCACATAGTCTTATTTCTTTCTTTCTTTAATATATAAGCCTTTAGAATCTCATCTGATTGTATTGTAGAAGAATGTTTTAGTTATTAGGAGCATCCATTAGATTTAGAAAATTAGAAACACTGATTTTCTTATGTAGCCTATAATCACCAAAATGGGCTCAACCATTGTCTGGAAGACCAAGTTTATTTGGTTCATGATTTGACTTTCCTGCTCATTATTAGTAATGAGAAATTTTGTAATTTTACTGCTTTACCTCTGGATTGGTTGTAGTGCAGTAATATTGATCTAAGATAAAATCACAAAAATTTTAACATGAGATAAAACACATTCTTTTCAAGTATACATTTAACATTTGTTGGCTCACAAGTAGTCTCAGTAGATTTCAAAAAATATGTATCATACAGATCATCATCTGTTATCCTAAAACAATCTGATTAGAAATTAGCAATAAAAGGAAAATGGCATAAAACAGTACATGTGTTTAAAAACTAAAAAACATATATATTCTCAAGTAACTCCTAGATTAAAAAGCTTTTTAGAATGGAGCAGTAATAAAAGTAGATATCAAAGCTTGTAAGAATTTATGATTTTTTCTCTGAATACCAGTGAATCTCTGAATACCAGTGAATCTCTGAATAGTAAGTAAGTTTGTTAAATAATATTTTATAGGTTTCATGTTGACTGTTTTCTACTTCTTAACATTTTGGAAGAGGTGTTATTTATCTAGGCTGTACTTTTCAATAGACAAGAAGTTGGATTGTCTTTTTTAGTCTTTGTTCATTTGAATCATGACTGAATCCACTTCTCAGATTTATACTTGGAGGTGAATTTGAGAAAAAAACATACTCATTCTTCCATTTAAGGGCAAACTGATTAATCTTTCCTGTGCTTTGTGGAGATTCTTTCCAGATGTTTGTTTTAAGTTGTCTGTGAGTTCTAACTTTTAGATGGTGGTAGGTTTTCATCCTTTCCTCTGTGTTTATAGTACTTTAGTGAAAAATTAGCAGAGGCAGCATTAGGGTATGTTAACAGATGCCATTTTAATTAAAAAAATCCTGGTTGTTCCAATGTTTTTGAAGAGATGAAGTTATGAGCAAGGTAAATTAGGAATTTACCTGTGCTATACTTTGATCAGATTCAGACAGAATTCAGGCAGATGTCAAGTTAGTTGATAATCACTGCTTTACTTGCCTCTGTGCTGGCTTTGTAATTTGCTCATAGAAGGAACCCTCCTTATTCTTTGTGTGCCTGAGTGACATGTACTTCAACAGTATAATTTGCTTCTTCACTTTACTTGAAACAAATATCCTTTATTTGCTTCCATTCCTAGGTTTGCAGATTTCTTAACAGGTTTATTCATTAGGAGTTCCAGTAGGCTCTAAGACAACTTCAAATAACATTTTAAATAAAAGGTGAGAGTTTAACCCAGGGGCTTTCATTTTAAAAATGAATATAGATACAGATTAAAAAACTCTCTCACAGACTTTTGAATCAGAGTGTTGGGATTGGGATTTTGGCATCCATAGTTTTAAAAAGTAGTTTTAGTCCATGCCCAGGTTGAAAAAAATCACTAATTTGTTATGTACAGATTAACTAATATGGTGGGTAGATTCCAGCTTACATCTGGCTTGATTTCTCAAACATGTATCATTGTAGTATAATTAAAGTTAGGGGTTGGACAGGACTTAGAACAAGTCTCATTCTGCCTCTTTGCATCTTGGACAAGTCAGTTAGTCTCTCTGAGCTTCCATTTTCTCATTTGGAAAAATGGGGATGATGTCATTTATGACAAAGGATTTGTTTAATGGGTTACAATCTTGTTGTTCAAGAGTCTTGGATGGATCCTTAATGCTAAAGATAATAGGTGACAAGATCGCAAATATTCTAAAGAGAATGACTTGCTAAGTAGTGACCAAAGCCACAAAGACACAAGGGCCACATATAAAAAGAAAATCTGCAGGCTAGATTGATCAGAATAAAAGATTTATTTGAAGGGGTTTGTTACCTTCAAAGGCATGATCCTGACTTCCTGTTTCATTATATCTCATATAAGTTCCCCCTGATGCGGTGGCCTTATATCCTGACAGGCGGTTTTAAATGGTTCTCTCTTACCTCCTGCATGTCAGTCCTGGTTATTAGGAGGCTGTTTGTAAAATAGAAGCTTGTCTCCACTGTAATCTACCAACAGGGATGGAAGATGTGAAGAACAGATTGAAAGACCACAGTAAGGAGGGAAAAAAGACTATTTTTCGGTTGTACCCTACTGAATAAGCTTATTTAACACTTGTTATATCTATTTAACTCCTATGACTCACTCTACTGATCTGACTACATCTATTATAATATCTCATTTGAGTACCCTTCTGTCCTATCAGCCAAAGTCTAGCATTTTCTTCTTAAGGCTTCCAGAGAACCCTGAGATCTTTTTTAGTTGAGTAGGATACAGGAGGACTCTGTCTTCTACGCATTGAATGGAGAGAGATTTGGAGTCTGGCATCCCTTGTTGTCTTTGTTTCTCAAGGTTGGTGTGCTGCTGCCTGGCACCAAGATTATAGATGTTTTTTAAACTTTGGGCTCTGTGCTTAGTTATTATTTTCCAGAGCCCTGACTTCTCCTAATGTGTGCAAGTGGCCTAGTATAATGTCTGATACATGATAGTAACTAGTAACTTCTTGAGCCACATTTATTGGACTATGATGCACATAGAGCAGGTAATTATATCTGTTGATAGCATGGGACATGTAACTGAAGGGTTTAGAGTTTGTCCTACAGTGGGGACTCTCAATCTTCTCATCTGGTTGATGCAGTTGGCATTGCTCACTGATACAAGTTCTCTGGGACTAGTTAAATAGACGTGGCTATTTGTTCACAGACTTCTGATGTTGGAGTTACCAAGGCCCCATGCTCCATCTCAGTCTTACTTACTTACTTATATATATATATATATATATTTAGCTCTCTTGCTTGCTTCCTTCCTTCCTTTCTTTTCACTATGCACTCTTCTTGGGTCATCTTATGTGTTTTTATAGTTTTCAGTACCATTTCTAGGTAAATAACTCAAATTCTTATTATCCAGCTCAGTTCATAGTTCCATGCTCCTGATGCTCATATTACACTGCCTGCATTTTTCATATTTTATGCAAGTATCTTACATATAATGCGCTCAAGACTGAACCCCTGAGTGGCATCTCTCAAGCATGTTCAACTTCCATGTAGTAATTGGTACTATCTCCCTTCCCAGGTTTCACAAAAGAAAATACCCTTATAAAAAGCAACAAACAAACCAACCATCATCCCTGCCTATAATGCTCATCTTATTTCCTTCCTTGGCTACCTCCATCCATTTTTCACATAGCAATTGGAGTGATCTCTACAAAAGAAAAAAAGATGAACTATTCTGGCTTCAAACTTGTTAATGACTTCCAGTGGTACATAAAAATAAAACCAAGTAGCTTGACAGTGGCCTTAAGGCCATGCATGATTTGATCTCTGAGTATTGATTCAAATTCTCTCTTCATTCTTTCCCCTTGTGCATTTTCTTCAACTATTCTGTCCACCATGCAGACTCTAAGATACTAGGCTTATTTCCACCTCAAAGCCTTTGCACTTGATTTACTTTCTGTCTGCGTCACTCTTCCCTAATACCTGGAGCCCCTGCCTCCCCATTTCCTGCATAGTTCACCAGTCTAACAACGATGTTTAAATGTCACTTCTTCATGGAGGCCTTCTCTTGTACCATCCTATTATTCCCTCTTATCATATCTCCTCCTTTCTTTTTAGAAGTTATTGCCCTTTTAAAATTATGTGTGTTTGCTTCTTTAGTGCTGATGTCCCCTATTAGATAAGTGACTTCCATATTGATGTGACCTTGTCTGTTTTGTTCACTGTTGAAGCAGAATGTGAACCAGCACTTGGCATAACCTGCTAAGCAGAGGATTCAGCGAAAAGACTGTGCATGGAGGCAGGAGCAGGAGATGCAGTTTTTTTCTTTGCTTGTGAGAGTGAAGGGAATGAAGCCGAAGATGTTAGTGTGCTTCTATGGTTTCTGGATACATCTTTCTCTCCTTTTAACTTGTTGCTAACTTTCTTTTTTTCTATGAAAAGGAATCTCTACAATTTGCTGTTTCTCTTTCTGATAGTTCTATCCATCGCCACTACTGTCATTTCTTTTTTTTTTTTATTAATTTTTTATTTTTTATAGACATATATTTTTATCCCCGGGGTACAGGTCTGTGAATCACCAGGTTTACACACTTCACAGCACTCACCAAAGCACATACCCTCCCCAATGTCCATAATCCCACCCCCTTCTCCCAAACCCCCTCCCCCCAGCAGCCCTCAGTTTGTTTTGTGAGATTAAGAGTCACTTATGGTTTGTCTCCCTCCCAATCCCATCTTGTTTCATTGATTCTTCTCCTACCCACTTGAGCCCCCATGTTGCATCACCACTTCTTCATATCAGGGAGATCATATGATAGTTGTCTTTCTCTGATTGACTTATTTCGCTAAGCATGATATGCTCTAGTTCCATCCATGTCGCAAATGGCAAGATTTCATTTCTTTTGATGGCTGCATAGTATTCCATTGTGTATATATACCACATCTTCTTGATCCATTCATCTGTTGACGGACATCTAGGTTCTTTCCATAGTTTGGCTATTGTGGACATTGCTGCTATAAACATTCGGGTGCACGCGCCCCTTTGGATCACTACGTTTGTATCTTTAGGGTAAATACCCAATAGTGCAATTGCTGGGTCATAGGGCAGTTCTATTTTCAACATTTTGAGGAACCTCCATGCTGTTTTCCAGAGTGGCTGCACCAGCTTGCATTCCCACCAACAGTGGAGGAGGGTTCCCCTTTCTCCGCATCCTCGCCAGCATCTGTCATTTCCTGACTTGTTGATTTTAGCCATTCTGACTGGTGTGAGGTGATATCTCATTGTGGTTTTGATTTGTATTTCCCTGATGCCGAGTGATATGGAGCACTTTTTCATGTGTCTGTTGGCCATCTGGATGTCTCCTTTGCAGAAATGTCTGTTCATGTCCTCTGCCCATTTCTTGATTGGATTATTTGTTCTTTGGGTGTTGAGTTGCTAAGTTCTTTATAGATTCTGGACACTAGTCCTTTATCTGATATGTCGTTTGCAAATATCTTCTCCCATTCTGTCAGTTGTCTTTTGATTTTGTTAACTGTTTCCTTTGCTGTGCAAAAGCTTTTGATCTTGATGAAATCCCAATAGTTCATTATTGCCCTTGCTTCTCTTGCCTTTGGCGTTGTTCCTAGGAAGATGTTGCTGCGGCAGAGGTCGAAGAGGTTGCTGCCTGTGTTCTCCTCAAGGATTTTGATGGATTCCTTTCGCACATTGAGGTCCTTCATCCATTTGGAGTCTATTTTTGTGTGTGGTGTAAGGAAATGGTCCAATTTCATTTTTCTGCATGTGACTGTCCAATTTTCCCAACACCATTTATTGAAGAGGCTGTCTTTTTTCCATTGGACATTCTTTTCTGCTTTGTCAAAGATTAGTTGACCATAGAGTTGAGGGTCTATTTCTGGGCTCTCTATTCTGTTCCATTGATCTATGTGTCTGTTTTTGTGCCAGTACCATGCTGTCTTGATGATGACAACTTTGTAATAGAGCTTGAAGTCCGGAATTGTGATGCCACCAACGTTGGCTTTCTTTTTCAATATCCCTTTGGCTATTCGAGGTCTTTTCTGGTTCCATATAAATTTTATTATTATTTGTTCCATTTCTTTGAGAAAGATGGAGGGTACTTTGATAGGAATTGCATTAAATGTGTAGATTGCTTTAGGTAGCATAGACATTTTCACAATATTTATTCTTCCAATCCAGGAGCATGGAACATTTTTCCATTTCTTTGTGTCTTCCTCAATTTCTTTCATGAGTACTTTATAGTTTTCTGAGTATAGATTCTGTGTCTCTTTGGTTAGGTTTATTCCTGGGTATCTTATGGTTTTGGGTGCAATTGTAAATGGGATTGACTCCTTAATTTCTCTTTCTTCTGTCTTGCTGTTGGTGTAGAGAAATGCGACTGATTTCTGTGCATTGATTTTATATCCTGACACTTTACTGAATTCCTGTATAAGTTCTAGCAATTTTGGAGTGGAGTCCTTTGGGTTTTCCACATATAGTATATCATCTGCGAAGAGTGATAATTTGACTTCTTCTTTGCTGATTTGGGTGCCTTTAATTTCCTTTTGTTGTCTGATTGCTGAGGCTAGGACCTCTAGTATATGTTGAATAGCAGTGGTGATAATGGACATCCCTGCCGTGTTCCTGACCTTAGCGGAAAAGTTTTCAGTTTTTCTCCATTGAGAAAGATATTTGCGGTGGGTTTTTCATAGATGGCTTTGATGATATTGAGGTATGTGCCCTCTATCCCTACACTTTGAAGAGTTTTGATCAGGAAGGGATGCTGTACTTTGTCAAATGCTTTTTCAGCATCTATTGAGAGTATCATATGGTTCTTGTTCTTTCTTTTATTGATGTGTTGTATCACATTGACTGATTTGCGGATGTTGAACTAACCTTGCAGCCCTGGAATAAATCCCACTTGGTCGTGGTGAATAATCCTTTTAATGTACTGTTGAATCCTATTGGCTAGTATTTTGTTGAGTATTTTTGCATCTGTGTTCATCAAGGATATTGGTCTATAGCTCCCTTTTTTGGTGGGATCCTTGTCTGGTTTTGGGATCAAGGTGATGCTGGCCTCATAAAATGAGTTTGGAAGTTTTTCTTCCATTTCTATTTTTTGCAACAGTTTCAGGAGAACAGGAATTAGTTCTTCTTTAAATGTTTGGTAGAATTCCCCCGGGAAGCCATCTGGCCCTGGGCTTTTGTTTGTTTGGAGATTTTTAATGCCTGTTTCAATCTCCTTACTGGTTATGGGTCTGTTCAGGCTTTCTATTTCTTCCTGGTTCAGTTGTGGTAGTTTATATGTTTCTAGGAATGCATCTATTTCTTCCAGATTGTCAAATTTATTGGCGTAGAGTTGCTCATAGTTTGTATTTCTTTGGTGTTAGTTGTGATCTCTCCTCTTTCATTCATGATTTTATTTATTTGGGTCCTTTCTCTTTTCTTTTTGATAAGTCTGGCCAGGGGTTTATCAATTTTATTAATTCTTTCAAAGAACCAGCTCCTACTTTCGTTGATTTGTTCTATTGTTTTTTTGGTTTCTATTTCATTGATTTCTGCTCTGATCTTTATGATTTCTCTTCTCCTGCTGGGCTTAGGGTTTCTTTCTTGTTCTTTCTCCAGCTCCTTTAGGTGTAGGGTTAGGTTGTGTATTTGAGATCTTTCTTGTTTCTTGAGAAAGGCTTGTATTGCTATATACTTTCCTCTCAGGACTGCCTTTGTTGTGTCCCACAGATTTTGAACCGTTTTATTTTCATTATCATTTGTTTCCATGATTTTTTTCAATTCTTCTTTAATTTCCCGGTTGACCCATTCATTCTTTAGAAGGATGCTGTTTAGTCTCCATGTATTTGGGTTCTTTCCAAATTTCCTCTTGTGATTGAGTTCTAGCTTCAGAGCATTGTGGTCTGAAAATATGAAGGGGATGATCCCAATCTTTTGATACCAGTTGAGACCTGATTTATGACCCAGTATGTGATCTATTCTGGAGAATGTTCCATTGCACTAGAGAGGAATGTGTATTCTGTTGCTTTGGGATGGAATGTTCTGAATATATCTTTGATGTTCATCTGGTCCAGTGTGTCATTTAAGGTCTTTATTTCCTTGTTGATCTTTTGCTTGGATGATCTATCCATTTTAGTGAGGGGAGTGTTAAAGTCCCCTACTATTATTGTATTATTGTTGATGTGTTTCTTTGATTTTGTTATTAATTGGTGTATATAGTTGGCTGCTCCCACATTGGGGGCATGATATTTAAAATTGTTAAATCTTCTTGTTGGACAGACCCTTTGAGTATGATATAGTGTCCTTCCTCATCTCTTATTATAGTCTTTGGCTTAAAATCTAATTGATCTGATATAAGGATTGCCACTCCTGCTTTCTTCTGATGTCCATTAGCATGGTAAATTCTTTTCCACCCCCTCACTTTAAATCTGGAGGTGTCTTCGGGCTTAAAATGAGTTTCTTGGAGGCAACATATAGATGAGTTTTGTTTTTTTATCCATTCTGATAGCCTGTGTCTTTTGACAGGGGCATTTAGCCCATTAACATTCAGGGTAACTATTGAGTGATATGAATTTAGTGCCATTGTATTGCCTATAAGGTGACTGTTACTGTATATGATCTCTGTTCCTTTCTGATCTACCACTTGTAGGCTCTCTCTTTGCTTAGAGGACCCCTTTCAATATTTCCTGTAGAGCTGGTTTGGTATTTGCAAATTCTTTCAGTTTTTGTTTGTCCTGGAAGCTTTTAATCTCTCCTTCTATTTTCAATGATAGCCTAGCTGGATATAGTATTCTTGGCTGCATGTTTTTCTCGTTTAGTGCTCTGAAAATATCATGCCAGCTCTTTCTGGCCTGCCAGGTCTCTGTGGAGAAGTCTGCTGCCAATCTAATATTTTTACCATTGTATGTTACAACTTCTTTTCCCGGGCTGCTTTCAGGATTTTCTCTTTGTCACTGAGACCTGTGAATTTTACTATTAGGTGACGGCGTGTGGGCCTATTCTTATTGATTTTGAGGGGCATTCGCTGAACCTCCTGAATTTTGATGCTCGTTCCCTTTGCCATATTAGGGAAATTCTCCCCAGTAATTCTCTCCAGTATACCTTCTGCTCCCCTCTCTCTTTCTTCTTCTTCTGGAATCCCAATTATTCTAATGTTGTTTCGTCTTATGGTGTCACTTATCTCTCGAATTCTCCCCTCGTGGTCCAGTAGCTGTTTGTCCCTCTTTTGCTCAGCTTCTTTATTCTCTGTCATTTGGTCTTCTATATCACTAATTCTTTCTTCTGCCTCATTTATCCTAGCAGTGAGAGCCTCCATTTTTGATTGCACCTCATTAATAGCTTTTTTGATTTCAACTTGGTTAGATTTTAGTTCTTTTATTTCTCCAGAAAGGGCTTTTATATCTCTCGAGAGAGTTTCTCTAATATCTTCCATGCCTCTTTCGAGCCCGGCTAGAACCTTGAGAATTGTCATTCTGAACTCTAGATCTGACATATTACCAATGTCTGTATTGATTAGGTCCCTAGCCTTTGGTATTGCCTCTTGTTCTTTTTTTTGTGTTGAATTTTTCCGTCTTGTCACATTGTCCAGATAAGAGTATATGAAGGGGCAAGTAAAATACTAAAAGGGTGGCAACAACCCTAGGAAAATGTGCTTTAACCAAATTAGAAGAGATCCAAAATTGTGAGGGGGGAGTAAGGGGATAAAAAGAGGTTCAAAAAGGAAGATAGAAAAAGAAAAAGAAAAAAGAAAAAAGAAAAAAAAAAAGAAAAGAAAAGAGTTAAAAAAAAGAAAACACCTAAGAAAAATGTAAAAAAGAAAAAATATATATATTAGATAAACTAGTAAAAAATCATTAAAAAAGAAAAAGGTAACAGTTAAAAAAAAATTTTTTTACCCGAAGGCGAGAAAAAAAAAAACAAAAAATGAAAAAGAAAAAAATTAAATTAACTGCAAGACTAAAAAGAATCACAGGGAAAAAGCCATGAGTTCCGTGCTTGGCTTTCTCCTCCTCTGGAATTCTGCTGCTCTCCTTGGTATTGAAACCACACTCCTTGGTAGGTGAACTTGGTCTCGGCTGGATTTCTTATTGATCTTCTGAGGGAGGGGCCTGTTGTAGTGATTCTCAAGTGTCTTTGCCCCAGGCGGAATTACACCGCCCTTTCCCGGGTCCGGGGTGAGTAATCTGCTCGGGTTTGCTTTCAGGAGCTTTTGTTCCCTGAGCGCTTTCAGTAGAGTTCCGGAGGACGGGAATACAAATGGCGGCCTCCTGGTCTCTGGCCTGGAGGAGCCGAGAGCCCAGGGCCGCACTCCTCAGTGCGCCCTCAGAGAACAGCGCCCAGTTACTCCCGTGTGCCTGACCTCCGGCCGCGCTCCGAGCTCCGAGCTCACCGAGCCTGCGACCGGTTCAAGGTAACCTCGAGCTGTGAGCTTACTGTCAGCTCTGTCTCTGTAGCCGGCTTTCCCGTTCCAATACCCGCAAGCTCTGCGACACTCAGACACCCCTGATCCTTCTGTGACCCTGCGGGACCTGAGGCCACGCTGACCCCGTGTGGGCTTCGCCCCGGTTTAGCCTCTGGAGTGATGTCCCTCAGCGGAACAGACTTTAAAAAGTCCTGATTTTGTGCGTGGTTGCTCCGCCGCTTGGCGGGGGCCGGCCCCTCCCCCCGGGTTCTAGCTTCCCGTCGCTTTGGATTCACTTCTCCGCCGGTCCTACCTTTCAGAAAGTGGTTGTTTTTCTGTTTCCAGAATTGCTGTTCTTCTCTTCGATCTGCCGATGGATTTTCAGGTGTTTGCAATCTTTAGATAAGCTATCTAGCTGATCTCCGGCTAGCTGAAGTAGTCTTAGCCTGCTACTTCTCCGCCATCTTGACTCCTCCCCCTGCCACTGCTGTCATTTCTGTTTGCCTTTCTATTCATCCTCTTCTTTCAACTTGGATAAGATGTTCTTGCTGAGCCACAGAAATAGAAAGTATAATGAAAACTGTGTAGTATTGTTTTATGCTGATGAAATGGGAAAGAGGTAAAGGTAAAGTAATTAAAGCCCAGAGTGGTGATTCTTAAACTTTAATATCTAAATTCCACAGAGACTGTTAACAAATGTCTAGTCCTAGACTCTTTCTTTAAGGTATTGATTCAGTAGATTGAGGTCAGGGTCCCGGAATTTGAATTTGTGACAGGGTCACCTGAAATGGTATAGTATGGTGAGATTTGTGGGAGATGAGAACAGAAATCATTCCAGAGATGAAATTTGCATCAGTTTTATTTTCTTCAGTGAGAAAAGTGCTTCTGTGTCACAGTGAAGTTGGGAATTTACAATCCTGCTGGTTTCATGGAGCACTGTCTCCTTGAAGAGGGTAGGTGGAGGACATTTTGTAGCCACACAAAGGGAGAAGCACTGACTATTCTGGGAGAAAGGAGTTTCTAGACCTAGAATGAAGCACTGCTCATCTGAGAAACTGGGGAAAATGAGGCTTTGGAACTCTGAGGTGGAAGATGTCAGAGGGTGTCTGGATCCAGGACTTTGGGAATGGGCTTGGACCCCCAGATATGTCTGGGAAGTAAACTGAAAGGCTAACACTGGTAGTATAGCACCTTGTGCTTTAGTTTGGTAAGGTGAGAGGGATCAGTTTCTGAGATGACACTGGGTATGCGCCGGTGAGCTCTGCATCAGCACCAACACTGACTCCAGAGCAGGGGACACAATTTTGCCATTTTGTGCTTGGCTCAGTCTTCAGGAACAGCTTTATGGTATGGCAGGATCTCACCTCCACAGAGCTTATGTTTTTCATTGCAGTTGCTATTGCTGCTGGCCCATACCAATTAGAGGACAAAACTGAACAAACTGTAACAGCAGGGGCTTGGGCAGTACCCTTAAAGATGCTTCACTGTGAGGATGGTCAACATCTTAGCACCTGCAGTTGCCCCATGAGCTGAAGACTATGCTGATTCCATACTTCAGACAGGGTTTGCTTCAGCTCCTTCCTAACACAACATTCAGTCTTGAAGGAACTGGATTAAACTTGGGGGGCTTGACTCCAACCCTCTTACCAATACATTTATATGCAATAAGGAACCCCTGGGTATAATATAGAATGATGGGAGCCATGAAGGGGACACACTAGGCTTCTGAACCTCCTGCTCTTATTAGGTGGGTACCCTCTGAAAATGTGTAGGTTGCATTTTATGCTATGTTGGGGCACCCAAGTTATAGGCAGGCAAGCTCAGCAGTTACATACTTACTATGTCTATAATACTGTCTGGTAAACTATGAAATTCTATATACAAAGTACTGTGTATTTCAGAAGTATCTGATGTATCATTGTTCATGTATGGAGGCACTGAATATAACATTGAAGGAAACTGAAAATGACACAGAACAGCTTTGGCCCAATAAGAAGATTCTCTTTATTATACTGTTTCCATTACATCTCTTAGTCGAATACTTCCAGTAATAGGTAATTGAGAACCTTTTGGGATAGTTCACTAATTTGCTTTTAATATTATTAGAATTTGTTAATATGCTTTAGTATCTGATAATTTACACTTCCCTTGATTATTTTTGTGTTCAAATTAGTCTTGGCTGTTTTTTTCTGGGTCATTTGATCTCTCAGCTAAGCTTCAAAATCATTTGGTGAAGTTCTGAGTTTCTACATTAATTTAGGGAGATTTGAAATCTTTGTAATGTATTTTTCATTCAAGAACATGGTTATGTGTATCCATTTGTTTAAGTCTTATCTACCTCTCCCAATAAAGTCTCGTGGATTTCTTTATATAAATTCTGGGAATTTCTTGTTAGTTTTATATATAATTCTGTTAGTGGGATCTTTTTCTATCTTGTTTTTAAATTATTTCCTAAGACTATATGAAAGCTATTGGAATTCAAGTATTTGTATTAAATAATTTATTTTGTGAGTTCTAATAATTTTCCAGTTCATTTTCATATGCTATCTGGATAGAACACCAAAATATTTAAAACTAGTGATCACTTTGTCTTTTTTCAAAAAGTGAAGAGTTTCCAGCTTTGTTGTATTGGTTGGAACTTCTGAAACAATTAAAATAAGGAGTTATCTTTCTAATAAACATATCACCTACTTCTACTTTGTATGTTGTTGCATTGGTTAAAAATATTCTCAGACCACATGGCATCAAGTTTTATAGTCCTTGTTTTGAGGTAAATGAATTTGAGATTCTTTTCAGCTGTCTTACTGAGGCTTCTACCTATTTTATCTCTCCTTACAAATTGTTGCGAATTACTTGAATTATTATTATTGTCATTCTTACTGCTACTCACAAAACAGTAAGATGACAGCAGATTAACTTTGGAAAAGAGAACAAACCAACTATAATTCTATTAATCATATATTAACAATTAGAGTTGGAGGGATATTTCTTTCTGTTTTTTATTGAATTTGTATTTGTTTTATTTTTATATATTGTTGAAATTCAGATGTTCTTTAATGTTTAGTGTTGATTTAATTTTTATCATTGTAAAAAATTCCTTACAAATACAAAACTTTTTGTGTTATCCAAAGGTATATAATTTGGAAAATTATAACTCATTTAGGTACACAGAAAAGGATAATATATTACAGTGATATTACATTTTTATCTAAAAATTGAGGGATGATTATAGATAGTAACATCTACCTCAGGCTTGATAAAATCACATTGCTTGGGATTAATATTATAAAAGTACTTTAAGGTTTCTTGAATTTATTTTAAAAATGCTTTTCATAAACTTTATATTTTCATAAAATGATCATAGATCATAATTTACAGTAGAAAAATGAATGCATCTATTCTTAAGTTTATGTGAAATGCCTATAAAGATTGACATTTTGATTGTTACTTTAAAAATTTTCTGTTTAGGGGCACCTGGGTGGCCCAGATAGTTAAGCGTCTGCCTTCAGCTCAGGTCATGATCTTCAGGTCCTGGAATCAAGCCCATGTCAGGCTCCCAGCTGAGCAGGGAGTCTGCTTCTCCTCCCTCTGCCTCTCCACCTGCTTGTGCTCTCTCTGTCTCTGTCTTTCTCTCTTTCAAATGAATAAATGAAATCTTAAAAAAAAAAAAAAAAACCCTTTGTATTTGTATGTCATTGTTTTAGGTCACAGGTTATATGTTGGTTGAAGTGTTTATTTGTAAATTTACACATTATAGGATAATACAGTATGTGCAGTAATGATGTTTCAAGCACAGTTGAATGAAGAAATCCACTTTAAAACTCAAGAGACGGGGAGAGACTGGGATTTTTCTTCCTTTCATGACAGATGCATTCATCCTGTCTGACATTCCCCCAGTTCCTGAAATGTCTCCAGGCTAGCAGTACAGCATATACAGACTTCAACCTTGAATGGGAGAACACAGATTATATCAGTTTTGATGTAATGGTATGAGTTCACGAATAAGGAAGATAAGGGATGTTTTTATGGTACTGAAAGATCATTATCTGTTTATTTTAACCACATGTACCTATTTCCAGATATTTTTCTGTGATGGATATTCAGTTCCCACTTATAATTTTTCCTTACTCTTCCTTTTCATTTGTCTTGTCTATAAAGTTTAGATAAATCTGTCAAGGTGGGGCTGACTTTATGTTTTATGTTGGGTCTGATGTATGCTTGTGTTTGTGATCATTGTGATTACTATTATTGCCACCATATAATTTTAGTAGTAGATATTCCTTGCTCTGTAAAACTAATTATTTTTATACCAGTTCTGCCTAGGAAGTTGGATTATAACCCTCAGAACACACTTGAATAGTACAATTGCATGCCTATCCTGAAAATAAATAGTGTCTGTATAGGGAAGAAATGGTCGTAGTACACAGAAAGCATGAATTTTAAGGGTGTTCAGCTGTTCCTCGAAAGCAAGGATGCTTTCTCTTTCTCCTCATGTCTGGTTGATAGCCTAAAGAAATTTTTTTTTATAATAAAGGCTTCATTTATGTTAGTTTAAGGTAATAATTTATATAAAAATCATTTCCTGTGCCATCATATGACTGTGATAAATTTATATTCTTTTAAAATAATATTTTTTGATCACCCCTGTGGATTATGAGCCAAAGGTATTGTACTATGCCCTGCAAACATCCCCCAAAATGTACTGGCATCCAAATTCTTGAGAAACTCTGTAATAGTGGTTTCAAACACACTAGGCACTATCTTATATATAATGCGATAAGTCTGTACCAGAGCGAAAGGACTCTAAAATAGTAATATAAGGTTTAATATAAGGTAAATTCTCACTAAATATTTTTTATAATATAGTCATCATCTTTAGATTTGAGGAGCTGCTTTTCTTTTTTTCTTTTTTAAAATTTTATTTTATTTATTCATTTGAGAGAGAGAGAACACAAGCAGAGGGTGGGGTAGAGGGAGAGGAAGAAGTGGACTCCCTGCTGAGCAGGGAGCCTAATATGGGGATCAATCCTGGGACCCTAAGATCATGACCTGAGCCAAAGGCAGACACTTAACTGACTGAGCTATCCAGGCACCCTGATGAGCTCCTTTTTATTAAAGAGAGAAATCACTTTAATGCTTAAAAATACCTGTAATTTATTGATTTCTTACTTTGTGCTCAGTACTTTACATAAAATTTTTTACTTTTTTCTCTTATATCAGCTAATGCATACTTACTATAATCATCAAAATTTTTGTGGAAGTATAATGAAGATCACAAAATCACCAATAACTTCATCATTCAAAGATAGTCATGATAAATATTTTGTCTGGATATTTAAATTGCTTTTTCAATGTATTTTCTATACATATATTGATAATTTTAATGAAATTAGTATTCTGTAAATGGAACTGTATTCTGTTTTTCACTGAATCAGTTAGTCATTTGCTTATTAATTTACTGAGTATTTATTAAAAATCATCATGGGTTTAGGTATTCTTCTACTACATATTTAATAGCTGCATGGTATTCCATTTTCTGGAAGCATGTGAAACAATCAAGTACAGTTGGTCATTTTTGGTGATTACACTTTGGACCACAATAAATATTGCTGGGTGATTTTCTGAAATTGGAATTTCTGTTGAAGTGTGCACATAATTTTAAAGGTAATAGCATATGTTGCCCTAAAAGCTCTCTAGGAAAGTTGTGTTACCTTGTATTACATGAAATAGTGTATGAAAGTGTCCATTTCCCACTACTCTAGTCAACATTGCCAATAAAAAAAAAAATTGCCTGTGTGTGTGTGTGGATATATAAAAGCATGGCTGATCATTTCTGTTTTTTCATGTTTAGTGCATTAATTTAAATTTTCTTTTAGTGATTTAATTGATCATATTTTATGCCTATTTTTTTTAATTGAGTTATTCTTCACACTACTGTGAGAAATTTCCTATTACATTAAAAATGATAGCCCTATAGCTATCTTATACCAGGCTTAATTTTTTTCCATTTATATGCTTTTGGCTTTTGATATTTATGTGTACAAGTTAATTTTTGCAAGCAAAATCTATTATCATTTTTAATTATGTTTTCTGCCTTTGTATTTATGCTTAAAAAGTTTTTCTTATCATGAAACGAGAATAACAACTAATATTTTCTTCTAGTACTTTTTTATTTCATTGTTGTACATTTTTTTTTAATATACTGGAAATTGATTTTGGTGTATGTAGTAAAATTTTTTTTTGAGTCCATGGCATTACTGAAGAATACATTTCTGTTGACTTCATGAATGCTAACAGGATTAAGTATAGACCTCTGGGTTCAACTTTTTTCACCCAAAGTTTTGTGGACATTGTTCCATTGTGTCTCACTCTTTAATGAAGATGGCTTGATTCTCCTTTTTTTGAAACTTTGTATATGAAATCTAGTTTTTTTTCCTCATTTGGTATATATGAATCATTATTTATTCTTAAAAGTGAAAAATTTACCAAGGTGTGTTCAGAAGTTGGCTTTTATTCATTGTTTTTGCTTTAATTATGATGAGTTCTTTTAAATATGTAGATATATATGTGTTTTCTGTAAGTTTAGGGAAGTTTTCTTGTATTACAACTTTTTGTACTATTTTGCTTCCATTTGTTCTTTTCCCATCTGTAGTAATTCTATTTATATGTACTGATGAGTCACTTTCCTATATATCTACTATTTTCTCTTACGATTTTTTTTAATCTCTTCATTATTCTTTCTGCACTGTAGGTAAAATTCTAAAGCTTTTTCCAATTAGATTCTGCATTGTTGGTTCTGATCTTTAGTGCTTCTAAGACATTTACTTTAAATTCAATGACTGTGATTTTTGTGTTCTTAAAATCTTTATCTCATCCAGCTCTTCTGCCTTTCAGAAAAGTAGCCTTTCAGTTTAGACTGTTTTTCCCCCTGATCAATTAATCTTTAGCTTCCTCTCTTTTTGAAGTCATTTACATTTTTAAAAAATTGAGATCATACATAAAAAATGTATGACATACACATACTTCGGTTTTCTGTGACATGCTCATCTTTTTATTGTATACTACCAAACATTTTTATTTGTTCCACCATTTCCCCCCTTGTCTTTTAAAAGGAGAGGTATATCCAGGGCCAGCATACACTCCAAATGTCAATAATAATACAATGTGTGTGGCATTGATATCTCACTTTTATACCAAGGAAAAGATGCACTTAATCTGAGACGTAGAGAATATAGAGAAATTGAGGTTTGTCCTTTTTTTTTTTTTTAAAGATTTTATTTATTTGAAAGAGAGAGAGAGAGAGATCGCAAGAGCAGAGGGGTGAGGAAGAAGCAGGCTCCCCGCTGAGCAGGGACCCTGACACAGGGCTCCATCCCAGGAGGTGATGACCCAAGCCGAAGGCAGATGCTTAACCAACTGAGCCACCCACGTGCCTTTGAGGTTTGTCTTTCCTTCATTGACTATCCATTTTGGCATGTTCTGGAATGAAATTAATACCTTCAGATTTTCTAAAGGCTAATGGTTCAGAGTGTACAGATCCCAACTCTGGATGAAGGATAACATTATACAGTATTATAGTAAGTGCATGAATGTGGTGTAAACTTAGTACCACCATGGCATGTATTTTAGAAAGGAATACACTAACTCCTAAGTTTTAATGAGATTACCTAATACTTTTAGTGGCTTACTACTATTTGTCTTCCAATGTATTTATTATATTGAGAGATATATATATGTAATTATATTGTTATATAACATAAATATGTTCTCCCACTCCCACTGTTGTTTCCTCGGCTTTTCATCTTCTCCTATCTTGAAGTATATGTTCTGATTTGGGTGTTTTACTTTGTATTGTAGGAGTCAGGTACTCTCTGCCTAGGAGGTTTTAAGGTTTTTTCCTTCATTTTTGAAAATTTGAATCATTCATAAAAAAATTGATAACTGTACTAGGATGTGGTTAAATCTATGTCAAACATTTATGGGATTTGCTGAGCTCTTTTAATTAGGAGACTCTGGTTTTTCTTCAATTCAGAGAAATTCCATTTTTTCTTCTTCTGAAACCACTTATCCTTTGTGATCTGCACTGAAGACCCTTAACTTCTCTCTGAAGGTATTTGTTTTTAGATATTTGTCCTTCTGGGAGCCTAATTAGTGGCCCAAGAGATTAAGAAAACGGGAGTTTCATCTTTTTCTTAAATTCATGTACTGAATTCTTAACTTGAAAATCATGGTGGTTATGTCTTTTGTCATGTTGAATTTCAGTCTTCTTATGTCTTGTTCTTTTTTCCTCTGGCAGTGCTATTTCACAAAGTGGCACATGTCTGTTTGGTCTCTCTCTGGCTGCTGGTATGTGTTATGGGCAATGGGTGGGTAGTGGGGAGGAAGGGAGCCCCTGCTCTGCTAGGGTTTGCAGTTAGTAGTTGCACTGGCCTCAAGAATGGAGGGAAGCAGGAACTTCCAGCTTCCTAGAATTTTACACAGTCCTAGCGTTGGACATTAGTATTGTAGATTTTATTGTAGGAATCACAGACCACTTCTTAATCAGAATAATTCTGTATTTTTTTACCTAACAAGAACAACCAAGTAAATCTGTTAATGTTTTCCTTCTCTTTACTAGGATTGTTTTGCAGTATTTTGTCACCTAAAATTTATTTGAAATAATGTTAGAGCCTAATGACTTTATAAACACCGACAGGTACTATTTTTGGTAGTGCAACTTTATAGCATAATTCCATATTACCTGCTGTTGATCAAATATTGATTTGTTTAAACTAATGAAGCATGAAGAAAAATACATATTTTACTTAATATTTTTATCATCTTAATTTCCATATTTTGCTCTCTGTGCTCTATGGCTGAGTGTCGGAAGAATAACTATTCCCTGAAAAAAGGAAACAGGCTTATTCCAGAGGCATTTTCATGGCACCTTAATAAACTAGCTAGGAAAGGCACCTAAGAGAGCAGTAAATGAGCACCCTCCGTTCTGTCTTCTTTCATTACACATTATTTCCAGAGGATGATGAGGCCATATTTTTACCTAAAATAGGCCTTCCATATGAATGTTTGAAGAAATATGTATGTTTTTCTTGTTGGAAACTTTAGGAACAGGTTTCAACTTCTTACACCTAAAAATATATTTCTTATGCATATTTTGACTACTTGGGAGATGAGTACATACAACTGGCCAACATAGGTCTCTTTTTCTCTCCTTATTCTTTCTCTTCCTCCTACTAGTTTATATGTGTTTAATATCAATTCAGTTTATATACATTGAGTAACTTCATATCTCATAAACATCGTGGGTTTTGGGGATACTGAAATAAATATAGCATTGTCTTATCATGCATATATAATTTGTAAACACACGGCATATAATTCTGATTAAAATATTTGGTATACTTATCAGGACACATTGATTTTAGACTGAAAATAACAGATAAAACTGTAATTTTCATGGAGTTATAGAAGTAACATGATTTTATATTTGGACCTTGTGTAGGTAAAGTATGTAGAACTCTATGGGGAAATAGGAATTCTTTTGTCATTTTATCATTTTGTCTTGACACAGCCACAAAAGTCAGTTGTCTCTTTCCATAGCAAGTTAGAAAATATTGTAAGTGTTGAAAGGATCATTCACCATGATGCTAGGATGGTTCAGTATTTGCAAATCAATCGATATGGTACACCCATTAACAAAGGAAAGATAAAATCATACAATCATCTCTGTAGATGGAGAAAAAGCATTTGACAGAATTTAACACCTGTTCATGACAAAAAAATCTCAAGAAAGTAGGTTTAGAGGGAACCTGTTTCAATGTTATAAGGCCCTGTAAGAAAAACCCATAGCTAATATCATAATGGTTAAAAATTGAGACTTTCCTGGAAGATCAGAGATAAGACAAGGATGTCCACTCTTACCACTTTTATTCAACATAGTACTAGACGTCCTAGTCACAGAAATTAGACAAGAAAAAGAAATAATAGGAATCTACATTGGCAAGGCAGAAATTAAACTGTTACTACTTGCAGATGGCATGATACTATACATAGAAACCCTTAAAGACTGCACCATCAAAACTATTAGAAATAATTGATGAATGCAGTAAACTTAGCAGGATATAAAATTAATACTCAGAAATTGGTAGTGTTTCTATACAGTAATAGCAAAATGCAGAAAACAATTCCATCTGTGTTCAGACCAAACAGAATAAAATATCTAGGAATAAACTTCACCAAAGAGGTGAAAGACCTGTACTCTGAAAACTGTAAAACACTGATGAAAGGAATTGAAGGTGACTCAAACAAATGGAAAGATATTTTATGCTCATGAATTGGAAGAATTAATATTGTTAAGATGTCCATACTACTACAAAGCAATCTCTTTCAAAACAATAGCAGCATTTTTCACAGATTTAGAACACATAGTACTATGATGTATAGGGAACCACAGAAGATCCCAAATTGCCAAAGCAGTCTTGAAAAGGAAGAACAAAGCTGGAGGTATCACGGTTTTTGATTTCAAGATATATTACAAAGCTTGTAGTAATCAAAATAGTATGGTAATGGTACAAAAATAGACACATAGGTCAATGGAGAAGAATAGTGATCCCAGAAACAAACAAACATTTATGTGGTCAATTAATCTATGGGAGAGGAGGCAGAATATATAGTTGGGAAAAGACAGTTTCTTTAACAAATGGTGTTGGGAAACCTGGATAGCTATATGCAAAAGAATGAAACTGGACCACTTTCTTATACCATACACAAAAATAAAATGGATCAAAGACCATGAAATTATGAAACTCCTACTACATAGGCAGTAACTTCTTTAACATTGGATGTAGCAGCAGTTTCTAGATATGTCTACTGAGGTAAGGGAAACAAAAGTGAAAGTAAACCATTGGGGCTATATAAAAATAAGAAACTTTTGCACCGTGAAGGAAACCATCAACAAAACAAAAAGGAATGTTACTGAATGGGAGAAGATATTTGCAAATGATATATTTAGTAAGGAGTTTTATGTATATATAAAATACATAATATATGTATAGTATATATTATATAAATATCTTTAAAATAAATAAATAATTACAACTCAATCCCAGACAAAATAATCTAAAATGTGTAGAAGACATGAACAGACATTTCTCCAAAGAAGACATACAGATGACCGACAGACACATGAAAAGCTGCTCATCATCACTAATCATCAGGAGAATCAAATCAAAACCACAGTACTTTATCATCTTACACCTGTCAGAGTGGCTAAGTCAAAAAGACAAGAAATAGTAAATGTATTGGTGAGGGTGTGTATTTAAAGGAACCCCCCTATGCATGACTCATAAGAATGTAGATTGGTATTGCTACTATGGAAAACAGTGTGGAGGGTCCTCAAAAAATTAAAAATAGAACTGTCATTAATTCATAATTCAATAATTCCATTACTCGGTATTTACCCAGTGAAAATGCTAGCTCAAAAAAATGTATGCCATCTTTACATTAATGTTGCCGCAATATTTATAAGCCAAGTCTGGCCTTTTGAGGGCTTATATCTAATGAAAGGTATCTGGTCATAACACCCAAAATTCTTCATTCTAATAGGAAAAACTCATAACAGGAGAGGTAGGAAGTGGGCTTGAGCCATTTGCATAGACAGAACAACATAGATCTTTGTGTGTGTGTGTGTGTGTGTGTGTGTGTGTGTGTGTGTGTGTGTTTGGAGGAAGATGTCTCAGATTAAGGACTGTTATAATATGAGGTATCTTGTATGGATGCTTCCTGTGATCCCATGTGTAGCTGTAGCATGAAGATGGGAAGTGGGAATGTCATTTTCCACTACTATCAGCCATCAGCCAAGGAGCCCAGAATACATGAAGCCTTGAATCCTGTGGCAGGTAACTGGTTTCTAATTGTGGTTGAGGCCAAGCATTTAACAGTGTGCTTGTTCAGCCCATTGGAGGGAAAGATAACTGATTAGACTGGAAATGGATTTGCAAAATATTTTACTTTCAGTATTTATCTTAGACATTTATTTTAAATTTAATTAGTATGATTTTGCCAGGCTTTGTATAACTGCATAATCACAGCCGAAATCATTTTAGATTTGTAAAAAAGATTTCAAGTTTGTTAAATGGGAAAAAAGAATGTAATATAATTTGTTAGAGTAATATAATATATTTTGTTAGAGTAATATATTTTGTTAGAGTTCTTTAAAAGAAACCTCACAAACTATTCATAATAAAATATTTTCCAGAGTTTGGGTGTTAAGCTATTCATTTGAAATATTTCTTCATAAATAAATTGCGTTTTAGCTTAAAGAATAAGATGATTTTTTTTTCATTTTAAGGCCAAATAACTGGACTATGTGTGACTTAAGCTAATTATATATTGTTCATTTTATCTAAAAATCAACAGGGATTAAAATATTTGAATCAAAAAAAATATTTGAATCAGAAAAACAGTTTTTTCTGTATTAGTTTGATGAGTGGCAGCCAAGTACTCATTTCTATTTACCTTTCCTGCTCTTTATATACTCCCTTGGTTCTTTGTGTAACAGACTGTCATACCTCCCTATTACAGATCTAGAGAGTTGTTAGTCTCTGAACAAGAACATTCAGAAAAGATAGCAGGCATTCTCTTTCTCAAATTTTAAAATAAAGAGCCCAAATATTTCCAGAGTGAATTTTAAGGTTTATGACTCTGAAAATTGCAAGTTAAGAAGCACATTAGCAATTATTTCTGAATTGCACCAAAAATTATGGACCAGTTCAAAACAGATTGTTGACGTTCTAATGTCACCACTGGTGCAACAAAAATCCTTTGCAATAGAGATTTTTATTTATGACTATATCCATGCCCTGTATCTCTTTTCTGCAACATCATTGCTTTTCTCCTTTTTAACAATTTCATTAAAAATAATTCCCTAGGATATAATGTGGCCTGATACTTAGAACAGGTTAACAAAAGTGGAACATTTTATTTTCTACTTCTGATCTTTGCCCAAAGCAGTTTAGTAGCAAGTTCAGTATCTGGGTCTCACCATTACAAAAAAAAAAAAAAAAAAAAAAAGTTTAATTATTATTTATCCTTGAAGATACTTAATTATCAGTAGAAAAGACTTGATGCTATTTAGCGATCTTCAGATCAAAGGAGTATAAACACACATCATTTTAACAACATGCAAGTATAAAAAGCTAAGAAATTATCTTTAGTGTGAGGTTAGTCTCTCCACTCTCCATGATTTTGCTCAAATTGCATGGATAACCTAGATACTGAAGCTGAGATATACATCCCTTTGAGGAAAAGGAAATTATTTCCTTTGCCTATTGTTTTGTTTTCTGCATAAAAGGAGTTGCACATATTTTGTAGATGAAAGGTTTTATTTATCCAAGGGTTCCTTTGAACACAAACTATTTTTTTCTGAAGTTATTCAGAAGGTTGTGTATGGGGGAAAAAAAAACCCAAGTCACACAGTAGCTGGAAAAGTAATCATTGTCAGTAGCACTTAGTTAGAGGACAGTAAAACGAACAAGACATAGACCTTAAAATGGAAATAAAGTGCTTGCTTTGATGAATAGTTATCAGTGGCTTAATTGGGTATTTTGTCATGTGCTGTGATGGGCTGTAGATTATCATGTTTGTGTGTTTTCTTATTTATTTGAGTCTTCACACAAATGAAAAACTTTTGAGTAAGTGTCTTTTAAAGGGAAATTCAAGTTGGACTTTGAACACTGTCATCAATTGTTTAGCCCATAAATATGTGAAAATACAGGTATTATAAATAATAGTTTGCTCTTGTTTTTGATCTCCCATTTTCTTTCATCTGTTAGCCCTTTGGTGCTGGAACACCCCTGTGATTGCTTCTGCCCCAGCCTCTCACAATCATTCTGCTCTGCCTACTTCTGTTAGTGATTATATTAGCCCAACAGCATTTAACTACAGTTTTCACGGTCGATTATTAATGAAAGTTTCATTTTATCTGTAGTATTACTTTGCCAACAAAACTGCTGTGAAGTTAATTACCTGGCAGTTTTTTAAAGGATAAAATTGAAAGAAATGGCTTTTGCTGCTAAATTGTCATGCAGACCTACTTTTGTCATTACAGGATAACAACAGATCCCTTTGATAACTAAGCCAGGTAGGTCAGCTGCTCTCTCTTGTTCAGATGGTTGATGAAATATTCACAAAACTGAAATCTAGCAGGGTCTGGAACCTATGGTTTTGCAATTTCGATGACATTTGATTATGTCCTTTGTAGATTGTTCATGTTCTTTGAACTTGGTTGAAAAAAAATGTTTATATTTCAACCTGCTGAGCTGCTCACATTTAAAAGAGAATAAGTGGCTTCTTCAAATCAACACACCTGGGGCAGCGGAGACTTGCCTCACGAACAATGGCTGAGAGAGACACCTGGCTGCGGGAGCATCAAGTAGCTGCATTGTTAAGCCTGCTGAATTGTGGAGAATGCGCGTTCAGCAAATCACAGTTCCTAAAAAGTTAATGTACGTATAGGCTAACGACTCCTATCTGCCTTGACTCATTTAAAAAATTACCCTCCACAAAAATATTGGGGCAGTAGTTTTAAGATTTTTTTTAACGTGTTTATTTTAATCACCTAGCGCTCATCACAAATGTACTCCTTAATTCCTACCACCTTTTTCACCCTTTTCCCAACCCACCTCCCTGGATAACCATCTGTTTGTTCTCTATAGTTGAGTGTGTTTTTTGGTTTGTCTTTCTCTCCTTTTCCCTTTGCTCATTTGACTTGTTTCTTAAATTCCACATATGAGTGAAATCATATGGTATTTGTCTTTCTCTGACTAACTTATTTTGCTTAGCATGATACTCTCTAGCTCCATCCATGCTGTTGCAGATGGCAAGATTTCATTATTTTTTACAGCTGAATAATGTTTCATCTTTTATCTATTCATATATGGATAGATAAATGTATATATATATATATATGGATAGATATAGATATGTAACATACCACATGTTCTATATCTATGCATCAATCTACAGACATGGGCTGCTTCCATACATTGGCTATTTTAAATAATGCTGCTGTAAACATAGGGGTGCATATTTCCCTTTGAATTAATGTTCTTTTATTCTTTGGGTAAATACTAGGTGGTGTGATTGCTGGATCATAGGGTAGTTCTATTTTTAACTTTTTGAGGAAACTCCATACTGTTTTCCAGAGTGGATACATCAGTTTTCATTCTTACCACCAGTGCACAAGGGTTCCTTTTTCTCCACATCCCTGCCAATGCTTTTGTTTCCTCTGTTGTTGATTTTAGCCATTCTGACAGGTGTGAGATTGTATCTCATTGTAGTTTTCATTTTCCTGATGTTAAGTGATAATGAACATTTTTTCATGTGTCTGTTGGTCATCAGTATATCTTCTTTGGAGAAATGTCTGTTCATATCAGATCATTTTTAAATTGGATTAATTGGGTTTTGGATATTGAGTTTTATAAGTTCTTTATGTATTTTGGATAATAACCCTTTATCACATATGTCATTTGCAGATATCTTCTCCCATCCTGTAGGTTGTCTTTTAGTTATGTTGGTTGTTTCCTTCACTGTACAGAAGCCTTTTATTTTCATGTAGTTCCAATAGTTTATTTTTGCTTTTGTTTCTCTTGTCTCAGGGGACCTATCTAAAAAAATTCTGCTACAGCCAATGTCAGAGAAATTACTGCCTATGCTTTCTTGTAGGATTTTTTTATGATTTCAGGTCTCATATTTAGGTTTTATACCACTTTGCATTATTTTTGTGTATAGTA
The DNA here is from genome assembly GCF_964662115.1 of Mustela nivalis. Classification (NCBI taxonomy): domain Eukaryota; kingdom Metazoa; phylum Chordata; class Mammalia; order Carnivora; family Mustelidae; genus Mustela; species Mustela nivalis. The sequence goes on from NC_139024.1 coordinate 102,728,504, forward strand.
TAAGAAATGGTCCAGTTTCTTTCTTTTACATGTAGCTGTCCAGTTTTCCCAACATCATTTGTTGAAGAGACTTTTTCCCATTGGATATTCTTTCCTGCTTTGTTGGAGATTAATTAATCATATAGTTGTGGGTTTATTTCTGGATATTCTATTTTGTTTTGTTCAACTGTGTATCTATTTTTGTGTCATACTGTTTTGATTATTACAGCCTTGTAATACTTGTAATATAACTTAAAATGTGGAAATTGGGATGCTTTGCTTTTCTTCTTAAAGATTGCTTTGGCCATTCTGGGTCTTTTGTGTTTCCATACAAATTTTAGAGTTCTTTGTTCTAATTCTGTGAAAAGTGCTATTGTTATTTTGATAGGGACTGGATTAAATATGTAGATTGCTTTGAGTAGCATAGACATTTTTAAAAAAGATTTTATTTGTTTGTCAGAGAGAGAGAGATAGGGAGAGAGCATAAGCAGGGGGAGCAGCACACAGAGGGAGAAGCAGACTCCCCACTAGCAAGGAGCCTGATGCAGGACTCAATCCCAGAACCCTAGGATCATGACCTGAGCTGAAGGCAGATGCTTAACCTACTGAGCCAAACAGGTGTCCCTAGTATAGATGTTTTGACACTTTCTGTTCTTCCAATCTATGAGCATGCAGTATCTTTCCATTTCTTTGTGTTGTCTTCAGTTTCTTTGTGATGTCTTCTTATATCAGTGTTTCATAGTTTTCAGAGTCTAGGTATTTCACTTCTTTGGGTAGGTTATCTTACTCTTTCTGGTGCAATTGTAAATGGGGTTTTCTTAATTTCTCTTTCTGTTACTTCATTATTGGTGTATAGAAATGCAACAGGTTTCTAAACATTGATTTTGTATCCTCTGTCTTTACTGAATTTATTCATCAGTTCTAGCCGATTTTTAGTGGAGTCTTTTGTTTTTTTTTTTATATATAGTATCATATCATCTGCAAACAGTGTAAGTTTTACTTCTTTCCTCCCAATTTGGATGGCTTTTTCTTTTTGTTATCTGATTGCTGTGGCTAGGACTTTTAGGACTGTGTTGAATTAAAGCATCCTTGTCTTACTCCTGACCTTAGGGGAAAGACTCTTGGTTTTTCCCCATTGAAGATGATTTTAGTTGTGGGTTTTTCACATATGGCTTTATATTATGTTGAGGTATGTTCCCTCTAAACCCACTTTGTAAAGGTTTTTTTCTTTTTTTAAAATCATGAATGGATGTTGTATTTTGTCAGATGCTTTTTCTGCATCTATTGAAATGATCATATGCTACTTATCCTTTCTCTTATTAGTTTTAAGATTTTTAATTAGGAACTTTCTGTGCGCTGTTAGGGCAAGTGAGGTATGATCTCCATCACATTGGCCAGAGTCAGCAAATAAAATTACATGATCCTCAGTTAAATTTGAATTTCAGAAAACAAGTATTTGCCATGTACTCTGTATTATATCTGGAAACCATACATTTGAGTTTGATTTTTTTTATCTTACATAGAAATTATATTTATTTTCTTGTCACAAATAATAAGAACCCAAGAACATGGCAAAAATGATATTCAAATTGATATGATAATGTTATTTTGCCAAAATTTCATGTGATTTAGTTTGGGAAAGTTTTGAGATGCATCTTTCTACTCTTTTTTTTTTTTAAATTTTATTGACATATAATGTATTCTTTGCTTCAGGGGTACAAGTTTATGAATCATTAGTCTTACACAATTCACAGGACTCACTATAGCACATACCCTCCCCAATGTTCATAGCCCAGCTACCTAATCCCTCCCCCACCACTCCCTAGAAACCCTCAGTTTGTTTTCTGAGATTAAGAGTCTCTAATAATTTGTCTCCCTCCCCCATCCCATCTTGTTTCATTTTTTTCCCTTCTTTCCCCCATGACCCCCCACACTGCATCTCAAATTCCTCCTATCAGAGAGATCATATGATAATTGTCTCTCGCCAATTGACTTATTTTGCTTAGCACAATACCCTCTAGTTCCATCCACATCACTGCAAATGGAAAAAATTTCTTTTTTGATGGCTGCATAGTATTCCATTGTAGATATATACCACATCTTCTTTATTCACTCATCTTTTGATGGACATCTAGGTTCTTTCCATAGTTTAGCTATTTTGGACATTGCTGCTGTAAACATTTGGTCTCATGTGCTCCTTTGGATCACTACATTTGTATTTTTATGGTAAATACACAGTAGTGCAATTGTTGGGTTGTAGGGTAGTGTCTATTAAAAATTCTTAATAAATACTTTGCTTAATAAAGCCCTTTGACTCCAGCTCAGTGTTCTACAAAGAATTTCATTATTTCTTGAGTGTGAACTTCCTGGCAAGTTGTTTCTGCCTCTTGGCAGCTCCCGGTTTCTGTAGATGCTTTTTTGCGTAGATTTACCCAGACAGTTATCTGGTCTGAAGTAGGTGATCAGGAATATGGAAAACAGAAATCCTTCCTTTGTATGGTAGTATAGAGCCACAGAAATGACCAAGCAACATTAAATAGTACAAAGCATCCATGTTAAATTGTGAAGACCATAAGATTCTGAATGAGGACTTCTGAGTGGATTTGCAGTAGGAGATGGAGAAATGGGGAGGTAAAAGGAAAAGAATAGTCACAAATTAGCATATGTACCCCATTGTATTAGAGAAGGTTTTTCTAATTAAACACTATTGACATTTTGGGCCAGGTAATTCTTTGTTGTAGGGGGCTTTCCTGTGCATTGCTGTATGTTTAGGAACATCCCTGGCCTCTACATGCTAATAGAATCCTCCAAGTTTGACACAGTTGTGCCCAGATATAGTCAGATGTTCTTTGTGGGGCAAAATTTCTCCATGTCCACAACCATTGTACTAGAAGAAATGTTTACATAGACTTCACTAAGATGAAGTCACATAGAATCATTATATTTAAAGCATCATTTAGGTTTTATTGGAATGTTCTATATATAAAGGACTATACTTTTTACATGACCAATAAATGTTTTCATACAAGGAGAAAAAAACAAATATACTGACAGTTTTGAAAAATATCATCTGCTCACTGAACAATTCAAATGGGTACATCTGTGTGCATTTAGTTACCACAAAACTTATGGAAGGGTTATGTAACAGCAATTTGTCTCTCACTCCCAGTCTGTTATTTTACCTTCGTCAGGTTCTATACATAACCTCTACACTCATCCCTGTTTTTCAGGCTTATAGAGTTCAAGACTTCATTAAAGCAGTGTGTAGATGTGTTTGTGTGTATGGGTTTGTACATAAATATGGTGATATTTCCACAAATTATTTTTAAAACAAGCTTCTTTATAGCAAAGTGTGTTTAAAAATAGTAAAACAAATCTTCAAAAATTGTTCAGATGGTTGTATGCATCTCTAGCTGAATATAACAGGAAGCATCTTGACACAGCCTCTTTTCCTCTAGGGACCTCTCAGGTAACATGTAGTTTCTTTCCTGCTCTCCAGTAGCCCATTTTCTGAATCTATTTCTACTTTAGTAGAGACTTTTTCCTTCAGGCTTTCTTGTGTCATACCTTCCTCCACACCCTACCTATAGAAGTAGATAACTGTCCTAGATGCTAGTTGCCCGCCTGACTTTGAATCAACTTCCCAAGCACATGCACATTACTTTTAATTATCAAAAGAAAGGCCCCTCGGGCACCCTGATTTCAGACATCATCAAGGATATATGAAAATGGAGGAGAGAAGGGTTCCTTGCAACCAAATGTTGCTGCTTCTTTTTGAGCACTTCTTTTTAGTTTAGTACAGAAGTCTGATTCTGAGATGAGAAATGGCACAAATTTAATCTACGTGGTTTCTTCATGAGACTTTCTCACAAGGAGGACAGTTAAAAGAACACCTTTTCCTCCTGTGATTCTTTCCACATGCAGCAAAGGATGATGACACAGAGGAGGGAAAGAGATGTCCAGTTTTCCCTGGTAGTTCTGACTTAGTGGGTTCCAATCGAAATCCCTGTGGTCATGTCTGGGGAGAGGGTGTAGCATGGTATAAGGATGGATGGCGTGATTGGGAGAGGATGTTGGAGAAGTGGAGGCTCAGGGTTAAAGGAAAGTTTCAGGAAGTGAGTGCTGTCCATTGGAAGAATAAGGGTGAGGGCAGTGGTGATGAAAGGACTAACACAGATGTCTTGCTGTTCATTAGGGAAAAACTGTTATCCTTTGGCCTTTTCTCAGGAGGCTGCATAGGGATTGCAATACTTTTAATTAACTTTTACTAGTTTAACATAAATAGTTTTAAGTCTTAAGTAGTTTTTCCAAGTAGTTTTTCCAAGTGAAATATGAATAATTACTTGTGCCTATTTCTAGAAGTTATGTGTATTAATGTGACCTTTACATTTTTCTCAGTTCTGCCCTGGTGTAGCCATCCAAAGGACAAGTGGAATATCTCTGTTACTTGTCCTAAACATTTTCTGTTTTTTTTTTGGTTTAGGATTTTTAGGGCAATGTATGTTTTTAAATCACATTTAAAATTTCTTTAATGTTTAATACTTTAACCATAGACGTTGTTATCTGTTATTTTTTTCTGATGCCTCAACCTGTATTGACTTCTAATAATAAATTCCCTGATAAGTGGTCATTGAAATATTGTCATTTTATTTTTAGATACAACATTTTAGTCAGTTTTGATGCAAGCATGACCACAAGCTCCATTTCTTTTTGGTTCTGGAATTTGAACTTTACAAGTCGTGTTATTATTATTTTTTTTTTCAGTTCCTTGAAACTCATCTTAAATACAATAGGCCAATAGTCTGCTTTTGTTTTATTATGAATATCTTGAATCTTACTTTTTTTTTTTTTTTTTTTTTTGGTTTAAAAATAACCTTCTCTATTCTTCCCAGAAAAACATCTAGCTACTTTCTGAGATAACTCTCTTTTGTAACTGTTTTCATTTGGAGCATAGAACATTAAATTTTGGGGGGCGCCTGGGTGGCTCAGTGGGTTAAAGCCTCGGCCTTCAGCTCAGGTCATGATCCCAGGGTCCTGGGATAACTGGGATAACATCGGGCTTTCTGCTCAGCAGGGAGCCTGCTTCCACCCTTCTCTCTGCCTGCCTCTCTGCCTACTTGTGATCTCTGTCTGTCAAATAAATAAAAAAATTTAAAAATAAAATAAAATAAATGAAAGCTCTTAAAAAAAAGAACATTAAATTTTTGTAGTAAATGCATATTTAAATACCTGAATGGACCCAATTAGTGAGAAGTGTTGCATTTTGAATTTATTGAAGTTGAGTCCATTAATCCAAATGAGAAAAAATAACTGTCTTTAATTTTAGAATTATATGTAAACTCTACTGTTGAAAAAGACACACTGAAGCAAACCTTCCCTTATCCCTGGTGAGTCTGAATATATATGTAAATACATTATACTGTATAAGAGAGGTAAGAGATTTTATTCAGTGTGTGTTATAAACACATATATGCACATACATACACAAAACTCCTACAAGTTTTTGAGAAGTTTATATTTTAGGCTTTTTATGTTTTTTCTGTACATGCATATATGCATGTTTATAGTGCAACTCACTTTAATAATTTCATAGTTTGCCTTGTAGGAAAATATACCTTTCTGTTTCAAACAAATTACCTTGGTCTTTTAAAAAAGGATATAGGGAAAAATAATGATTTTTTTTTTTTTTTTGTATTTTATCCCCAAAGCTCATCCAAAAGCTTTAGGATTCTCACACAAAGTAGCAAGCATTTACTCAGAAAGTAAATCCAAAGAAAAGAGGATTTATATGAGACCAACTAACCAAGCAGGCAGTGAATTTCAAATTCAGAGAATAAAAAGGTTTATTAAAATGTGTCAGCTCATCACTTCTAGACTATGCTTTCGAAATAGCCAGCGGCCCCCCCTTAGGTGATTTCAGACAGTGGTTCATTTTCTTTTAGTTAATAGGAATGAATAAATAGAGGAAGAAGTATTTCTGGCTAATATTTAATCCCGTTATGCTGACATGTAACATCATGTTATATAACTATACTTTTGTTTATGGTTCGAGTATTTGTTTTGTTACATTTAAGTTATAAAAATAATTTCAGTCCATAACCATTTAAAGCTGAGCTCAAATCACAGTAAACGTCTTACTGTTTGCTGAGCCAGTATCCTGGTAACCCGTGAGGACATCTGTTAGCTTACACTGATATGCCTAAGATATTTTGTTGTAGGTTAAAGCAGAAATAATTGTTTAAAATTTTAAAAATATTTTATTTATTTATTTGAGAGAGGGAGAGAGAGAGAGAGAGTGTGTGTGAACACAAGTTGGGGGGAGGGACAGAGGAAGAGGGAGGAGCATGCTCCCTACTGAGAAGGGAGCCCCATACAGGGCTCCATCCCAGGACCCTGGGATCATGACCTGAGCCAAAAGCATATGCTTAACTGATTGAGCCACCCAGGCACCCTGAAAGAATTTTTTTTTTTTTTTTTTTTTTTAACTGCGGGAGCACCTTAGACTGAGGTGGAATAAATATCAGCCATGGAGGGAGCAGAATGGCTACAGCCCATTTGGAGTTTTGAGCCCTAATAGAGTGAGGTGCAAGAAAAAGCTGAAGGAGCTGCTTGGATGAGAAATGATACTTGTGAGAGGAGCTAGGCTTCTCCAAGGGCAATGATAGATTACTGCATAGAGGATGTGTGAGGGGCTTCTTTCCAACTTCAGCAATGGGTAGAGCTCTGAGTTATCAGAGACTTACTACTTTGGGAACACAAGAAGGGAGCACCTTGACTTGGGCACAGACATTCACAAGATACATGAAACCATGGCAGGGACGGGATTTTCATGCTGGAAGGCAGCCCTCGAGAAGGAAAAGTTGGGAGCAGATAATAGCAGATTTATTCTTTGCCTTACAGGGACTCCCAAAATTACCTGGGCAGGGGATTCTTCCAGGGATTGGAGTCCTTTCTTCATGAGTCAGTAGGAATATTGACCCAGCAAATTTTGAATGTCTCCTGTTACTGTACTAATGTTGACTGGAGACATTTGCATTGTCTTTATTTATGGTGTTTCAAAATTATTGGGAGTATCCTTTTTAATAAAAGGTGTAATTACAAACAAAAAAAATCCACAACAGGGCGCCTGGGTGGCTCAGTGGGTTAAGCCGCTGCTTTCGGCTCAGGTCATGATCTCGGGGTCCTGGGATCGAGTCCCGCATCGGGCTCTCTGCTCAGCAGGGAGCCTGCTTCCTCCTCTCTCTCTCTCTGCCTGCCTCTCTACCTACTTCTGATCTCTCTCTGTCAAATAAATAAAATCTTAAAAAAAAAAAATCCACAACACCTGACTGATATTTTCTAATATAGATTTGTTTCTATAGTTTGGGTTCATTTTAAAACATCTGAATTGTCTTTGTGCATATTAATGAGTTTAATAATTAGATGAAGAATGAAGGAGAACATATAGTTCAGAAGCAATTAATCAACATTATTAAAACACATCCTATAAATTGTATCTATATTAAGAAAGATTGCATTCTCAGTGAGAATTTATAAATTACATATTATATTATCAGTTTATTTGATAGTAAAATTAGGATTATAATTCTATTTTTATTTATTCAGTGCTAGAACATAGCATTAAACTAAAGCACATTTTATTTGAATATGCTGTGCTGAAAAATGGACATGTATTAGCTAGACAATGACTGGTTTTCAACACACTCTATGCTATCATGTTCTAGCTTAGAACTTCAAAAAACTTTGGGAATACTATTGCTGTACTATGCAATGTTGTGATTCAGTATTAATATATTTAATTTATTTAAGTTTCATGCTTCTGCTCTATTATGCAGTGAATAGGGCTGTGTAGCTGAGAAAAATTTCCATTCTTGTCCAAAAATATATATTGAAGAGCTGTTTATTTCATTTGCATTCTTTACTGAAGTAACAGTATGCTCTTCCACTTATTGATTGAAAGATGTTAAACAAGTTATTTATTCTCTTTTAGTCTCAGTTTTGTTTTACCTTGTAAATTGTGGATAAAAGGGTGGATGTGTTAAGGAACTGAGATATGGTGGCTTCCAGCATCTGGTTGTTGCCACTCTCCTTTCTTCTTGCAATGCACTTCTTATAAATAGCAAAGTCTTGGCCCTAATTTCCATCCTGAGATCTTTTTTTCTACCCAGTGTTCCAGGCTTATAATTATATTGTCTTCATATCATAATTCTATATACTTAGACTTGCCATTGTTAATGAAGTGGGAAGATACATTTATTTTTAATTCTAGTAAATCTCCAATTCCATTATTTTCCTTTTAAATGTCTTTTACATTTTTCATTTCTCTTACCTTTCTAATAGCACAATTCTAGTTTGGGTCCTAATCACCTCATGCAGAGATTACTGAGCAGCACCTAACAGGTATCTCTAACAGCAGATTTCCCCCTTTCCATTTGATGTGAATTTTATTGCTAGAATTATTTTTCTTAAAAATTATGTAATTCCCCTCATGAACAAAATAAAATTTTAGCAAATTTATAAGCATTTAAATTTCATCATGTCCTAATTTCTTTGCTAGCTTTGACGGCTTTATAACAAAAACATCCTCCTATTCCCATCCCCACTAGTCGCCTTTGCAGCTTCTCTTCATTCTAAGAAGGAGGATGTGTGTGTGTATGTGTGTGTGTGTGTGTGTGTGTGTGTGTGTGTTTATTCCAGCCTCTCTGCCTTTGTTCTTATTCCACACTGCTCTTATTCCACATCCATCTAAGTTCTTCACCCATCCTTCAGGGATCATACAGGTTTTTCTTTGCTGTTAAAGCTTCTAATGCAAGTTATATGAAAACTTGCCAAATATTTATGTCTCTAGGCATTCTTTACCAGTGATTTTTATACATACAACTAACAGAACCCTGACCTTTTTTTGTATTGCAGTAAAATAGATACAAGATAAAATTTACCATGTATCATTTTTGAGTATGTATTTTAGTGGCATTAGGTATATTCACATTGTAATGCAACAATCACCACTGTCCATTTGCAGAAAGTTTCATCATCCCAAACTGAAACTCTATCTATCAAACAATAACTGTTCATCTCTCCCTCAACACCTGGTGGCTACCATTCTACTTTCTTTATGAATTTGACTATCCTAGATACCATATTTAAGTGGAGTCATAGAATTTTGGGGTGTGGCTTATTTTTCTTAGCATTAGGTTTTCATAATTTCTCCATGTTATAGCCTATATCAGAATTTCAATCCTTTTTAAGGCTGAATAATATCTCATTGTATACATAGACCACAGTTTGTTTGTCCATTCCTCTGGTGATAGATAGTTGGGTTGCTTCTGCATTTTCGCTATTATGAATAATACAGCATAAACATTGGTATTCAGATATCTGTTTGAGTCCTTGTTTTCAGTTCTTTTTTGTAACTATCCAAAAGTGGAATTGTGGGTCATTCTATGCTTAATTTATTAAATAATTGTTATTCTGTCTTTTACCATGGTTGTACCACTATGTGCTCCCAGCAGCAATGTACCAGGGTTCCAAGTTGTCCATATCCTTGTCAACACTTGCTATTTTCTGCTTTTTTGGTAACAGCCAGCCTAATGGGTGTGAAGTCGTATCTCATTGTGGTTTTGATTTGTATTTTCCTAAAGATTTTTGAAGTCAGTTATCTTTTACTATGCTTATTGGCCATTTTTATATTTTCTTTGGAGAAATGTCTATTCAAATCCTTTGTTTTTGAATCAGATTATTGTTATTATTTTTAGATGAGGCCATTTTATTTTTTATTTATTTTTTAAAAGATTTTATTTATTTATTTGATAGAGATCACAAGTAGTCAGAGAGGCAGGCAGAGAGAGAGAGGAGGAAGCAGGCTCCCTACTGAGCAGAGAGCCCAATGTTGGGCTCGATCCCAGGAGCCTGGGATCATGACCTGAGACGAAGACAGAGGCTTTAACCCACTGAGCCACCCAGGTGTCCTGAGACCCTTTTAAACAGCAGATGTTCAAAAAAGCTTATTAACAGGTATATGAAGACTTAAATCACCACAGGGAACATGAACTAATGTTCTGTGTGTATGATGCACTGTGAACCACTGAGGAGGACAGAACTTTACAATGGCCTAAGATGCCTTGTTTACTAAGTTATTGGATATGTTATTTATGTTTTCAATCCATTTCTTTGTTTACCGTGGTGGTTCTCTTTGATGTCAGCATGCCTATCTATAAGCAATTTTCTTTTTAACTTGATGTCTTAATCTGATTTTTTTCTTGGAAACTAGATGATCCATATTGTTACAGTTATACATAAATTTAGACAAAATAATTTCTCATAAAGGCCTAAGAGACTTCCTGTGGGTAAAGAGAAGTTTTATTGTATGGAATTCACAATGTCAAACATATAGCCTATTTTTATTTTTTATTGATGGAGCTAGGTAAGATTTCTTGATTTTTTTTTTTTAATATAGAAGTGAGATCTTGCAGGGTAAGCTTCTCAAGTGTAGCAGCTGTATTTGGTTATTTACTTATTCTCCATATTTATCATGTTGCATATTCAGTAGTTAGATAATGAATGTATTTTAGTTGCTTTGTGGTGAGTTCATTCAAGTTGTATCATAGGGCAGTTTCCATGGCAATTTTAACCACTTTTTAATAGATTAATTTATTCAAAAATTATGTTTATTATTGAGGAGAGGCTTTGAAATTTATGATGCCTTAAGAAATCTCAATTTATCAATAGGTTTTGCTGTGTTTACAGATAATACAAAATCTTAGAGGTTTAGAAAGACATCAGTAGTTCATTCACTGATGATTCTGTGGGTGGATAATTTGGGCTAGACTCACCTGGGTAGTTTTTCTGAGTTCACTCTTGTGGGTGCAGTCAACTGGCAGGTAGACTGGGATCTGGTTGGTTCCGGGTGGCTTTAATCACAAGTGTGGTACTTGGGTTGGATGTCTCAAGTTACTGATTCACTTATCTACCCTCTGCTAGGCTGGTCAAGATTTCTTTTCAGGGTCTCAAAAGCAACAGGAAAGAGCATGCTGGAGTGAGCAAGCTTTCTTCATGTCTCTGTCTCATGTTTGCTAAGGGTTTTTGGCCAAAGAAGTCACATGGCCGAGCCCAGATTCAGGAGAAAGAGAAATAGATTCTTCTTCTATATGGATAGGTTCTACTTCTACTTAACTTACTATGATAAATTTTTGTTTTCAGTCTGTCACCATGTCAATATCAACACATGGCCTTGTTTTGTTCATGTGGTAGAAGCCCCATGTGAAAACTATTTTCAAAATATAACATTATGTGTTTTAAAATAGATTGAAGCCATACATACAGTATCTGAAATGGCAAGAGGTTTAGATATCTTTTTTGTTTGAATTTATAGTTTAAGATACACTTTAAAAGGTTTTTTTTTTTTTTAATCAATTGCTTGCCCTTCTGTCAGATTTTCAGGATATGTAAATTACTAAAATACCAAAATCACTGTGCATTAATCATATAAGACAATTGAATGACAAAAATTTTAACATCAAATCACTCCCTAAGGTAGTGTTGTCCTTTTAAATTTTAATTTCTATACAAAATCAAAAAAAGAAAGAAGGGAGTAAAAAAGCACTATAGAGTAAAATTGTAGTCATAAATCTATTGAAGTTACCTAAGTTATTTGGAAGCTAATTATGACTGTGTGCAAAGTAAATGATGTGAGAACTGAATTAATGAAGACTAGCTACCTCCCACAAGCTAATGAGGCAGACTTTATACCAATAGTGTCATAAATTGAAAAATTAAACCTCTTGGTGGAGAGAAAAAAGGTGGATCCCAAGTTAAAATAACATGCAAGGCCAAAGAAGTTCCCAAAGGCCCTTTCTGCAATTAACAGTCTTTGCTTGCTTTTTGTATGATACAAAATATAGAATGTAAAATCCTTAAAATACCCTTGGAATTTGTACCTCTGTCCACCCATAAGAATTCATAGACACTATAGTTTGCCTTAGCTCACAGAGTCAATGTAGTGCTAGTGTTCAAATGCATCTCCAGGGGCACCTGGGTGGCTCAGCGGGTTAAAGCCTCTGCCTTTGGCTCAGGTCATGATCCCAGGGTCCTGGGATCAAGCCATGTATCAGGCTCTCTGCTCAGCAGGGAGCCTGCTTCTTCCTCTCTTTCTGCCTGCCTCTCTGCCTACTTGTGATCTCTCTCTGTCAAATAATTAAATAAATAAAAATCTTTAGGAAAAAAAATCAAATGCATCTCCATTTCTCAGGTGTTGGCATATATTTAGGCTTATTATATGTAAATTCAAAACAAATATACATTTGTATATTTCTACATATTTATGTATATTTACATTTACATATAATGCAACTTGAAGCAATCTAAAAGATTGGCAGAATAGATATTCCACAGTTTAAAACATAAAAAGAGGGCACATCAAGAAGAATTGAAGGGTCAGAGATGCTATTGGGAACCAGACCTCTAATGAGGTGGCAGGGATATCATAGACACAGAGATCCTCCTTGGGTAAAGGGATCAAGCTCCACATCAGACATGCTTGACCTGGGGGATCTACACTGGAAAAATGAACCCCCATAATGTCTGGCTTTGAAAATCAGAAGGGTTTAGCTCTGGGAGAGCTGGTACAGTATGAGAACCTGGGACTCTATGAAAGGGCCAACATGCTGTATCACTGGGTCTGAGATTCAGCACTGAAAAAGCAGTTTGAAAAGCACCTGGGTTAAACGTGAAGGAGAATATTGACTAACTTTCGGGCTTGTGCCAGAGGATCAGAAACCTGTAGGAACTTTCTTCTGGAATGGAAGTGCTGGTAAATGCTATATTTTCTCCTCCTTTCAGCCTAGCTGACACTAGTTCTGACACTCTTCATTTACTTGCTAGCACCATTCACCCTGCTCTGGCATTCTGCTGCATATCTGCCCTGGCAGGTACCTCTCTAAAGTGATTCCCACCTGTCACATCTGGTAGGCAGCCTTAGTTGGGGCTGGCATCTCTTCAGAGCTGCTACCATCCACCACACCTGGTGGACCACTTTGGCCAGGAATGATGCTACTCCAAAGTGACTGCAACCTTGAAGTGGAGAGGAACCTGTTCTACCCAACAGCACACCTGCAGCGTTTGTGGCTAGGTCTCTCAGCTAGTTGCCCTGGGGACTAACACCACCCACCAGCATGCCTGCAGCAGCTAAAACCTGGCCTTCCAGCCAGATGTACCAGGAGAAAACCCCACCTGCCAGTAAGCTGGCAGCAGCTATAGCTGGGTCTCTCAGCCAGCTGCACTGGGGGCCAGTTCTGCTTACCAGGGGTTATGCATTAGTCATGACCAGTCATTGCTGACAGCTGGGCTGAGGGCTAGTGCCACCCACCAGCTTACCTGCTGCAGCTGCAGCCCAGTCATAGCAGAAGGGTGCATGTAACTCACAAGGGGGACACCCTTGGAGTCCTTGGTGGTTGGGGGCGAGGAGCTGTTGTATTATGAGCCCTACAGGATGCCTTCTACATAAGGCAGTTACTTTCAAGAGCAGGAGATGTTGATTACCTAATATATATATAAAAAAAAAAAACATGGAGGATCAGAAAAAATGAGGAAACAGAGGAATATGTTCCAAATGGAAAAAAAAAAAGAAAACGTAGAGAAAAATAAAAGTAACTGAAATGAAGATAAGACATCTACCAATAAGGAGTTCAAAGTAACCATCATAAAGATATTCATCAGACTTCAGAGAAGAGTTCTCTATGAAAACTTCAACAAAGAGATAGAAAATATAAAAAAAGAATCAGATGAAAAATATATTAACTGAAATGAAAAATACACTATAGGGAATCAACAGCAAATTAGAGGATGTGGAAGGGATTGGCAATCTGGAAAGCAGGGCTGTTGAAAGAAATTAAGCTGAACACCAAAAAGAAAAAAAAAATGAGAATAGGTTAAGGGAACTCTGTGACATCATCAAGCATAAAAACATTCTCATCATAAGGATTCTAGGAGAAGAGTAAGAGAAGAGGGCAGAAAACTTGCATGAAGAAATAATAGCTGAGAACTTCCCTAATCTAGAAGGAAACAGATACCAAGATTCAGGGATCACAGAGAGCCCTAACAAGATAAACCAATAAAAAGCCCACACCAAGGTACATAATAATTAAAAGGCAAAAAGTAATGATAAAGGGAGAATTTTAAAAGCAGGAAGAGAAAAGAAAACCATTACATTCAAAGGAAATCCCTTAAGGCTATTAGCTGATTTTTTAGCAGAAATTTTATAGACCAGAAGGGAGGGACATGATATATTCAGAATGCTGAAAGAAAAAACTGCTACAAAAATACTCTACCCAGTAAGGTTATCATTCTGAAAGGGAGAGACAAAGACTTTTCCAGAAAAACAAAAACTAAAGGAGCTTATTACCATTAAAGTGGCCTTACAAGAAATGTTAAAGAGACTTCTTTAAGTGGAAAGAAAAGGCCATGACTGAAAGTAAGAATGTTATAAAAGGAAAAAATTTCACATGTAAAAATAAAATACATAGTAATGACAGTAGATTAATCATTTATAATAAAGCCAGTATGGAGGCTAAAACACAAAAGTAGTAAAATCGGTTGTATCTACAGATATATCAAGGGATACACAAAATAAAATAGGTAAAAATATGAATATATTCATATAAGGTGGGGGGGGGAGTAAAATTTTAGTGCTTTTAATATGTATTAGAACTTAAGTGCCCATCAACCTAATATAGACTACTATACACATAAAATGTTACATATGAACCCAGTGGTAACCACAAAACCCATTAGAGGTAAACAAAAAATAAAGAGAAGTAATTGAAGCATAACACCAAAAGTCATCAAATCACAAGGGTGAGAGCAAGAGAAAAAAAAAGGAACAGAGAACTACAAAAACAACCAGGAAATAATTAACAAGATGGCAACTGTATATATCTATCAGCATTTACTTTAAATGTAAATGGACTAAATTCTCCAATACAAAGATATAGGAGTGGTGAATGGCTAAAAAAAATAAGACCCATCTCTGTGCTGCCTACAAGAGACTCATTTCAGATTTAAAGACACATGCAGACTTAAAGTAAAGGATGGAAAAAGATATATCATCAAAACCCAAACCAAAAAGCAAACCACTGGGATAGCAATATTTATATCAGGCAAAATAAACTTTAAAACAAAGACTATAACAAGAGGGAAAAAAGAAAAAAGCATTACATAATGAAAAAGGGATCAATCCAATAAGAAGATATAACAATTTTAAATATCTATGCACCCAACAATCCAATAAGAAAATATAACAATTTTAAATATCTATGCACCCAACATAGGGCCACCTAAACATATAAAACAAATATTAACAAACATAAAGGAAGAAATTGACAGTAATACAATAATGGTAGGGGAATTTAACACCCCACTTACATCAATGGGTAGATCATCCAGACAGAAATTTATAAGGAAATAGTGGCTTTGAATGACACATTAGGCCAGATGTATTTAGCCAATATATACAAATATAAACAGCTATAATGTTTAATATATAAATATAAAAATATTTTTATATTTATAATGCAATTAATCATACAATTAATATAATTGTGTCATATGTTATAGTAACAAAAATATTTTAATAATATATAAATATATAAATATATGTTTGTGTGTTTATATATAAACATCATGCAAAAACAGTAGAATACACATTTTTCTTTCACATGCACATAGAACATTCTCCAGGATAAAACAAATGTTAGGCCATAAAACCAGTCTCAATAAATTTAAGAAGATTAAAAATATATTAAGCATCTGTTCTGACCACAAATATAGGAAACTAGAAACTAAATACCAGGGAAAAAAACACAAACACATGGAGGTTAAACAGTATGCTACTAAAAACCAATGGGTAAATTTGACTTTAATCAAAGAAGAAATAAAAAAATACCTTGAGACAAATAAGAATTGAAACACATTTTAAAATCTTCAGGATACAGGAAAGCAGCTCTAAAATGAAGCTCATGGTGATACAGCTTAACTCAAGAAACAAGAAAAATCTCAAATAAATAATCTAACCTTACACCTAAAGAGCTAGAAAAAGAAGAACAAACAAAGCCTAAAGTTGGTAGAAGGAAGGAAATAATAAAGATCAGGGTGGGGATGCCTGGGTGGCTCAGTTGGTTAAGCAGCTGCCTTCGGCTCGGGTCATGGTCCCAGCATCCTGGGATCGAGTCCCACATTGGGCTCCTTGCTCGGCGGGGAGCCTGCTTCTCCCTCTGCCTCTGCCTGCCATTCTGTCTGCCTGTGCTTGCTCTCTCTCCCTCTCTCTCACTGACAAATAAATAAAATCTTAAAAAAAAAGTTATTAAAAAAAAAAGGTCAGGGTGGAAATAAATGAAATAGTGACTAAAAAAAGCAATAGGAAAGATCAGTGAAATTAAAACTGATTCTTGGAAAAGATAATAAAATAAGTAAACCTACAGCCATACTCATCAAGAAAAAGAGAGGTCTCAAAATCAGGAATTTAAGAGATTATAATTGACACCACAGAAATACAAATGTTTTTAAGAGTCTACTACAAAAAATTACACAATAATGAGTTACACGACCTAGAAGAAATGGATAAATTCCTAGAAAGATGCAGTCTTCCAAGATGGAATAAAAAGAAATAGGAAATTCCAGCAGACTGATTATTAGTAATGAAATGGAATTAGTAGTTAAAAAATTCTAAACAAACAAAAATCTAGGACCAGATGGCTTCTCAGGTGAATTCTACCAAAAATTTAAAGAAGAGTTAATACACATCATTTTCAACTATTCTGAAAAAAACAGAAGAGGAAAGAAAACTTCCCAATCAATTTTACAAGATCAGGATTATCCTGATAGCAAAACCAGACATAGACACTACAAAAAAAAAAAAAAAAAAAAAAAAAAAAATGTAGATCAATAGCCCTGATGAACATAGATGCAAAAACCTCAACAAAATATTAGCAAACTGAATTCAACAATACATCAAAAAGGTCATTCAGCACAATTAAGTGGTATTTATTTCAGGAATGCAAGGATGGATCAATATTTATGAATTAATCTATGGGATATACTACATTGATAAAATGAAGGATAAAAATTATATTATCTCAAAGGGTGCAGAAAAACGACTTGACAAAATCCAGCCTCCATTCATAATAAAACCAGTTAACAAAGTGGATATACAGTGAACATACGTCAAGGTAATAAAGGCCATAGGTGATAAACACAGCAAACACACTCAGTGGTGAAAGGCTGAAAGTTTTTCCCTAAAATCAGGCTGTCTATTCTTGCCAGTGTTATTCAACTCAGTACTGGAAAATCTACTATAGCAATCAGACAGGGAAGAGAAATACAAGGAAATAGTAAAATTGTTCCTCTTTATAGATGACATAATACTATATATGGAAAACTCTTAATACTCCATCAAAAAACTATTAAAACTAATAAATGAATTCAATAGAGTCATAGGATAAAAAATCAATATACAGAAAATTGTTGCAATTTACAAACTAATAATGAATTATCAGAAGGAGAAATAAGGAAACAATCCCATTTACAATTATATCAAAAAGAATAAAATACCTAATAAAATAAAATAAAATACCATCATCAAGGAATTGCATATCAAAACACATAAACATACCACCTCACACCAGTGAGAATGGCTAGTATAAAAAAAATGTAACAAGTGTTGGTGGGGATATGGAGGAAAGGGAAACTTTGTTCACTATGGTTTGTGAATGTTAATTGGTGCATCCACTGTAGAAGACATTGTGGATGTTCCTCAAAAAATTGAAAATAGAAATAGCATATGATCCAGTAATTTTACTTCTAGGTATTTGCCCAAAGAAAATGAAAACATGAATTTGAAAAGATACGCACTCCTATGTTTATTGCAGAATTATTTACAGTAGCCAAGATCTGAAAGCAACCTAAGTGTCCATCCATAGATGAATGGATAAAGAAGATGTGGTATATATACACAGTGGAATACTACTCAACCATAAAAAAGAACGAGATCTTGCCATCAGTGACAATAGAGAATCTGTTGGAGGGTATCATGCTAAGTGAAATAAATCAGATAAAGAAAGCCAGATACCATATGATCCCACTTACATGGAATCTAAAAAAATGAAACCAATGAACAAAACCAAAGGAAAAAAAAAAAAAGAGCCTCATAAATGCAGAGAACAAACTAGTGGTTGCCGGAGGGGAAGGTCATGGGGGGATAGACAAAATGGGTGAAGGGAATTACAAGGTCCAAACTTCGAGTTATAAAAGAAGTCATGTGGATAGAATGTACAGCATAAGGAATATAGCCAATAATATTATAATAAATTTGTGTGATTACTGTTGGTAACTACTTGTCATGGTGAGCATTATGTAATATATATAACTGTTGAATCTCTTGGTTGTGCACACTAAACCAATATATGTCAACTATACTTCAATTAAAAATAAAAAATATTCATTAGATGTATTCCAAAACCATTATAGTAATGATAATGTTCCATTTTATGGGCTTACTATAAGTTACTCTTCTACTGTCTGTATTTTAAATGAGTAGATGTAATGAATTAATAGCTAAATATTAAATATATTAGTATTAGAAAATAGAATACAGGGGCTGATATTTTTTTCACCTATCTACCCCCTTTTCCTCTTTCTTTTTCTCTTGTTCCTTTCCTTTCCTTTCTTCTCTCTCTCTTTTCTTTCATTCTTTCTCTTTCTTCTATGACAACAAATTCAGTTCTGGCAGAAATACTCTAGGGGTGTCTGGGCGGTGCAGTCAGTTATGCATCCAACTCTTGGTTTCGGCTCAGGTCATAATCTCAGTGTCCTGGGTTGGAGCCCTACACCACGCCTCTCTCTCTCCCTCTCTCTCCCTCTCCCACTTGTGTTTTCTCTTTCAAATAAATAAATAAATAAAATCTTAAAAAAATATACTGTAGCCATTTTTACCATTTGTTTATCTGGGGTTGCTTTTGGTTTATCTGTTTTTTATAATGCCTTCTAAGTAAGTACCTATCATTTCTCTTTTATCATTTAATCCTATACAGACTGTTCTGTTTCCCTGAAATAATAATAATTTTTTTAGTGTAGTTGACACACAATGTTACTTTCAGCTCTACAGCAACAGCATAGTGATTCAACTTCTCTGTACAGTGGGCTGTGCTCACCACATATGTAGCTATCATCTGTTACTGTACAGCACTATTACAGTATCATTGACTGTATTCCTTGTGCTGTTCCTTTCATTCCCATGATACACTCATTCTGTGACTAGAAGCCTGTATCTCCCACTCTCCCTCACCCATTTTGCCCAATCCCTTATTACCCTGACCTCTGTAGCCATTAGTTTGCACTCTATTTATAAGTCTGATTCTGGTTTTTGTTTGTTTGTTTGTGCTTTTTTTTTTTTTAAATATTCCACACATAAGTGAAATCATATGGTATTTTTCTTTCTTAGTGTTATTTATTTCACTTTGCATATAATACCTTCTGAGTCTCTCCATGTTATCACAAATGGCAAGACTTCATCCTTTTTATTTTTTTAATTTTTTATTTTTTATAAACATATATTTTTATCCCCAGGGGTACAGGTCTGTGAATCCAGGTTTACACACTTCACAGCACTCACCAAAGCACATACCCTCCCCAATGTCCATAACCCCACCCCTCCTTCTCCCAAACCCCTCCCCCCAGCAACCCTCAGTTTGTTTTGTGAGATTAAGAGTCACTTATGGTTTGTCTCCCTCCCAATCCCATCTTGTTTCATTGATTCTTCTCCTACCCACTTAAGCCCCCATGTTGCATCACCACTTCCTCATATCAGGGAGATCATATGATAGTTGTCTTTCTCCGTTTGACTTATTTCGCTAAGCATGATACACTCTAGTTCCATCCATGTCGCAAATGGCAAGATTTCATTTCTTTTGATGGCTGCATAGTATTCCATTGTGTATATATACCACATCTTCTTGATCCATTCATCTGTTGATGGACATCTAGGTTCTTTCCATAGTTTAGCTATTGTGGACATTGCTGCTATAAACATTCGGGTGCACGTGCCCCTTTGGATCATTACGTTTGTATCTTTAGGGTAAATACCCAGTAGTGCAAATGCTGGGTCATAGGGCAGTTCTATTTCCAACATTTTGAGGAACCTCCATGCTGTTTTCCAGAGTGGTTGCACCAGCTTGCATTCCCACCAACAGTGGAGGAGGGTTCCCCTTTCTCCGCATCTTCGCCAACATCTGTCATTTCCTGACTTGTTGATTTTAGCCATTCTGACTGGTGTGAGGTGATATCTCATTGTGGTTTTGATTTGTATTTCCCTGATGCCGAGTGATATGGAGCACTTTTTCATGTGTCTGTTGGCCATCTGGATGTCTTCTTTGCAGAAATGTCTGTTCATGTTCTCTGCCCATTTCTTGATTGGATTATTTGTTCTTTGGGTGTTGAGTTTTCTAAGTTCTTTATAGATTTTGGACACTAGTCCTTTATCTGATATGTCGATTGCAAATATCTTCTCCCATTCTGTCAGTTGCCTTTTGATTTTGTTAACTGTTTCCTTTGCTGTGCAAAAGCTTTTGATCTTGATGAAATCCCAATAGTTCATTTTTGCCCTTGCTTCCCTTGCCTTTGGCAATGTTCCTAGGAAGATGTTGCTGTGGCTGAGGTCGAAGAGGTTGCTGCCTGTGTTCTCCTCAAGGATTTTGATGGATTCCTTTCTTACATTGAGGCCCTTCATCCATTTTGAGTCTATTTTTATGTGTGGTGTAAGGAAATGGTCCAATTTCGTTTTTCTGCATGTGGCTGTCCAATTTTCCCAACACCATTTATTGAAGAGGCTGTCTTTTTTCCATTGGACAAGACTTCATCCTTTTTATGGCTGTGTATTATTCCTGTGTGTGTGTGTGTGTGTATACCACATATTTCTTTTTTTTTTTTTAATTTATTTATTTGAGAGAGAGACAGTGAGAAAGAGCATGAGTGAGGAGAAAGTCAGAGGGAGAAGCAGACTCCCCATGGAGCTGGGCGCCTGATGCGGGTCTCGATCCTGGGATTCCGGGATCATGACCTGAGCCGAAGGCAGTCGTCCAACCAACTGAGCCACCCAGGCGTCCCACCACATATTTCTTATCCATCATTAGTTGACACTTAATGTTGCTTCCATATCTTGGCTTTTATAAATAATGGTACAGTAAACATGGGGGTGCATATATCTTTTTGAATTAGTGTTCTTGTTTTCTTTGTGTAAATACCCAGTAGTGGAATGATTGGATCGTATGATATTTCTATCTTTAATCCTTCAAGGAACCTTCATACTGTGTTCCACAGTGGCTGTGCCAATTTACATTCCCATCAACAATGTACAGGAGTTTCGTTTCTCCATATTCTTGCCAACTTTTGTCATTTCTTTTCCTTCTGATCATTATGTTATTAGGAAAACCTGTAAAATAAAAAAAAGACATAATTAAATTAATAGAGGCAAGTGTGTAGCAGTTGTATTTGTAAACTTCAGTTTTGGATTTTTAGTAGTGTGATTTAGTAACAGCTATAGCTGTAACTGCATTTTTGCAATCTAAACACTAATCAGTCAATCCACTATTTTGATTGCATCCATCCTTTGCTATTATTAACATAGAATGTTAATTATTATTATTAAATACTAATAAAACATTAATATTTTATATTATATAAATATTGTATTATATTTAAATATTATAAATGTTATATTAAATAAATATTATATAAATATTATATTTATATAATAAAATATTAAATATTATTATTAATATTATTGTTAAATATTATTAACATAGAATGTTTCTTAAACATTCTTATCTCCTGTGTCTCTTGTGGTTAAGAGAAACAAAGTACCAAACCACTCAAATGAATGGTATAGGCTTTTAGTGTTTGATGCCAGTTCTGAATTTTGATCATACATGACATCTGGCAGATTGCAAGTTTTTCACCCTAATTAATGTTTCACCAGTATCTCTATGGTGAGTTATCAAAATTCTTGCTCTGACTTAGGAGTGGATACAGTATACTTCTAAATTGAGTGCATTCTTCCAGTTACTAAGAATATAGTTTATCTTGAGGGAATGTTGGGAATCTTCTCTAAAAGCCGTTACTCATGATTTCATTAAATAGCAAGAAAGGGAGAAGTGAACTGCTTCTTGAGGGCAATCTATAGCTATCTTCCCTCTACCATCATACCTGATATGGGCATAAGCAATGGGTGTATGCAGCATGCATTGTTATTGCCTCCCAGTATTTACCCAGAGATGACTGGTTTGATGTAACTAGTTTATCAAGAACTTTATATATGCCAGAAACTATTCTTAGCTACTTATTTATATCAACAACACTATGAGGTAGGTAGTAAAATCATCATTACTTGTAGATGAGAAAACCAAGGTACAAATAAATCGTTAAACTGGGGATACGTAGTTAGTAACTGAATCCATCTGGTTATAGTGCCCACATTTTTAACCACTATGCAGTATTCCATCCCTATTTATAAAATAGTCTGACTCACTTGGAAGAGGTAGAATTAAAAGTACAAAAGAGAAGCAGTAGTATATTGGGCCTAATTCAACCATGGAGATAAAATACTTTCTGGAATAATTGAACATTAGTTTTAAAATGAGAAGATACCAACTTAGGTCTTATCTCATCTACTTAATGGTATATGAACTTGTTCAAGATACTTCAGATAAACATTTCAACTAATGCTGTAAGGATTATATATAGTTAATTGCATGATAATCCATAGAGAAATATCAAGTTTTTATTACCATTTATAAAATAGAGCACTGCACTATAAATTGGAAGCCAAATCTAACTCTTATCTTGCACTAGTTGGTTATGATTGGATAAATCACTTAAATGTCTGTCTTATTTTTCCATTTATAAAAAACAAAATTTAACCTTATCCTCTAAAATTATCACAGGAATGTTGGAAAGAAAAATGAGAAAATAAATGAAAGTGCTTTGAAAAGGCAGCCTACAAATCCTAACTGGTGGCATTGCTACAAATAGAGCTTAAAAATACTAAGTTCTATATGATATTTAGATCCTTCTTAGAGGCTCTTTTGTTTTCAATTAGGTGTCAGTATGAAGAAAAGGTAGTGGTTATTGAAATCATAGAATTCCTGTTTTAGGTGGGAGGCTATATGATCTGTTTTATGTATTTATTCTTTATCATTAACATTAATTTTCTGAAGTTTCATAATAGGGATCTAGCCATAATAATGTTTTAAAATATTTTAATATATATGACATATGTATGTTTACACATTACACATGTATGTATATGTATACACATATTCACACAGATATTTTCACCTTTAGAAAAGGCACTTTTGGAAGTCGATCTGATTCAAACTCTCCATTTTGTGTTTGACAATGATACAGCTTTTCATTTAACTATTCTATATCTAGTGGTTATAGATATTCTATAACCACTATTCTATATTTAACCACCATATCACTCCTTTATACATTTATTTTATTTTATTTTTAAAATATTTTATTTATTTATTTGACAGACAGGTCACAAGTAGGCAGAAAGGCAGGCAGAGAGAGAGGAGGAAGCAGGCTCCCTGCGGAGCAGACAGCCCAATGCAGGGCTCGATCCCAGGACCCTGGGATCATGACCTGAGCTGAAGGCAGAGGCTTTAACCCACTGAGCCACCCAGGCGCCCCTCAGTCCTTTTTTTTTTTTTTTTTAATCTTTCCCCTCTCTCTTATTTTCATAATAACTTTTATGTCAGAAATTTTAAAATGCAGTCAGAATAAATCCAGGAAAATAAAATTTCCATCCCATTCAAGTTTCAGGTAAAAAGATACTTTATATTTTAGTGTATTTGCTTAAATACATAGCTACCACAGAGAGCCAGGTTTAGGCTTCTTATGTACTTGGGAATATCTATGACTGTGAGCCCAGTAGTGATTTTCTTATAACAGCCATTGCAAATGCTCTAGTTTAGATTTTTATTAAGAAGTGCATAGATTAAGAGTCTCTTATGGTTTGTCTCCCTCCAGAACCCATCTTGTTTCATTTTTTCCTTCCCTACTCCCTACAGTCCCCCACCCTGCCTCTCAAATTCCTCATATCAGAGAGATCATTGCTGGGGTGTGG
This sequence comes from Mustela nivalis, assembly GCF_964662115.1. Taxonomy (NCBI): domain Eukaryota; kingdom Metazoa; phylum Chordata; class Mammalia; order Carnivora; family Mustelidae; genus Mustela; species Mustela nivalis. The sequence continues at coordinate 102,752,658 of NC_139024.1, forward strand.
GGGGTGTAGGAATAGGGTGGTTGGGTTATGGACATTGGGGTGGGTATGGGCTGTGGTGAGTGCTGTGGAATGTGTAAGCCTGATGATTCACAGATCTGTACCTCTGGGGCAAATAATACATTATATGTTAATAAAAATAATTTTTAAAAAAAGTATGTAGAATCCACATGCCAGCTTCCAAGTAGGTGGATTGTTTATGGACATAGATTTCCCAGGAAATCATTGTCTTCAGAAAACCCATTTGTTTTCCCCATAACGATGAACAATGAATCCTTTCTTTGAGTCCATATGTCCAAGTATGGCTAGAGAGGTTATTTTGTTTGGGCTGACATAGCTTTTAGCTTTCTTTGAACCCAAATGGATGACTAGATTTTCTATACTCTAACGTCTATACTACTGATAGAGATAATATAAGTACTGTATTTCTTTTAGGTTTTAAAAGAAGCTTGTATAAGATTTATATGAGGATAGAATATACACCTTCTTTAGATTATTTTACTTATCTTTTAAAAGTTTAAATTAGTATAGTGGCTGATTAGACAAGTAATAATTAATTTAACCATAGGTTATTTCAATTAATTACCAGTAGGTAATTTCACTTTAAAATATAACCATGATAGACAGTGGTGGATAGAGGATGATTAAGGAATTGGATAGGTGAATATGGACTCATTTGCCAAATTACATGTTAGTACTACGGGCAGTCCTTGAAATTATAATAAGGAAGATACAGGGCCAATAAAATGAAATTAAAAATTTACCTAGTGGGCAATTTATTTAGCTCAGGTCTCTGGTGAGCATTGTTAGAACAGCTAGGCCAGGCGTTTCTGAATTACTCATTATTTGGCTTCATTATCAGTGACTGAATATTAAACAGGATGGACCACAGTTCTTACCTGGTAGGATAAATCTTCTGTTACTTTTGCAATTAGGTTCATAGACAGACCTGGCTTCTGTGATAGACACTGATCGAAAATCTACCTTTGAGTAAGACTTCTTAAGTGGAAAACTACTTGTGGCTTAGGTACACTTTTGAAAGGGAAGTGACATTAGCAGTGCTTATCAGTTTGTTATGAAAATTTAATGGAACTTATAATATAAAATGAAATATTGGATGAACTTCTGACAGGTTGTCTTTAATGACAGTTCAGGATACAAATAGCTCATTTCAGAGACCATTTACCTAAGGCTTTTAAATTAAATTTTCTAAGTGCTTTGCATGTTCAACTGTACATTTAAAGCACGCGGCATTCCACTTCAGGGAAATGAAACCACTTATAGTCATAAAATAATAGATTCAGATTGGCCTTTCAATAAGGGGGTGAGTGTGCCAAAAATTTGAAGGGTATTGCTGTAAATAAAAATCTTTATTAAGAACTAAAGAGTGCAAATTGATTTTAAAGGTTGTCATGCTTGCTGGCACATGCTAAAATACAATTATGATAATTTGAAAATACTCTCTAGGAAGGAGGATGTCCTGAAACAATACAGAACTCTAGTCCTGCAAACAAGAAAACATGGCTCTGTGTCTTTCATGAGGATGGTCTACTGCATTAAAGTGTTGGGTTATTTCAGTTGTAGTACTATGTGAATGAGGTCCAGGCATGAAGGCCAAGGGTCAGCAGTTCACCATTAGGTTTATTTGTTCCATCAGAAACATTGTTCTTAACTCTAGAAAGGATTTTTGTTCACAAAATGTTTGTACCCAAGTCAGTTGGTTAGTGTTTATTGCCCACAGTGTGTTTTGGCAAATAGGGCTGGATCCAAGGAAAACTGCTTGTTAGTAATAGATGAAATTAGTATTCTTCTCTCAATTGTTTTATGTATCTTTTTTCTATATCTTTTTCCTCCCTTTTAGTTCCTTCTTCCTCCATACTCAAACCCACTAGTACTCCAGCAGACCTGTGGAGTTAGTGACTCTAAGTGACATCCATTTCTTCTCATCCATCCAGGAATACTGGGCTTTTAAAGAGCAGGCAATGCTTTCCTTGAAAGAGACAAACGACAACTAATAGTAGTATACCCATTTTCTGTATAAGGGAATTGAGCTTGATGGAGAATAAACCACTTAGTCAAGATCGCACAGAAAGGTGCAGAACCAGAATTTGTACCCACAACCAATTAATTCCCAGGCTCTTGAGTACTGAGCTCTGTTATCTCCCAGTCTCTGGAAGCTAGATTGCAGGAAATTCCTTGTGTAAGAAGATGAGGAAGAGTTTCTTGTCTTTCTCTTTTTTTCCCTAAGATTCTTATGTATTTACCTGACACATAGAGAGGGCACACGCGTGCGCGAGAGAGAGCACGTGCATGAGCGCAAGCACGCAAGCACAAATCACATCAGCAGACAGAGGGAGACAGAGAGCAGGCTCCCCATTGAGGAGGGAGCCCAACGTGGGTCTTGATCCCAGGACCCTGGCATCATGACCTGAGCCTAAAGCAGATACTTAACTGACTGAGCCATCTAAGTGCCCCTGAGGAAGAGTTTCTAGTCTCCTGCAAACTTATACTCTATACCCACCAAATTTTCCTACACATGAGAACCATTCTTCTAGCCCAGGCCTCCTTAAGGAGCTGGCCTGCATGCTAACTTATGGCTGTTCATGCTGGCTTCACTTCAGCTGTGGCCTTCCTTTAACTTCCTTTAACTTAACCTTCATCATTATGAATTTGACTTCTCTACATTCCCTAATTCTTCTCATCCTTTTAGGTTATTACACTCCTGGGGTGACCCATGCCCCAATTCTGCCCCTGTTTTAATTATCTGCCTCTTACCTGCCTTCTGACACCTAATGGGGGTACAACAAGGATAAAAACAGAGGGTGTAGAAGTTGCTTTTGCATTAGTTGTTTGTTCTTATTGATGAAATTAAACACTTTAGTATCCAAGGAGAAAGTGTGATATGTAAGAATTTAAAACTTGGGAATCTGTCTTTATCTGTTTTTCTCTATGTCCCATGTTCGGCTGAATTCAAGGCTTTAGTTATCTTGGACAAGTCATAGCAACCTTTAATGAAGGTTTCTTCCACCACAGGAGAAAAGAAGTCCTTTATAGAAGGAATAACCTTATAAAAATGACTTCAGACATGATCTACTATTGTATTAGGGTTCTCCAGAGAAACAGAACTAATAGGATGTATATATACATACAGATATATATATGGTATCTATAAAGATATAGATATAGATAAGATATAGATATAGATAAGATATAGATATATATAGAAAGATATAGATATCTACTAATAATGTCTCCTTTTTCTTATAAAAGTCTAGGTGATAGGATCATGCTACCTATACAGAGTTTGCTAGGGTTTAAACTATTTTTTACAAGATGTAGCTTAAAATAATTTTCTTATTTTTCTCTCTAAGTGTATCTACCAATATTTCTCTTATCACATTTGCAGTTTCATCTCCACTCTTCTCTGAGTTTATTGTTCCTGTCCCCACTTCGTTTGTGACTGTGGACTTTCTTTCCTTCTCTTTTCTCATCCTGCATGTATCTACCATTTAATCAATGTCTGTGAACTTTAATCAACTGCCAGGGGATTGGTTTCCTCCATGTTTATTAATTAGTGCCAGTTATAATTTGTCATATTCAGTCAATGCTAGAAAAGTTTGAGAAGGTGAGATTAGCAGGCACATGACTTTTAGCCAGATTTTTAAAAGTATAATTCAGATTTTATAGCTTTATTTATGCATAAAGAGTGTGTTTTGGCATTTGTCTTTTGTGGTAGTACCTAAGCTGATTAGTACATAGAACTAATGAAACCAATTGCATTGTCTCCTTTCTTAAGGCTGCGCATTGTCCTGGCCTTATTTCTGTAGTTCTCCCTCTCATAAACCAGTGAGGGTGCTGTTGTTGGTCACAGGGGCCTTGGGTGAAAAAAGAGAGGATCAACCTCTTTTCTGCTGCTAACTAAACAACTCATGGGGATGCACTGGAGGAGACGGATAGAGCTCAGCAGGGCAATCTTCTTATGTTAAGGTCAGCAAGTTATTAAATATTTTCCATAGGGAGGTGATTGGATTACATAATTAGTGAATATAAAGTGCTTTAAACTGCTAATTATAAAGCTTTGTGGGTCTATGTTGTAGATGATCTGTAGTCAGTGAATCTGTCATCAGGCAAGGGGTTCAGGATGATGTTCTCTCTCATTTATCTCTACTCCCCCATGAGATATTATAATTATATCATGGATGGGTTTTCATACTTTACAGTATTTACAAATGTAATCTATCATTGCGACTTCTTAAACCTTGGTACCTAAGGAAAACACTGCAAGATAGCTAAGGGAACCTTTTCAGGAGAAAAGGGAGATTAGAAATAACAGATAGTAGATTGCTCACACTATTAATCATGTGTCACTGTACTGATATAAGAAGTATGAGCTTGTGCTATATAGGAGAAAACCTAGAAATAGGGCTCAATCACTGATAAGTCTGTTATGGGCTACTTGTTCCAAAAGTTCAATTTATCTCCTGTTGTAGCATGGAGATTTGAAAGGTAGAAAAACAATTAATTACTCCTGTCCCTGGAAGATCAGGCTCTTCTCCATTAAGGAATTATAACCAGCTCTAGAGATGATTTAAGGTACTACCTGACATATACAGTATGTAAAATTGAATAATCCATAGTCAATTGTGTCAATATGGTTTTCAATAGATTTTTAAATAATATGTCTTTGTTAATAGATTTTTATTAATATGTCTTTGTTAATGTTCAGTAGGCCCACCCGCAGTATAAAAACCACAACAGAGAATGATAAAATTTAAATATATAGCACTCACTCCAAAGTTGGTAAGGAATTAATAAAAAGCATGTGACAGCGTCACTTTTAAGTAGAGATCTTTTGAATATTGGAAGATGATGAAATTAAAAGTATGATGTATAGAAACCTCACTATATTCTCTTAGGCCTTCATTACTCTACTTCTTTCCCATGTGCAATTTGAAAAGAAAAAAAAAGGGCGGGAGGAGGTAAGCCAGTGATGAGCAAGCCAGTGAGAAATCACTTTGTAAATCTGTGCTGGGCTCAAGTCTGAGGAAAGCTCTGATTCTGTGTGCAGCATTAGAAGAGATGGACTCTGGGGGTGCCTGAGTGGCTCAGTCACAGTATCTAACTCTTGATTTCAGCTCAGGTCTCAATATCAGGGTCGTTAAGTTCAAGCCCCTTGTTGGGCTCCCTGCTGGGTGTGAACCTATTTAAAAAACAAAACAAAACAAAACAAAAAACCCCAGAAGAGATGGACTCTTGAGAGGGGAAGAGGAGGAGAGGGAGGGAGTGGAACTGGAAGGTGGAGGGGAGAGAAGAGAGAAAATCCTCTGTTTTTCTGTATTTTAGCTGGAGGAAAGAGAGCAACATCACAACCTCCTTAGACTATTAGGAAAGTTAGGAAGGGCTAGATTAGCTGGAGGTAATGAGGATGTGTTTGGCTCTGAAAGGTGGTATATGCAGTGGTTGAAAGCATGGAATATGAATCCAGATTGCCTCAGGTCATGCACCCAACTCTCCCAGGTACTCGCTGTATGTCCTTAGGTAGAGTATTTAATCTCCTTGGGCCTCACTGTGTTGGTCTGTGAAATGGAGATAGTACTAGAATGCTATGAAAATTAAAGTACCTAGAACAATATATGGGACATTAGAAGCACTGTATAAATATTTGTTCTTATATAAAAGTAATATTAAGATTATTTTTGTTAGTAAAATGAAATTATTGTTACTAAATAAAAATATAAAAGTTACTGTTATCAAAGACCATGAAAGAGATGCAAGATCTAATTTCTAATAGAACTAGAGGACAAATTCATTATGGTTAACTATTAAGCAATGAATTATTTCCTAATTAACTTTTAGGAAAGACAGTGTGATACAGGGGAAAGACAACATGAGCTTTAGATACCAAACATCTGAGTTCAGATAAGAAACTCTGCTATGGGTGTATTCCAGATTAGAATCCTCCTCTTCTCCCAAAGACCCACTTTTTCTCTCATAGATCCTTTCTTTCTCTCTTTTTCTTCCCTTCCTCCCTTCCTCCCTTCCTTCTTTCCAAGAGAAAGAGAATCTTAAGCAGGCTCCATGCTGAGCCGGGAGCCCAGTATAGGGTTTCATCTTGCTACCCTGAGATCATGACCTAATCATCCAACTCTTGATTTCAGCGCAGGTCTTGAGGTGCCCCTCAAGATCCTCTTGCAATCAGTAGTATCAACTGTGGCTTTCATCTCTTTTCCTGAATTGAACTCTAGCCAGGTGGAGCCAAATTATCACACGAGGACCCTCATCATACACTATTATTTCATTTGGACTTTTGCAGTAAACTTCCATTCCAGATCTTGACCATCCAAACCATCTGATATTCTGCTGTTAGATTAATTTTGTTAAAGCACTGTTCCTTAGATTCTGTTTCTCCTGTGCGTGACAGTCTTCTGGGGGTCCTCATTTTTGACAAAATAATCTTTGCAAGGTGCTCTAGACTTTTCATGATATGCTCTCAGGTTAACTCCTCAGCTTTATTATGGATCTTGTTGATGCAACCAAACTAAGCCAAATTAAACGCCTGCTCTCCCCGTTGCTCATGCTCCCCTTTTTCTCTCCTAGCTTTTCCAGTTTTCACCACTCAATTATATATTGGCTTTTCTGAAGTTTTTGCTCCTGTTTCTGATTTCTCCATAACTCTAAGTCCCTTTAAGATGCTGTATACATTCTAGTTGATCTTATAATACAGCAATTATTATTATTATTCTTATTTTAAAAGGTTTTTATTTATCTATTTTAGAAAGTGTGCGTGAGTAGGGAGAGGGGCAGAGGGGTAGGAAAGGAAAAACATCTTAAGCAGACTCTGTGCTGAGCATGGAGACCAATGTGGGACTCAGTCTCATGACCCTGAGATCATGACCTGAGCCAAAATCACAAGTTGGATGCTTAACCTACTGAAACACTTGGGTACCCCAGTATAACAATTGTTATTAATAGTTATGTGGGAAAATGTCTTATCTCTGCTTCTTGTATCTAAGTCTTGCATGGTTGGGCTGTATTTTTATCATCTTGGTATTCTCTGAATTCTTTGTGATAGTGCCTTAAACTTAGTAGGCCATCGGATATGTGATGAAAAAGTACGTTAATGAATAAATGCCATTAATCATGTGACACAGAAAATCTCATTTTTGGCTTAAGTTTTCTTACAAAATAATAAGATTGAAGTAAAATCTCCAGCTCATTTTTATGTTTCCTTCCAGCTTATGAAGTTTATGATTCTAAATCATTGCATGTTATCATATAAATAGAAACTGCAGTATATTGGAAATAAAGACCACAAAGCTCTTGGAGTATAATTGCCATGTCAGTTTCCCCAGCTTCATGCGTCTATTATTTTTAATTCCCTGCTCACGTTAGCATATTAAGCACAAATTCCATTATTTTTCAAATGCAATTAATTTAAAAAACTCTCAAATAAACAAAGGCGTAATGGGATTTTCAGTGGCTGATAGAATCTGTTTGTACCGAGGTTTTCGTGATCTTCCCAAAGTTTTGGGCTGTTGCTGTGTATTAAGAAGTTTGGAGCGCATGTATTTATTTTTACTTCAGTTTTAGATTAGTTGATTATTGTTAGTGGCTTTTTTCCTGTTTAAATATCTTTACTTTTTTCCATTTCATATTTTCACTGTCTTATTACCAGCACATCTGGTCTCCTGCAGAGCTGCACTAGTGCACTGTTGCTGCTGTGGTCCCAGCCTAGTGACAATACCTTGCAGAGTTTTCCATGTTTATAGTGTCTGTGATACACTCTGTATCCTTGAGCATATAAGGGGTGTGATGAGGTCTGGAGAATAACTGAATCTGTGGAATAGTAAGTTACTTTCTCGTGGCACTTTACTGTATTTTTAAAGAATGTTGTGATGGGTTTTCACTTTGAGTCATCATTCAGTTAAACAGATAGATGTATTTGAATTCTTGACTAAGTATGAAAGTTAAATTTCAGTGAATGTTTGAATTTAAAAGTTTTATTAGGTAATGTACAAGAAAAATCATTCCAATGTTTATCTTGCATCCTACTTGAGAGATACAGTAGGAATTTCTGTAGGGTGTTTGTGGCAAGACTGGTATTTTGAGGGCATTTTATCATGAGTATGATGTTTATGTATCCTTGACTCTCCAAGTATAGGAAATGATTATGTTTTATCATGAAAGGATTGCCATTGGCAAATCTAATTCCTTCAGAGGTTGGGATAATTTACCATTCAGCTTGTAATTGCTTTTTTGCTCTGCATTATAAGAGCTATTCTCTTATAGTTATGATTTTAAAGCTATTTTTCTGTTCTTGTAATTTCTGAACACTCTTAAGAGTATGTAGTCATCTTACATATTTTTTAATATATGGCGAGAAATAAATATTTAATGAACTGCTTAAACTTTAATTCTTAGAATATTATATTTATCTTATATCAATTATTTAAAAAAATAATTTGTATTGGAGCTCCTGGCTGGCTCAGTCAGAGGAACGTGTGACTCTTGATCTCAGGGTTGTGAGTTTGAACCCCATGCTGGGTGTAGAGATTACTTAAATGAATACACTTTCAAAAAATATTTAAAAATTATTTGTATAGTCAAGATCCTTTTGATTCCCGAGCTTATTGACTCTTTCTCATATATTGAATAACATGAAGAATTCTGACTTTACTAACATTCATCACTTTTCCAAAATAATCAGGCAAATCCTAAGCTGTGTTGGATGCATTTGGGGAAATAACTTTATTTTCCCTATCACTATCTTTAGATATGGATCTAAAGATAGTGAGTCTTGAGTCTCCCTTTCAAGGCTCTAAATGACACTGTAGCAAATTTCCTAGCTTTTTAGTCACTTTGAAATACAGAATAGTTTCTTTTTTAGATATTAAATAATCCTATGTAATCCAAATTTTTTAAAAATTCATTTTATATAGTTTAAAGCTTCTCCTCTTGTGTTCACCCCTGCCAAGCCCAGTTCAGGTATAACCTAGGTTCCATAGCCCGCAGCCGTGGGGAAAGGGGATGTGGCATATAGCCTGTTTCATCACTGAGTTTGTCCTGCTTTTCCATCCACCTCTTAACTGTTGCTTCTGGTTCTGCGAGTGGCAGGGAGGAGGAACTAGAACAAAAGAGCAAGGTCTTACTTGGTTGTTGCCATTAGAATCCCATTAGAATCTGGCATTGAGGGCCTTACTGTGGCAGATATATAAATGCTGACTCTTTTCCTCAAAGGATGATTTGGTGGTCTTAATAGAATCCTTCCCTCCATTGTTCCTCAGCCTTCTCCTGGAACCTCTATCCCTCTAGTTTTCTCTACTTTCTGGACTCCTGAGTGAACATCCACTCCTCAATTCTTGTTCCTAAGAGTGTACTATGCACATCCTTGTTCTGGTAAGTGGTTTTCATGAGCCTAGTACTGTCCAAATGTCTGAAGCCCAGTCTTTTTAGCCCCCAAGAAAACTCAGCACCTTTGTCCTTATATCCTAACCTTGGACATGGAGCGAGCATGTGCCACTATGGCTCTGTCTTTAATATTTGCTATCATAAACAATTAGAGATGCCCTGCTTTTTTTTCAGGCGAGAAGATGCAGGTGAAGTTCTCAAGAGAATTCTTTTTAATGTTCTGAGTCAGTATTAACATTAAATGAACCTCTGAATTTTTATATCTGAATAAGCATGGAAACTGGGGCCAGATAGGGTAGGAGGAGGGGGTTTAAAATGTCATCCCCTTTTGAACTCATAGCTGCTGAGGGACAACTATGCCAGAAAATAAAACAGTGTATTTAGATACTGGTACCTATTTACAGTAGAGGACTATGGATTTAAGGGAAGAAAAATTTTATTTCTATTTAATATTTTGAAATAAACACTAAATATTTATACACATACATATAGAATCATCACAAATACACTAATAGTAATGCAGACTGATGCAAACATGTTTTGTCTTGGTGACTCAAGTACTAGTTATGTCATCGATAATGTGAATTTCAATGTTAATACATTTCAGAACAAGACAAAGTGTAGTGATCCTTCATATCCATAGGAGTTGCATTCCTAAAAAAATATAGTGCATTTCAAAATCATGCTGGAGTTTCATTTCCAGCTATGACTGACTAAATTGTGGCAGTTGAGATTTCCTACCAAAAACCAGGTGATGAGAAGAAACTGTTTAAAAGCATTTCCCAGGTCACCAATGGAGCCAGGATTGAAGGGGACAAGATCCTGGAGAGAAGGGAACATACCCTTACCTCCTTCCCCCTCAAGATATTCATGAACAGTGAATAGCAAGATGCTAAAAAGCTGAGCACAAACTGGCTGCCAATAGCCTGAGAAACTAAGCAGGACTTTGGGAAGTCTCATGGTAATTGGGAGTCAAGAATTAGATTTCCTCATGCTTTCAGTTGGGACCCTGAAAGACTGTTATCTAGAAATAAATAAATCCTCTCTGGAAAAAAATAGTATTCTGAGTTTCTATAGACTTTCAATCTAATGTCCAATATTCAGTAAAAAATTATCTGGCATACTGACCAGTGGGACCAAAAGAAAAACAAACAAGCAGACTTACAAGTGATACAGACATTAGACATATGTTTGATTGGTTGATTGATTGATTTTAAAGATTTTATATACTTGAGAGAGAGAGCATCTGTACAATTTGGGGGGAGGAGCAGAGGGAGAAGGAGAAAGAGACTCCCTGGTGAGCAGGGAGCCTGACCTGGGGCTCAATCCCAGGCCACTGAGATCATAACTTGAGCTAAAGGCAGATGCTTCATCCACTGAACTACTCAGGTGCCCTTAGACGTACATTTTAAAATAAATTAAAAAAAAAATAAAAAAGATGTACATTTTAAAATAATGTAATCAAGAAAATAGAGGAAAAGATGTAGAATTATATCAGAGAACTATGCCCAACACATATATACAGATACAAGCACATACAGACAAACACACAGACACCCATGTAGGTGTGTATTATTAGTATTATAAAACAGAATATCTTGAATTAGATAAGCATAATCACAAGCAAACAGGTTTGCACCTATGTGAATGTGTGGTGGGCATTTGAAAATCTTGTAGGATGTGGAAATATTACTCATCATGTAGAACTGTTCTGTGCGTTACAGACTATTTAGTATCCCTGCTTATCCCAGGGCAAATTCACCTGACATCGTGGTGTCAACTGAAATACTCCCACAAGTTTCCCAAATGCACTTTGGGGGAAAGTTCTCTGTTTGAGAACCATGGCTCAGTTGCTCAGTCCAGCCCCTTTTCCTGGGGAGGGGTACAATCCAGAGAACTGTGATTACTATACAAATTTATACAGATTATATGGTTGGTTATTTGAAAAGATGAGCTTTGAACCTTGACCTCCAACTCTTAATCCAGTGCCCTTCTACAAATCTTCTATTTCAGGTAAGTATTAAAGTTCTTGGGAGAACTGGCTTTGATTTCTGTGTCAATCAGCAACTTGAAGATACACACAACATACATACACACAACCGCGAACGATAGGAGTTACTTAAAAACCATTAATGTCTGAAAACCATTAGTTGTTTTTAAAACTCCCTTTGTTATAATAATGCAAATCCCTTTCTAAAATTTTGAAGTATGCTGGGACTTCTTGCTGAGAGTTTAAAGGCCTCAAAACACCTCACCCTGCTTCAGCTTAGGAGAATCAAAGGAATACTTCAAAGATCTCAAGTTTGAAAAATATCAGAAAGTCCTACTTGTAGAATAGTTCAAAGCAATCATAGGTGGATCATGAGGGATTTGTGTGAAAAGTTGGTATCCAAATATATTTTGCCTCTGAAATTCACATAGGCTTCTAAATTCAGTTGTATTAGCATTTTTATAAATTCTTTCACAACTCCACAACTCTTTCAGCATCCCCTGAAATCATAGCTTCTACTCCAGCTTTAATGTTGAGATAGCTGTCATGTCTCACAGACTTCTGAGATATCTACTTTCCATCCATTTGCTCTTTGCTTCTCTTATATGTGGAAAATAGAGTTTGTCTGAAAGATTTTATTTTTCTCTAACTCTGTTTTTATAGGCAACGTCAGATTTGCATTTTATCATTTGTCTCTCAAAACATGTTGGCATTGTTGTTGAGTTCTAACGGCTCTTTATTGGTAGTTCTCAATATTAGTGCATCATTATTTATTGTTCTGAGTAGGTTTGTATGCAAGCTCCACTTTATTTCTTGTTATTTTTTTTTTCCTGGCAAAGTAGATTCCTGGTATCTATGAGTGAGATATATGTATGTATTTGTGTGTGTGTGTGTGTGTGTGTGTGTGTCTAGTGCAAGAGCCCAGGAATGAGCACCCACACCTAAAGAAGGTAGTTACAGAGCCATTAATTCTGTTTGTACATGTACACAAAGTGGAAATGACTCCAAATCTGTCAGAACTTCAGTGAATTCCACCTCAAAATGAGTCCTTGTTGGGGAGACACTGTACCCTACCAAGGGGTCAGTTCTTGTTTGCTGCAACTCTGGGTGTGTCAGGAAGTCTTGAGAAATTGTGAGCACCAGATATCCTCCTTCAGCTCCTTGCAGTTTAGCAATGTCCTCAGCAGTATTATATCTCTAAGGTTTAATTCGTCTTCATTCTTCTACTCAACAAATATGCTTGAACACTTGTCTAAATATAAGGTTTTTTTACTGGCATATATATGACCATTAGGATTGTATTCAAGTATTTCAGTCTTTAGCTTTGTATATGCTTTTCAGAAGTCTATAAAAATCTTATTTCAGTCCTATTTCTTTGCCTAAGCTCTTTTATGGAGCTGTACTACTGGAGCGAGCTGCATGTTCAAAGCAATTGAGAAGATAGATTTTATAAGTATTATAAAGTTCTCTGACTTCCTTCCTATCCTACCCTCATTCCATGCCGCACCCCCCACCCCAGTATCCAAACACTTCTGTCACCAGTTCATGAGTGTGATTATTTTGTTACCTTGGAATTATTTATTTGACTAAAAAAAACAATTTTTTTTTTACTAAAAATTTAAGCCTATTATTTTATTCCCTATTAGTATGACTTAGTCTGTACTTTCAGGAGAGCAAGTTTTAATGATGAGAAGGTGTAGGAAGCTTGAAGATTCTGGCCCCTTTGAAGAAGGATACTTCTTGGGTAAGAAAGGAAACACTACTATGGAAGAAGCCAGGCATACCCAGGCCATCTAGAATACACTGTACCAGTCACAGCATAACCTGTTTTTGGTGTAGGGAGCTGTTAGTCGACCTGTGGTTCTCACTTTGTGTTAGAAGTTATCTCAGGGAGGAGAGAAATATGTGGTCTGACTTCTTTAGTAGGTTGGCTTGTCTTCCAGTGTGTGCTAGTACAGGCTAAAGGAAATCACTTAGAATATCAGATTCAATAAGGTTTTACTCTTTTCAGAATATAGGGTGAAGTGTGGAAACAGTCTGTAGATTAGAGAAGAGTGATGCATTTTTGCTCACTTTACTGTATCCTTATATTTTTCATTAATTATACTTCTCTGTAGGATACTGTTGAAAGTATAGACACTAGAATCAGGCAGCCTGGTTTTAGTTCCTGGCTGTGTCCCTTACTCACACTCTGACTTGAACAAACCAGTCCCATTATACTCTAAAGCACCTTTACATACTGTTTCTAAAATGAGGAATAATAACAGCATCAGCCTCCTAAAGTAATTTTGAGAATTAAGTAAGAAAGTATATGGCCAGCATTTTGCACAGTTTGTGGAATAATGATAGGTATTAATTATTTTCAAGTTTAATTTTCCTTTATGATTTCATTTAACTTCAAAATATGGTTGTTTAACATCCCCCTTGGTATTATTCCAGACATTTTCAATGGCTGTTTACTGTAATATTTTCATAATCTTTTCACAATCTAGTGAATGGAAGCTGTTTTCTGGATTTATTGGTTCCAGTGATTTAATTGCCCTTCCAGAGATCTTATTACCAACAGCATCTTAATTTGACAACATTGTACAGATGTGCTTTGCATTTCATTTGTTTTGTTTTACTAACTCTTAATCCTATGTTCTTTAATTTGAAAGAAATGAAATGGTGACAAAAGCACAGGCTGAGTTTAGTTGTCCAGCAGATCTCTTCTTTTCACTTTCAGATATAAAGTGTCCTAAAATTCTTACAAGTGTGCTCATCTTTTATTTTCACCAAAGTAACTTTACAAAAGACATTCTCCACCAACTCTTTCTTGGACTACTGAGTTATTTATTTTTTTGAAGTTAATCACATTTTCTCTTCTTCCAAATACATCCAAATTTGAGACCTGGTCTCCGAACCCTTATTAGCATATCTGATATGTATTTCTAAAATAAAACTATTATAAAATATGTTTGTGGTAGACTCAACTTAGTTTGGTTGCCTTGCTCATGGTAACTTCTCAGGTGGTCATGAATATGCTGTTCTCCTTATTCAGGTTTTGGACTCCACTCCTGGCCACAGGTGATTAACCCGGGCCAGTCATAGTGTCTCCTTGTGGCCCACAAGTAATTACCGTATCCAAGATGTAGTAATAACTTCCAAATCAGATCATTTTTGCCTGGGAACTTTGCAACATGAGAAATAACTCTTATTTTTATTTTCAAATTTCCCTTGTCAGTAGCAGTAAGATGATAGCTTAGAGCTGCCTTCAGTCATACCTCTAAGCCCCTTGGTGACAGCTGGCCCTAAAAGAAACAGAGATGAAATGTATAGAGGAAGAGAGAACATCTCAATGGCATTTGGGTCCTTGGACCACTGCATGAAGCCAGATCCACTCCTTGTCTTTTCACCTTGCAAATGTTCTCTTTAGGCTTAAACTTAATTGAGTTGTTTGTCATATAAAATTCAAAAAATTCTCAGCAATACAATTCCTTTAATCTTTAACCTCACAGTCAATAATAAAAGGGTCTTGATATTTTAAATTTAAACCTTACTAATAATTTAAAAGTGAGGAATCCTATGCCAACATTCAGCTATCCTAGGACAGAGAGAATTTACAACTTTTGGGAAATCCTTTTCCCATTAATTGTGTAAACTAAGTGTGGCAGTAATGAAAAGTATAGGAAGCTGAAACGTAGCATGTGTCCTTGCTGAGGAGTTGCACCCAGTACCCTGGACCTGGGTTCAGATCCTGATAGCAAATCATTGCCTAGGTGATCTTGAGCCCATCATTTATGGTTTTACTCTGTAAAATGAGGATTAAAATGATCCCATAGTGTGGTCATAAAAAGTAAAAGATCATGAATAAAGTAGAGCTTTTAAGCAGAGCTTTTAAAAAGCAGAGCATTTTCCTTCTAATACAAACATAGCTTGTATCTTTCTTCTCTTTTGTTGGTATTTGAGCCTCTGTTCTGGCTTCTTATTCTGCTGCAAAATACTTATGTATAGGTTGGGGGTGGGGTGTGATGAAGCTGATCTTGACAACAGGCCAGAAGAGCTCTTATACACCTGGTCTTTGGTTTATGGAGCTCTCTCTGTTATCTAAGCTGTAACTATCTGAACCAAAATAGTTGTCCTGATTCTTCCATTCCTGAATATGCCTAATACCTGCTTTCCATGACACTGTACAACTACTGCTCATACAAGTAGTGTTTGACAGAGAGATAGGACTGCTGAAAATGGGTTTTCCCTTTATTGGAACCATCACCTTACTTCATGTTGTAGTTTTCTTTTGTTATTATTTGTCTCTAGTACCAGCTCTAAATAAGGAGTTTCAATTTTCCTTGCCTTTTCCACAGCTAGAACTTGTCAGTCAATAGGAAGATCCACTTTCCCTCACTGTCTTTTGTCAGTTGCCCCCCCACTTCCATTATTAGTAGATTATATTCAAATGTGTTTCTCTTTGATGCTTTGGATCCACTAGCCCCCCCTCCCCCACACACATATTTTAAACACTGAATAAAAGGTAACTACAATTATCATTGTAATGGTGATACTCATCACATTTACAAGTGTTAAGTTGCTAGAACAACTGACAAATAGCACCTCATTGGGCACCAGATTCTATTTGTATTAACCTGATGTTGGGTAGGTATTTTCCTTCTTCAAACCATTTGTGTCTTACTTGAAACTGTTCATTCAAAGAAGGATTTGCTAAAGGATTATCTTTTTCTTCATAAAGGAGGACTTTCTTTGGACAAGAGTATATGAGTTAAGTCTTTTTTCTTCTGAAACTGCCAAACAAGATTTTGCAGTTCCACAGTTGATCTATAAAAATTAAACTTAAATTTTCTTGTTAGGCCACTAAGCCTGAATGTAGTCTGTAACACTGATATGTTAGTAATAAGCATATAAATAAATTCTTATGTGTTTTATGTTCTTGATAAGAAAGGTTAATAGTCAGCTATGGTATTTCTCCTTGAAAACATTTCTCATGTTCAAGAATGGTTTTATTATTGCCTTTTGAAACAAGTTGAATATTTGGATGAATAGGCAACTGGTAAAATGTCCTTGTCCTAGTGCTAATAAACTTTGAAGAAGAGTTTTCAGCTGCTTTGAAGGATATTTTTTCCTGCTGATAGCTTGTAAGTAATCCAAGTTGTAATTCCACTGGTGCTTTACCCAAGTTATCACTTTAGCATGAAGGAGAAAAAAAAAAATGAAACAATTGATGAGTCATCAATTAGAATAACTAGATGCAACCGTTTAAAGGGGAAGCAGACGAGAAGAAGTGAATTTGGTATCAATTATATTGTGTTTGATATGAAGTAAGTATATATAGAGAAGAATTATGTTGGATGTTAGGATTCCACTCTCCCAGACGTACATTGCCCCTCCCTTTCTAAGCCTTTATTTGAACTTAACCCTACTGGTGAAAATTAGATATGATTTACCTGAGTAGTCACCATCTCTATTGAGTTGAGGAATGTGTTAGCTATGGTAGGAATTTAGGAAAGATGCTTCATGGTAAGCTTCACCTTGAACAATAGTATGTCAGAGTAAAAATAATAAAAAGAAGGATGTGATATTGCAGTCAGTCCTGAATACTACCAGAATACCTTTGGAGGGGAGAGATTTTGGTGTCACAAAAGAGTTTCTGGACCAATTTATCAGTCTTTCTTAGCACACCATTACTTTGAAGTTAAATTGAACAAGCTTTGTATCAGGCACTTTAAAGAAGATTAAGCCTACTTGTTTTGTAAACATCAGTGAATGAGGTGATATCAATTTGCTGATTCCCCTTCAGCCAACTGTGGGTCCAGGGAAAATGCCTTTCAGTGTAGGATTTATGTCCTCTGATGGATCTAGTTTTTAGTGAATATGATTTTCAAGACTCTGTGGATTATCATTTCTATCCTGATGATAGGAATAGGACTGAATTTCAAGTTATCAGTACGAGATAAATGTAATGCAATATCAGCAGCATCATTCTGTGAAGAGTGGTCAGGCTCCTCATTGTGTCTCCCCTCAGGTGCCCTTCACCTCAGTTAGGGCTAGTGTCTCACAGGTCTATTGTTTTCCAGTTCACTTCCATTCAAATGTAGGCAGGGGGCTTATCTTTAATTGGCTTATTTCTTCTCACTACCGGTTTATGAAATCTTTGTGGAAGACTTAAAGTTATTTTGTATTCTTTGTAATCATGTTTCTCTGGTGCTCTGATGAGCATCTGTAATACAGTCAACTATTAGATAATTTGAATAATAGTTTTCTTTGCTTTAAATCACAGTGTATAAGTACTTTCTTGAACTATAGTTTGAACTCTCAAATGATTGTGATGTCTAATGAAACTTAACATGAAAGAATGATCAAATGTACAAAGATTTCTTGGGTGTCCAAACTAAGGTTTTTTTTGTTTTGTTTTGTTTTTTAAGATTTTATTTATTTATTTATTTATTTGACATACATAGATCACGACTAGGCAGAGAGGCAGGCAGAGAGAGAGAGAGGAGGAAGCTGACTCCCTGCTGAGCAGAGAGTCCGATGCGGAGCTCCATCCCAGGACCCTGGTATCATGACCTGAGCCAAAGGCAGAGGCTTTAACCCCCTGAGCCACCCAGGCACCCCTGACTAAGGTTTCTGAGGAGGCTTCCTCATTAACTAAAAGAGAAGACAGTTTTCTTTCTATAGGAGTTAGCAAAATGGTGCCCTAAGTGCAACTTCTTGAGTCTTACTTCATGGGAAATTATAACATAACTTCAATAAGTTGTAATAGCTTCCTGTGGCTGCTATAAAAAATACCACAAATTTGTGGTTTAAAACAACAGACATTTATTCCATCATTTTACTGGAGGCCAAAGTCTGAAATTAGTTTCAAATCAAGGCTGCACTTCCTCATGAAGCTCCAGGGGAAAGTCTATATCTTGTCTTTTCCAATATCTGGTAGCCGCTGGCATTCCTTGGTTTGTGGCTGCATCATTCCAGTGTCTGCTCTGTGGTACTACTGCCTTCTCTTCTGTCTGTGGTAAAATTTTCCTCTTCTTCTCCTTCATAAGAGGTCATGTGATTGCATTTATGACGCACCTTCATCATCAAGATAATTTCTTCATCTCAGGCTCATTTACAGGTGCAGACCCCTTTTTGGTCGTATAAGATAATACTCACAGGTTATAGAGATTAAAGTGTAGATATCTTTTGGAAATCCATTATTCAGCCTGTCACTCAAGTGTTACCAGGATATGTAATATTTAATAGATAAATAGCATGATCTAAATTACTAATAAAGTGCCTTTAAGGAATTAGCAATATTTTTTTCTAAGAATTTAGAGAATCTAAAGTGACAAAATTTGGAGACAGTTGGCTTTTGAACCAGAGAATTACAAAACACAATTTAGGATGAAATTTGCAGTGTTTGTGTAGATTCAGGGTTTTGTAGAATTGCCTTTTAGAGTTTGTGTAAGTTTTAGACTCAGTGTTTGTTACCATTGCTTGTCCATACCTTTGTATGTTTTCTAAAATCTAAAAGTCTTGTCTGTCAGTATTTTTTGGTCTCCAGGTATTACTGTAATGTGAATTTTAAAATGGAGTTTCTTTCTTATTCATACATAGAATTGATAAATATTTGCATATTTTGGGAGCTACGAAAGAACTGCACAAAGGGTTTTTTGCCCTCTCCATATTAAGGGTCTTATCTGTCATCATCATATAAGACTTTGATAACATGGAACTGATCCCTTAGATCTTATATTGATCCCAGGCTCTCCTTTTCAGATCATCATACCCAGGATCTGATGTACAGTGGTAGTCACTGGCTCTCACCTAAAATCAAAACTTCTTCCCTGGCCCCCAGCTGTTCTTTATTACATCTCTTCTCCATTTCATATTCCCCGATTCTGACACCTCGTCTTATGATTTGATTATGAATTGCTCTCACCATTGCTTTGATGCTGACCAGAAACCTAGAGACAGACTTCTTTAGTGTTCCTACAGATATTCCTGGGCAGTGATTCCTTTCTACCCTCTAGCCACCCTGCTTGCCCCAGTTGTCTTGCGATATGGTCGTGTTTCCCCTTGACACCAAAGCACAATTATGGTATAGTAAAATATAATAATGTGAAGAAATCCAAGTACTATGGTCAGTACCTTGAAAAGGCTTATTTTCCTTAGCTAAATTATGAGAATGAATTGCTCAGGTTGCAGTGTTTTAGGTTATTGGCACACTAAAGATAGAATACAAGAAACTATGATCTTACTGACCTATGTTTTGGAAAAGACTGGCCCACAAACAATGATTGATTCATTTAACCAACAAGAGTATTTTTATTTGCCAAGACCTTTGCTAGGTAACAGGGATAAAATGATAAAAACAGATTTGCTTTGTGTCTTCTTGGGGCCTTCATGATAGTGAGGGGAGTTTCTAAATCAAATGGTCATAAAGAATTGCAGTTACAATTATGAATGATAGAAGTCTTATTCTAGGAAAAGTCAGAGCGTGTAACCTAGTTGAAGGGAGATGTTCAAAGAAGGTTTCTATGAATAAGCAATATCTTTATGGATATTTGAGGAATGAATGGGAAATTAGCAGGATAAGGTGGTGGGCATGAGGAGAGAACATTCTATGCAAAAGCACATGTGCAAATGTCCTGTGGTAAGAGGGAGTGTGGCATCTTGAAGAGATTTAAGTAAGGCCAATGAGGTGAAACAGGAAGTGATTTTCAGTACTGTAATATTGGTAGAGTGGATAAGAATCAGATTATCTGCTTTTAGGTATTTTAGAGATTTAGCCTTGCTTGAAAAATTATAGGGAACTATTGGATACTCTAAACAGAAGTACATGTGATCAGGTTTTGTTTTTAAAAAGATAATTTACTGTGTGGAGACGGTTTTTATAGGAAGAATTAATGTAAGTCTAGTTAGAAGACTTCTGTAGGGACGCCTAGGTGGCTCAGTTGGTTGGACAACTGCCTTCGGCTCAGGTCATGATCCCGGAGTCCCAGGATCGAGCTCTCAGCTACCATCGGGCTCCCAGCTCCATGGGGAGTCTGCTTCTCCCTCTGACCTTCTCCTTGCTAATGCTCTCTCTCACGGTCTCTCTCTCAAATAAATAAATAAATAAAATCTTAAAAAAAAAAAAAAGAAGACTTCTGTAAAGATGAAAATGGGTCATTCTGTTTTTCCATATTCTTTGATTTTTTTTTCCTTTTCTGGCTTTCAGCATTATGCTTGGATCACTATAATTTGTTTAAAGAACCATAAAAATTTATTAATGAATAGATCCAGCTATGGTTTGGTGTAGGAGAAGAACTTGAACCAACTATGGTGTGTTTGTTGTTTGCTATTTGTTGTCACCAGTTTTCATGCTCAATTTGAAAAACTTGAAAGTTCTATAGCATCATGAAAATACAGAGAACAAAATGTTCTAAATAGGGGCTCCTGGGTGGCTCAGTCAGTTAAATGTTCCTGATCCTAGGGTCCTGCAGTCAAGCCCCACTTCAGACTCTCTGCTGAGCAGGGAGCCTGCTTTTCCCTCCCCATCTGCCTGCCACTCCCCCTGGTTGTACGTGCACACGCACTCATTCTCTCTCTCTCTCCCTCCCTCTGTTAAATAAATAAATAAATAAAACCTTTAAACATTTTTTTAAAATGTTCTAAATATAGCAAATCACTCATTTGTGCATTAGGAAAAGAAGTTAGAGGAGTTCCGGGGATATAGGGCAGACATCCCATATTTCAATCCTTGTGGGCCAGAAAGTTATTAAGCAAAATTAAAGGTCTGATTAAGACTGCAAAGAGTATAGTGATTCCTGAGGTTCTTGGTAATTATGCAATAGAAATTTAATCCAAATTGGCAGGAAATTAGTCTTTGAAGGATAAGAAGATGATAACTAGGTCACTTGACAATATGGTGTGAATATTTTGTCTGAGCTTAAGAAGAGGTCATTCTAACTGCTTCATTAAGACTCAAATATTCTATTAAAATGAAGATATTCTGAATATGTCAGGCTTTAGAAAAAGAAATCCAGGAATTACAAAGAGATATTCTAAATTGTAAGTGCTTGATGTACATGTAAGAGTTGAATTAATTGCTGCAAAAATATGAAGAAAATATTTCTGTAGTATATTCTCTCAAATGTACACCAAAAGTATTTAAAATATTATGAGTTAAAATAAAGTTGAGGCTTTGAAAATGTTCTCAGCTATTTTATGAGTTAGGCTCATTGAGGTCTGGTTGCCTCAGTCAAAAACCCTAGTGTGTCCTACTCAGTGAAGGGCACAGTTGCTGTAGCAGCACAGCAAGGACCTGCCTTAATTGGCATCTACAGGGAGACTGGTATTTTCCTTTTTTTTTAATTTTCAGAGATTAGGTCCAGAGCCTGACAGGTTTATTTACCTGGAGAAATAGATTTTAGTTTCTAGAAGAAAAGATTAAAAATACAACCTGAAGTGAAAGGGTAATCCTTTGATGGTGGATAATGATGACGTAAATTATCATTAATTAAAGAGCCCCTTTACCTGGGACAGGTAAATCAAAGAGCCCCTTTACCTGGGACCTGGGACAAATTCTGTGCTTCATGGTCGAATTCTTCTAGCCTTGTTGAGAAAGGAGGAAGCCTGAAAAATAATACCAAGGGCATTATTTCTAGGGTCCGGTTAACCAAGGATAGTTATTTATCTTACTAAAACCCATTTGTAGGACCCACAAAACTATAATGCAGTAGATCAATACAAGGGTTTAGAATCCTACACATGTGGGTCAGATTCTGGCTTTACCAATTATTTGCCATGAGACCTTAGTTATAGTACTTAACTTTTCTAGGCCTTACTTTCTTATATCTACAAAGGAGATAATAATACTATTTACTTCATACAATTATTGGGAGGATTAAATTACTTCATAAATAAAAAGAACTTAGTATAGTGAGTGACAAAATATAAACTAAGAAATTATAGTAACTACTCTTAATTGGGGAGGCTTTTCAGATCATTTATTACCTTTATTTAGTTTTCATCACAGAAAAAATAAAAAATTTTTTATGGTGAATTATGCAAGTTTATAATGAATATTCTACAAAACACAGATTCTCAGGCAATTTTAGGGAAGACATCTTGAAGTTTACCACTGAAGCACTATTATAAACTTCAATAAAAAATCGTTTACCCTGCGGCGCCTGGGCGGCTCAGTGGGTTGGGCCTCTGCCTTCCGCTCGGGTCATGATCTCGGGGTCCTGGGATCGAGCCCCGCGTCGGGCGCTCTGCTCAGTGGAGAGCCTGCTTCCCCCACTCTCTCTGTCTGCCTGCCTGTCTGCCTGCTTGTGATCTCTGTCTGTCAAATAAATAAATCTTTAAAAAAAGAAATCGTTTACCCTGTTGAAAAATTCACAGTATTCTCCCACTATGAAAGCCATAGATGGAGAAGTGTTAATGGCAAATTGTATGAGTTTTTCTTGTATTCAGATATAGTTTATCCCTTAGAAAATATTAACTGTTTAGGCAAATTAAGCAAAAGCTAGTGACTAGAGGGAATTAAACTAATGCATACATTGAATAAAATATCCTAGTATTTTCTTGATTTGTTCAGATGGGAGAAGTCATGTAATTTTTTTTGAGAAGTGCAGTTTATATGAAAATGTAATTTCTAGACATTCAGCATCCCATTTACAAGGTAATAAACTGTTGTCATAAATCCAAAAAAATGCAATTTTACATTTTCATGACTATTTATCAAAATGAAATATTTTTCTACAGCCACGATAGACCACTTATTATTATACATTTGGAGTTTTTAAAGATTCATATTTTGTTTTAGAAACAGACTATTATTTCTGACTAACTGCTTTGGGTTTTAAAACCAATATTGTTGTTAGCAAAGAAGCGTACCAAGTTACATAAGCAAAAACAAAATCAAGCTATATTTGAACAGTACCTCAAAGGAAGTTTCTTAAGAAGTTATTTAGGTAACTCTACCCTTGTGATCATCTGGTTTACTGCTTCTTTGCTAATTAATCCTAGAGGAATTCCTCTAAGAATTCCTACTTACTCTGTATTTAAGTATACAGTATCTGCTGTTGATGGTATTTTGAAAGAACCATATTATAGATTATGGGGGGCATCTGCCTCACTCACAATCTTTTTTTTTTTTTTAAATCTTTCTCCTCTATGTGATTGAACATTTGCAGCCATTTTTTTAATCACATGATCCCCATGCTCTCTGAATCAAGGCTCAGCTATTAGGATTCTCTTTCCTAGTGCTTGAATTCCTGAGACAGTAGCCAGTTGCAGTCTTCACTGGCTGAGTTTTTCATTTTGGGGAAGCACTGATCTATAATATCCTTAAAAAGAGGGAAACCTAGTTTTCAGAGAGGGAGAAAGAGTAGACAGGTAATGCAGAGAGAAGCATCTTCAAGTTGAATTCCCTATAAGTCAAAGAGAGTAATTTCTGTTTCCTAGCACTTTTCCTTTGCTGGTTCCAGACACTCACAAGAACCACTCATCCATGATTTTCATAAGCTATTCCTGTGTCCTTACAACAAATTTCACCTTGTTGAAGTAGCTTGTGTGAGTTTCTGCTATTTTCAACTAAATAGCCTCTGCTAAGGAGATGATTCAAATCTATGGCCTTGTGTAGAGAAAAAAATGTGATAGTCATAGTATTGGAATCTTTTCCTATGAAATTATACATATCTGAATTTATACACCTTGTAAAAGCATTGGAAGTCATTAGTAACAAAAGATAATGAAAAGCATGTATAATTTTAGGAAGTCCTATCCATTGACAAAGAAGAAAAACATGATTACTTCATAGGCCAGGAAAGCTTTTTCAGCATCTTTGAGGAAGAACTTAAGGAAATAATTTATAAAGCACAAATAGAAAACTACACAAGGATTTCGGAGAGTAATTTTTATGACCAAGGATTTTTGCCTCTGATTTAGACTCTTTAGACTTCTTCCACTGTACATATTATCAGAAAGAATGTAATTCTCCTAAAGTCATGGTAGATATATGCCAGAACTGAGATAAATTCTAAGACACATGTTCTCAGCTACTCTGCTATTCTGCCTCCTGAGGTGATCCTAAAATTTGGAGGTTGCCAAGCTTAACCCCTCTAGGAAATACATTTTGCAATTAGTGATATATACAAAGGAAGGATATGAGGAAAGGAAGCTTCTGATATTTCTTATCTACATCC
The DNA here is from genome assembly GCF_964662115.1 of Mustela nivalis. Classification (NCBI taxonomy): domain Eukaryota; kingdom Metazoa; phylum Chordata; class Mammalia; order Carnivora; family Mustelidae; genus Mustela; species Mustela nivalis. The sequence goes on from NC_139024.1 coordinate 102,777,222, forward strand.
TTTACTCCTAGGTATTCATCTCTACCTAATTCTGCCCTTTCCCAGGCCCAGCCCTACTAGAAAGTATAAAATGCTTGAATATTACCATTATTTAGTAACGTGCAGCTACAAATTACCCATGTTTACTGCCTCTTGCCTGGACTTTTCTTGTGATTTTGTGGGATTAGGAGTCATATTTGAGATCTTAGAAAGCAGCATATTGGCACTGAGAATCTTCCAAGGAAAAGAGGCTTCTACTGTAAGATATTTGCTTCTTTATATACTATTTAAGTAATGGCTTTAAGTATTGCTGTGGGTGAATGACCATCTTTGTCAGCTATTACAATTTAAAATTGGGCCCTAAAGACCTAATATTTCTTATTACTTTAAATAATGCTGATAGCATCAAACAACTCCAGTGTAATTTTATTTTAAGTGTATTTAGGTGGCTATCTATAGTTGACAGTGACAAATGAGTATAGCTTAAGGCTCTTTCCATATGCATTGATCCATGCTAAAAAGACCAATACTGTTTTTATTGCAATATGTTGTGAGTCTGAGAAACAATGGACAAATTTATGATGAAGTAGTTATCTAACTATAGTAAAATATGTTAGCCTTTTTTTTTTTGATGAATCTAAAAATAAACACGATGGCTACTATAAAAAATGACTAAAACATCTCTGATAGAATTACTGTAATTTTCTTCACTTAGAGAAATTCCATGACATGTGATTGGGGGGGAGGGGTCATACTTATAATGCCAGAGATTGGTTTAGATGGAGAGATAACAAGCAAGTTGCTTAAGTTATTATTGCTTCCACAAGTCTAGCAGGAAAAAGGAACAACATTAGGAATAATTGATAGTGAAGGGATGAGGGAGATAAAAAGAGATGGACTGGGAAGAATTTAATGACTCTTTGTGGCTTTACATCTGTCACAGTTTTTGTGCTACATTAAAGTTTCATTATTTTCACATTTCATGTTTTCATATTTTCCCATCCCCTTCTTTCTGCTAAATTTACCAAGTAATACAATGTAGATAATGGAGAACTATTTCTATAAATGTCATTGAATGTGTTACTGAAAATGGATAGAGTGTTTCACTGATGCATTTCCTTCATAATACATTTTCAATTAGCAGAGGATTTGTGTACAAAACATAGTCCTTTAAAAATTACATAAAAAATAGACTATTGTATGACAAAAATGAAAGCCTAAGATCATGAGTATTTGTATCTATATTCAATTTTAGTGGATCAAATGGTTGGGTCATCCTGCTTTTACAAACTTCATTCTCTTATGATATTTGGTGTTTATGTAGAAATGTATACCTCTCAGTTCCTTGACTTTTTGTTTACTACAGAATACATTTTAATAGTAATTTCTGTTAATTTTACCAATGAGTTAAATATATTTTGTGTGTAAATATCTGAGAGCAATGATTGAAATGATTTTCACAATCTTGTATTAGCATAATAATTGTTGAAAGTAATTCTTTTTTTTTTTTGAAAGTAATTCTTCATTCAGAGTGAGGACAAACCATGATTGTATTTTGTCTCCATGACTGAATAATCAGGCAGCTTCTTTCAAGAACTTGTATTTTTGGTGCTTTAGCTGAGTAGAAGCAAAAAGATTTTAATACTTGCCCTAAGCATATGCCTTCCATGGATGTGTGGAGGAGGGCTGGCACTCCAGATGCCACTATTTCAATCAAACACCGAATTTCCAGATCAGTGCTGCAGAAAGACACAGTGAGGGCAAGGATCACATCTTCATTCACCATGTACTTCTTTCATCCCTGTTTTTCCCTGTACACAATCATGCTTAGCTTTGGAAATCATATAGAATTGAGTGTCGTCAGGTGAATATAGTCTGTCTTCATGCATCTTAATTCTCCCCTCCTGTCTGGCCTAGGGAATATGCTTGTCAATGCTTGTTAAATGTGTTTTTAAATATTACATTTTGGGGTGGGGACGCCTGAGTGGCTCAGTCAGTTAAGTGTCTGCCTTCAGCTCAGATCATGATCTCAGGGTCGTGGGATGCAGTCCCATATTGGACTTCTTTGCTCAGAGTGGGGAGCCTGCTTCTCCTTCTCCCCTCCCCCCACCCATGCTTGCTCTCTTGCTCTCACTCTCTATCTCAAACAAAATCTTAAAAAAATATATTAAAAAAAGATTGTGTTTATTTGAGAGTGTGTATATGCAAGCACGAGTTGGGGAGGGGCAGAGGAGAGGGAGAAACACACTTCCCACTGAGCAAGGAGCCTGGCATGGGCTCCACATGGGGAGGGGCAGGTCCATGCAGGGGAGGGGGAGGGGAAGGGGAAGGGAGTAGGTGGGTGGGTGTCCATGTGGGGCTCGATCCCAGTACCCTGAGAACATGACCTGAGCCCAAGTCAGACGCTTAACTGACTGAGCCACTCAGACACCCCTGAGTACCATGTTTTAAATTCAACTCTGTTTGCTTGTCTTCATGAAGAAATAGTTAAACAGTACCAGCCATACAGTGTGAGTATTGTTGGTGCTAGTAAGTGTAAAAATACCCTGATTCCACCGCCATTCATTTTGCTAGCTAAATCAACATCTCTTCCTTACTTATCCATGTGTTGTAGAATGACAGATGGAGATACAGTCTTATGGAATTAAATGTTGGATAAAGCAGGGGAAGCGGCAGACAGAGGGAGAAGCAGACTCCCCGATAAGCAAGGAGCCAGTTGTGCAACTTGATTCCCAGGACCCCAGGATCATGATGTGAGCCCAAGGCAGACATGCTTAACTGATTGAGCCACTGAGGCATCCTAAAAGCTATGATATTCTGATTAGGAATTAAATCTGTCCTTATCAGAAAATATTGCTATATTAACATCATTACTTATAGTATATTATACTCTTTTGGGAATAGCTTTTAACTTAGAGATAATTCTCTCATTTTTTGGACTGCCACATGTTTTGTAATAAGCAATATTAATTGTTAGGACCCAGTCTGCCTCCTTTAGAAAATCTAAGTTGTATGTGATGCATTTATGGTTTATAGGTGGGCAAGTTAAAGAACAGTTCAGAATAGAAATACTTTCATTGACATCTGTTTCATTGACATCTATACGATGTGAGAAAGAGTATTATATAATATGAAGACAGTTTGCTGTGTTCATATACTTTAGCTTATTCAGTTAAAATTTATTACGACATTTCTTTGTGCCACTTAAGTTATGTGTAAATTGATAAAACCATGGCTAGAACTGACAAGGTTGAAGTGTACCCTGTGGCTTCCATCTTCACGTGCAATGGTCACAGTCATGTGTACCTGTGCTTGAACTTTCTAGGCAGCTCTTGTAAATGAGGAAGAGATGGAAGCTTGGAGCTGGAAAATCTGAGTTCAAATCCAGGCTTTGACTCTTTGTGGATTTCTGGTTTTGATTAATCCCATTTTCTTTTTTGAGCCTCAACTCTTCCTTATGTCAAAACAGACAAATTGTGTGAGATAATGCATGAAAGCATTTATAAACTCTAGAGAGTTTCCTAAATTTAAAATGTTGGAATTATTATAAAATGTGTAGGCAGGTATTATTATCGAGCAAATGAAAAGCACTTTCAATGAAAATGTCATGCCAGCAGGGACTTTGCGAGAATATCTTACCATATCAGGGTTCCTTTGAAAGCCGGACTCAGATCCTTGATTGGCAGTAGCATGCTTGGAGCACTACATGGCCCTGCTTCAGTGCTCCCACTGTGTTTTCACAAAGCTTGCTCATTGTTAATTAAACTGAGCCAAGAGTGTCAGTATTTATTAGGCTAGACTCTGGACAAGCATGGAACTGTGAAAGCAAAAAAGAATTTAAAGATTGAAAAAGGTTATTGAAAATATAGAGGCTTTGAGCTTTATATACCTTGTCTTCTTGTATGATTTAAAAATAGTCATCTGTATCCAAACAAGGAAAATGCAAAAGAAATGTCCAGCTTTGCTAATGCTGATGGACATGTGCGTCTTTTGGTGCCACGGAAGCATTTAGATTTTTATCCCCAAGAGATCTGCAGTCTTCACTCAGCTGGAACAAGTGGAAAAGGATCTCAGAGATAACAATGTTATAGCTAGAATGTCTAGAGTCATTTTCATCTGGATGATGCGTTTTACTTTCTACATCTTTAAAGTAGAAAGGAAAAAAAGACCCTTGTTCTTTTTTTTTTTTTTCCTGAGTAGTGTAGCTCGCATCTTGGAAAGCTATTGACAGACTCCAATTTCTCTGATATATTTAACCAGAAGAAGCACTTGATGATGAGTGAGCATTTATAGGTACTTTTAAAGGCATGAGTTAATGGAAGTGAGAATAAAGGGAGAAATTATTTCTGTTCTTTACTGTGTCTTCCAGTTAAAAGATTTTTAGCCTTGTCTGAAGGAAACTTGCCTCATTCACCTGCCTGTGATTATCGATGAATACTGACTTTTTACCATGCCAGCATTGAAGTGTCCTGTTTTTTCTTTATCTTTGAGAATACTTCCTTCTTTGAGTCATTAAAGTCAGATCTAAAAGGGTTTTCTCTCACTTTACTTTAAATAAAAGCATAGTCAATTTTAAGGAGTGTGTGTAGAAATAAATTGCACTTTGGCGTTTCTCTAATAACCAAAAGAAAAAAAAAATGGGACAATGTTCTTGAAATTAAATAGGGATGTGCTCACATTTGCCAGTATTTATATGGAACCAAATGATTTTCTTTTTTAAAGATTTTATTTATTTATTTGACAGGCAGAGATCACAAGTAGGCAGAGAAGCAGTCAGAGGTGGGGGGGCAGGCTCCCCACTCAGCAGAGAGCCCCAGGGCTCCATCCCAGGACTCTGAGATCATGAGCTGAGCTGAAGGCAGAGGTTTTACCCACTGAGCCACCCAGGTGCCCCCTAAATGATTCTTAAACAGATTAATATTAGTCAGAGACACATAAACATATCCCAGTGTATCTGAAATTATGGCCAGATACTCCTGTCTGTGTTACTGTGCGGAGGTATTGCTATCACCTACACATTTTTGCCTGTCAGCAGCTACAAATTTCCATGTACAAATTTCCATGCTTATTTTTCAGAAGTTTTGTTGTGTATATAAAGGGTATTTTTAAAAGATATTAGATTGCAGTTTGCTGTAAGTTAAAATTATAATGAATGAATTGGTACACATTAAATGACATTAAAAATAATCTCCTTTAAAAATAGAAGCAAACACTACATAACTGTTTTACAATTTTTGCTTAGTTTTATCATTATAATTCTCTTACATTTGATTTCCTGCCTTATGTGGATCAGACAAGAGATCAGTTCTTTTCAATGTTTCTAATTTTCAAAGTGGTAAAAATTTCATATTTCATTGTAATAACTTTTAAATATTCAGTCTATTTATAATAGTCAATGAGAGAAATAAAATAGATCTATGAAGAAGCATCTATTAATGAGCAAGTATATGGGGATTAGAAAAGTCTGTCTGAATCACAAGGTAGAGATGGCATTTAGTATCCAAGTCTACTTCCAGACAAAATTAGCCAAGGCTGCAGTGAAGTTAAAGCCTGCTGGTTACAAAATTGGAAATTGGTTTCCTGGGGCTCTCTGTAAACTCTTCATTACTTTACTCAATCATGGTTCATTAGCAAGTTAACAGACAGAAGAGCAGTGTACGTTGGGATATATGTAGAGCCAATCCTTCCATCTCCGTGAGCATCACTTAAAACCTGAATGTCACAGCAGATTAGACATTGCATCAAACTGCATTTTCATATAATACTGTACATGGTCAGCCCACAGATCATATCCACTTAAACTCTAAACATTTTTAAGTGTTTTTGGTTTATCACGCATTTCATATGGCAGCAAAGGTTTTAATTCAAAGTGACTCTGATGGAACAAAAAAAAATCTCAAAAGGCATCTGAAAAAGAAACAACTTGAAGAAACTCAGTTAAGAGATTGAACTAAAGTAGATTTAATGGTTCCTATTAACTTGGATCTAATTCACTGGAGGAGAAAAAAATCCATAGGGACATTAGGGCATTTAAATGTGCTTCTGAAAATGGTTGGACAAACTGTCTCTTGGCTCATGAAATAGTTTTGTTCAACTCAAGCAAATGGCTTTGACTCTTAGACCAAAACAAATCATTTATGCAGTTCATATTGGAAGAATATATTTTTGTAGTGTTGTGACTCTTGAAAAACACTTACTGGGGAATGTACATAACTCCCTAGGACCTACTAGAAGTTATGGTATATTTCTTTTTGGACTCATAGGTATTTGTGTTACTTAGAGGGTGTGTTATTGGTTGCTGTCTAGAGAATCCATTACTCAAATATTATGTGTATTTCATATTTGAGAGTATTTCATATTCAGGGAGAAGGCCTAATTATCAGAAGAAATAAAGTGGGATGAATGTTCAGTTTTAGAAGTGCTGGGTTTCTAAGACAAGAATGCCCAGTCTCACCGCTTGTTATTCAACACAGTACTGGAAGTTCTAGCTAAAGCAGTTAGGCAAGAAGAAGAAATAAAAGACATCCAAATAGGAAAGGAAGAAGTAAAAATTTCTCTATTTGCAGATGACATGATTTATATACAAAAAACCCTAAGGACTCTGCCAATACACTCTTTGAACTAATAAATTCAGTAAGGTTCACAGAACAAACTGAGGGTTGCTGGGGAGAGGGGAGGAATGGAGAGGGTGGCTAGGTTATGGACATTGGGGAGGGTATAGACGATGGTGAGTGCTATGAATTGTTTAAGCCCGATGATTCACAGACATGTACTCCTGGGGCAAATAATACATTATATGTTAATAAAAATAACTTTTAAAATTCAGTAAGGTTGCAGGATAAAAAATTAATATAGCAAAGGCAGTTACATTTCTATACACTAATAATGAAATAGCAAAAAGCGTAATTTTAAAAAATCCCATTTTTAAATACATCAAAAAGAATAAAATAGTAAGGAATACATTTAACCAAGGAGATGAACCAAGGAAATAGCCTGTACACTGAAAATTGTAAGACATTGCTAAAAGAAATTGGAGGATACTCAAATAAATAGAAACATATTTCATACTCATGGATTGGAAGAATTAATGTTAAAATGTCCAAAGCAGTTTGCAGATGCAGCGCAGCCTCTTTCAAAATTCCAATGGTGTTTTTCACAGAAATAGAACAAATAATTCTAAAATTTGTATGGAACTACTAAAAACCCCAAGTAACAAAGCAATCTTGAAAAAAAACAAAGCTAGGGACATCATGCTTCCTGATTTCAAACTATATTACAAAGCTATAGTAATCAAAACAGTATGGTATTGGCATAAACCCAGACATACAGATCACTAGAACAGAATAGAATGCCTATAAATAAACATAAGCATATATGGTCAATTGATTTCAAAGAGCCATGCATATACAATGGGGAAGGGATAGTCTCTTTAATAAAGAATATTGGAAAAACCAGACAACCACATGCAGAAGAATGAAACTGTACCACTCTTTAACACAATATATAACACACAACTCTGAATAGATTAGATTATAGCAATAAGACCTGAAACCTTAAAACTCCTAGAAGAAAACATAAGTAGGAAGCTACTTGACATTGATTTTGGTGATGATTTTTTAGAATGAATTTAAAAGCAAAAGCAATAAAAGCAAAAATAAAGAAATGGGACTACATCAAACTGAAATCTTGTGCAGCAAATGAAACCATTGACAAAATGAAAAGTCAACTTAACTGAATAGGAGAAGATATTTCCAAATCATACATCTGATAAGGAGTTAATATCCAAAATATATAAAGAATTCCTGCAACTCAGTAGGGAAAAAAATCCAATTAATATATGACAGAGGATCTGAATAGACATTTTTTCAAAGAAGTAATACAAATGGCAAACTAGTAGATGAAATGGTATGCAATCATACTAATCATTAGGGATAAAATAGAGGTTGGTAAAGGTATACAAATATGCAGCTATAAAATGAAAAAGGCCTGAAGGTTTAATATAAAACATGGCTACTGTAGTATTTAATAACACTGTATTGTAGAATTGAAATTTGCTAAAAGAATACAACTTAAATTCTGTTTTCATACAAAAAAAGATAAATATATAAGGTGTAGGATATTAGTCAACTAGATGGTGGGAGTTCTTTTACATTTATCTATGTATCAGGTCACCACAATATACACTTTAAGTATAATTTTATTTGTAAAAAGAAAAAAAAAAGATTGGATTTGCTAGAAAAGAAATAGAAACCTAAGGGTTTCTTGTACACTTAAAAAAAAAAAGATCATTCTTCAGCCATAACTAACAAAGCAAAAATGGTATTTTATTTAACACTTACTTTATATAGGAGGAAAAAGAGGACACTGATTTATTCTGGTTTAAATTTTATCTTTTTTGATAGAAGAGTTTCCATTTTTTCCACTTTTTTTTTTCAGTTCTAGGTTTCTTGCATTTATTTAACAATTTCTAGGTCAGCCTTCCCTCCATTATTTTCTTATTTGTTTTCATAGGAAAGTAGACTTTTTTGAAATGCAACCTGTATACTGATGGGTGAGGACCCGATTATCTGAGTGTCATACCTTAGTGCTGCCCAATAAATCCAAATGTATTGATTGGGATGAGAGGTTCACCATGATTTAAAAAATCTTAGTAAAGTTTGATTTAATAATAGGCAATTGAACTATATGTTTATTTATATTCAAGCCACAGAATTTCATTGCCCTTTATTCCTTTTTGACATTAAACCTTGTCATAAGGTAAAAATTGTTCTATCCTTGGCCTCCAGAAAGTTAGGCTGATTTGGTTTAAATTATAGAGAGGAGATCTGGCCTAGAAGGAGTCCATATTTGTGAGATAATTGGGAGTCTGAGAGTCTGTAAACCAGGTCTCTTCTGGTTTATGCCTAGTGGGACACATGGGTATTTTATACTTGCCTCATATTAGCCTCAGTTCTGAGATAATGATACAGGTTCAGCAGGGATAGAGATTTGACCTGGCCTCCAACTAGCATTATTGGATGAATTTGCTTTATTTTGTTAGGCCTTAACTCTAAGAAAGATTCAACATCGTGCATTGGCTTTCTGTCCTATTCTTTTTTTTGCAATCTTATCAATGTATAACTTGTTCTTCCCAACTGTCCTCTACTTTCCTTTACTCTTTTTCTGTAAGGGAATTCAATAGCACTGTGTTATGACTTGAAAATATTTCCAAATAGTAAAATTAACAAAACTATTACAAAAAATCTCTCTTGTATAAATCAGACTGACTTTTTAAAGTTTATGCCTTTGGCATTATTGTTTTAGATCATAAACTCTTAGCAAGCAAGGGCGATATAAGGCTTGGTTAACTTTTGTCCAGTGCCATATGATTAAACCTTAATATACATTGACTATTTTTGCCCATTAACATAATTTTGTGGGGTGCCTGGGTGCCTCAGGTGGGAGAATAGGTGCCTGGGTGCCCTGGGCGCCTGTGTGGCTCAGTGGATTAAGGCCTCTGCCTTTGGCTCAGGTCGTGATCTCAGGATCCTGAGATCGAGCCAAGCATTGGGCTCTCCGCTCAGCAGAGAGCCTGCTTCCTCCTCTCTCTCTCTGTCTACTTGTGATCTTTGTCTGTCAAATAAATAAATAAAATCTTTTAAAAAACCCCCCAAAACATAATTTTGTTTACTCAAAGCATTATTTTCTTTTTTATTTATTTACTATATCATATTACATACAATAGGATACTAGTAGGGATCAATAGGAAAGGAGGAGGAGTTAATAGGAAAATATTTTTTCTTGCACTTATTTTTTGGAGAATTCTGATTGTATCAGTATTTGCCCTCTCTTTTTTCATTCTTAGGCAGAGACAAATATTTTTTCCAGTAGCAACAATATTAGTTCATGATTTTCAGCAGGATTCTCTCCCAGGTTACCGTTTAGTTATTAACTGCTTTATTTACAATCATCTCAAGAAATACCATTCCTCTCATTCAGAAATGCACAGTCCTTACCTTACAACTCAGTGCCTGAGAGAATTGAAGAATGTGAATACCATTGCCCTGAAGTTTCTTAACATAATAATTTATCAATGTATACATCTCCCATTTGTGGCGCTGTGCCACACTTTAATGGAGTCTGACCTGATTTCATCAGTGACAGCCAGTTTGCAGAGAAATATTTTTGTCTTCCCTTACCCCACCCAGAACAGTTACCTAATGAAACAATTAATCACCTTCTAAATCAAATGCAAAACTTTCAATTAACATGGCTGAAGAAATGGAAATTATAGACACTATATCCTGAGTAAGAAAATGAGTGAGGTAATAGAACTAGTCAAACTCCTTGTGTAGGCACTAGTGATAATAATTTCTTTCAAAGAGAAGAATCAAGTTGGCATTCAGAGTAAGGCTGGACTTGAATCATCAGGGTGGAATGCAGAATAGGGGGAGAAATCATATACTGCCTCCTTAGGGTGGGATGCAGAACGGAATGAGAAATTCTATATATATAGCATCCTTTCTTTGTTTTAAGAAGATGCGTATGGCCTCAAGATGCATGTGGTCTAAAACACTAAATTTTATTATAATTTCCGAACTTTCTGAGTCCTATTAGTGATTTTTTTTTCTCATTATTAGTAGAGGGCACCTGTTCATTGTTTTGGCTCCCAAAGGACAGGAGAACACTCTCCAGTGTGTCTGTAGAGTTGTCTTAGAGGGTAGGGGGACAGAAGGCTAAGAGACAGAACCAGAATAGAGGGAGAGCAAGACCTGGTAAAGAAAGTGGCTTGAGGATGTAGTGAATTGAAGGTGGGAGTGGGTCACAAACAAAAGATCGGTTTCAGACACAAGAGTAGAACCCAGAATCATGGACTATGGACTTGGACTTGGACTATGTTGAGCACTGAGGATTGCAGAAAGTGCACTGGACTGGAACTTACAGACAGTTCTGGGCTTGGTCTTGTGACAGATTATTTATATGACTTTAGATATATGCTTCAACATTACTGGTTCTCAGTTTCATCATTTGTAAAATGGGTGGAAAGACCATATAGTTTCTAAGTTCCATCACAATTTTAAAATCTGTGATTCTATGGTATGTCTTATTCGGAGCCATCAGACTGTCAGAAGGAATGAGGCTGCTTAGAGAACATTAGAATGAAGTTGAAAATGAGCACTCTAGATCAATTCTTTTGACACTGATGGTTAGTTAGCAATTTAACAACCACAGTTAGCAAATGAATTCATGAAAAGGAAAAAGAGAACATTCACCAAATATACTCTACTAAGAAACACTTTCTGTTTTATGTGATCATGATAACAGTAGATTAGAAAAGTTACTTAAGGAAGTAACTTCTGTATTTATAAAATTTATTTAACAGGAGGAATGCACTGATTTTAGATTTCATTGACTTGTTATGAATAAAAAGCTATACTTGCACATAAATTAAAAAATGCATAGAACAAAAACACTAAAAACTTAAAATGTTTACTTTTACCTGCAAAAAAAAATATGTTGAAATCGCATTGAAATTCTATTGAATGTTAATACGGTACATGCATACTGTCTCTAAAGGCATGTGTTGCATTGCAGACTTTATCTAGACACAAACCTCTTAGGTATTTTAACAAAATATGAATAGAGAGAAAACAGGAATTACTCAGGGGAAAAATTGAAAGCCAACTTGTACTATACAGCACCAAGATAGCAGAAACAGCTGCACAGCCGCTTAATCCTTGTGACAAACCCAGAACTCTGCAATAATGGCTGGCGCTGTCTGATGAAATTGCGAAGGAGTCAGATGCCACAGCTGGGAACATTATCCTTGTGTTTCTGATGAAATTGATACAGCAAATTGTACTCCATTGTTAACTCCTTGCTATCCATATAAGCTTTCTCAAAGAGCTGAGATCTCTCAGTTCCAAAGCTTAATGACAAGGACAATAATTCTGTTAGAGAAAGAAACTGAAGAAGATACTGTAAATATTGCTCGAAGAAGAATAAATAGAAAATAAAGAGTGATTTTTAAATGACAAGCTATAGAAGATTAGAGGAATTGTGACAGTGTCAGGTTGACAAATGTTCTAACAATTACAGCCCTATTTACATTTTCTTTAATGTAGGTAGTAGTATTTTTTGCAAAAGACAATGAGAAAACAATAGGGGGAATATTTGACATAAAGGTGATGAAGAGTTTTTATGATAACAAGCCAAATAATATATAAATGTTAACATTTATAATGTGTTTGACCCTGTGTTATCAACTGCATGGACCTCAAGGAGTCTATAGTATAGAATAGTATAGTCTATGGTATAGTTTGTATATAATGTGTCATATTTTATAGTTTATGTACAAAGTATCAGACCCTGTGAATTACTGGATAGTTTGAGTCTATGGTGTATCCTTATCTATAAATATTGTATGTTTTACGTGACTGGCTAACAATTCCCATGTCCTTACCATATTTGAATTCTGATTCCTGGAACCTATGATAAATATATGACCTTACATTGCAAAAGAGGCTTTGCAAATCTGTGTGGAATTTGAGATGAGAAGTTATCCCGAACTGTTTGGGCAGGCCCAATCTAATTACATTGTACTTAAAAGCAGACAACTTCTGTGATTGGATCAGAGAGATAATATAAAAGGAGGGTTTGAAGCATGAGAGGGATTCAACTCAGCATGGCTAGTTTGAAGTTGGAGTAAGGAGTCCATGAGTCAAAGAATGTAGGTGACTTCTAGAAGCAGAGAGAATGGGCTTCAGCTGAAAGATTGCAAGGATCTCAGTGTCACAATCATAAGGAAATGAATTCTGTCAACCAACTGAATGAACAAGGAAATGTGTTCTTTATACCTTCCATAAGGGAATGCAGCCCTGGTAACCCTTCAATTTTTGCCTCATAAGACCTGTGTAATGAGGAATATAAAATAATAAATTTGTGTTGTTTTAAACTGCACAGTTTTGGCAATTCACAGACCTGTACCCCTGGGGTTAATAATACGTTATATGTTTATAAAAAATTTTAAAAAATAATAAAAAAATTAACTGTACAGTTTAAAATAATTTGTTATTGGAACAATAAAAAAACAAATGCAATCCGTAAATTATTAAATGTATAATAAGTTTAAAATATAAGGGGAAAGTAGCTATATAAATAGTGATACATTGAAATGATCCAAGTCTGATTATCCCCTGAGTTAGTAGTTAAAAAGAGCACAACTTTTTTGAGACTCAGTTGGACTGTGAAGTTTTTGTAAGAAACAGATTAAAACAGACTTGGAAGGATATGTAGACTTTGTTGAAAAGAAAATGAAGTCTCTGAACATTATATGTGGGAGACTGACAAGAGAAAACTTATTTGTAGGAAAAATAATGTTTTTTTTTTTTGGAAGAAATGGGTGAGAGCATTGGTTATTTATATATAAGAATCAGAACAGTAGGGAAAACAGGCTTTGGGAAAGATTGTAGAAATTGCTTGGACTTTCTTATAGTGCCAAGAAACAGGTTGCTTATTATGTATATATGTATATGTATGTATTTATTTTCTAGTATCATTAATATACAGTATTATATTAATTTCAGATGTACAGTATAATAGCTCAACAGTTCTATATACTGTTATTCAGTATTCATCATAAGTGTACTCTTAATCCTCTGACCTATTTCACCCAGCCCTCTACACACCTCTTCTCTGGCAACCACCAATTTGTTCTCCATAGTTAAGAGCCTGGTTTTTTGTTTGTCCCTTTTCTTCTCTGTTCATTGCTTTGTTTCTTAAATTCCACACATGGGTGAAGTCTTGTGGTATTTTTCTTTTTCCATCTGATTTATTTCACTTAGCATTATACCTTCTGGGTTCTTTCATGTCATGGCAAATGGCAAGATTTCATTCTTTTTCATGGCTGAGTGTTATTCCATTACAACGTATATACCACATCTTCTTTTCCATTCATCTGTTGATGGATGCTTGGATGGCTTTCATATTTTGGCTATTGTAAGTAATACTTCAATAAACACTTTTTTAATTCATGTTTTCATATTCTTTGTGTAAATACCCAGTAGTGGAATCACTGGATCATATAGTAGTTCTAGTCCTAATTTTTTTAAGAACTTCCATACTGTCTTCCATAGTGTCTGCACCAATTTACATTCCCACCAACTGTGCCAAAGGGTTCCTTTTTCTCCACATCCTCACCAACACCTCTTGTTTCTTGTGTTGTTGCTTATAGCCATTCTGACAGATGTAAGGTGAGATCTCATTGTAGTTTCAATTTGCATTTCCTGATGATGACTGAGGTTGAGCATCTTTTCATGTCTGTTGGCCATCTGTATGTCTTCTTAGAGATTTCTGTTCATGTCTTTTGCCAGTTTTTAATTGGATTATTCGGGCTTTTTGGGTGTTGTGTAAGTTTTTTATATATTTTGAATACTAATCCCTTATTGGATATGTCATTTGCAAATTTTCTCTCATTCATTAGGTTGTCTTTTTATTTTTTTGATTATTTCCTTTGCTGTGCAGAAGATTTTTATTTTGATGTAGTCCCAATGGTTTATTTTTGCTTTTGTTTCCCTTGCCTCTGAGGACCTACCTAGAAAAAAGTTGCTATAGCCAATGTCAGAGAAATTACTGTCTGTGCTCTCTCCTAGGATTTTATGGTTTCAGGTCTCACATTTATGTCTTTAGTCCATTTTGAATTTATTTTTGTGTATGGTTTAAGAAAGTGGTCTGGTTTCATTCTTTTGCATATAGCTCTCCAGGTTTCCCAGCACCATTCGTTAAAGAGACTGTTTTGTTTTGTTTTTTCTCATTGCATATTTTTGCCTAATTTTTGAATATTAATTGACCATATGATCATGGGTTTATTTCTGGGCTCTTTTTATGGTCTCTTGGTTTGTGTGTCTCTTTTTATGCCAGTACCATACTCTTTTGATTACTGTAGCTTTGTTGTATACCTTGAAATCTGGGACAGTGATACCTCCAGTTTTATTCTTCTCTTTCAAGAATTGCTTTGGCTATTCAGGGTCTTATGTGGTTCCATATGAATTTTAGGATCATTTATTCTAGAGGAAGATACAAAGATTTTCTGTATATAATCTGTACCCTCACATGTATAGTCTCCCTGTTAATCTACATATTCCACCAGAGTGGTACATTTGTTACAGTTGGTGAATCTATTTTGACACATTATAATCTCCCAAAGTCCATAGTTTACATTCGGGTTCATTCTTGGTGTTTTTGGTGTTGTATGTTCTATGGATTTAGGCAAATGTATAAGGACATGTAACCATCATTATAGTAGCACACAGAGTTTTTCCACAGGTCCTAAAAATTCACTGTATTGAGTGGAATCGTAGAGTATTTAGCCTTTCTTTAAAAATTTTTATTTATTTTTAAAATTTTTTTTCATTGTTCCAGAATTCATTGTTTATGCACCATACCAAGTGCTCCATGCAATACATGCCCTCCATAAAACCACCAGGCTCACCCAACCTCCCACTTACCTCCCCTCCAAAATCCTCAGATTGTTTTTCAGAGTCCAGATTCTCTCATGGTTCATCTCCACCCCGACCCTGCCAGTTTCCCCCAACTCGCTTCTCTCCATCTCCCCATGTCCTCCGTGTTATTCTTTATGCTCCACAAATTAGCAAAACCATATACTAATTGACTCTCTCTGCTTGACTTATTTTACTCAGCAGAATCTCTTCCACTCTGGTCCATGTTGAAACAAAAGTTGGGTATTCATCCTTTCTGATGGAGGTATAATACTCCATAGTATATAGGGATCACATCTTCCTTATCCATTCATCCATTGAAGGGCATCTTGGTTCTTTCCACAGTTTGGTGCTGTGGCCATTGCTGCTATGAACATTGGGGTATAGATGGCCCTTCTTTTCACTACATCTGTATCTTTGGGGTAAATACCCAGTAGTGCAATTGCAGGGTCATAGGGAAGCTCTATTTTTAATTTCATAAGGAATCTCCACACTGTTTTTCAAAGTGGCTGCACCAACTTGCATTCCCACCAACAGTGTACAAGGGTTCCCATTTCTCCACATCCTCTCCGACATTTGTTGTTCACTGTCTTGTTAATTTTGGCCCTTCTAACTGGTGTAAGATGGTATCTCAATGTGGTTTTGATTTGAATCTCCCTGATGGCTAGTGATGATGCACATTCTTTCATGTGTCTGTTAGCCATTTGTATGTCTTCATTAGAGAAGTGTCTCTTCATGTCTTCTGGCCATTTTTTGACATGATTATCTGTTTTGTGTGTGCTGAGTTTGAGGAGTTCTTTATAGATCCTGGATATCAGCTCTTTGTATTGTCATTTGTGAATGACACGGAATCTTTTGTGAACCCACAGAATCTTCTCCCCTTCCATGGGGTGCCTTTTTGTTTCATTGACTGTTTCCTTTCTCATGCAGAAGCTTTTGATCTTGATGAAGTTCCAAAAGCTCATTTTCATTTTTGTTTCCTTTGCTTTTGGAGACCTATCTTGAGAGAAGTTGCTGTGGCCCATGTCAAGGAGGTTATTGCCTATGTTCTCCTCTAGGATTCTGATGGATTCCTGCTTCGTGTTGAGGTCTTTTATCCATTTCGAGTTTATCTTTGTGTATGGTGTGAGAGAATGATTGAGTTTCATTCTTCTATACATAGCTGTCCAATTTTCCCAACATCATTTATTGAAGAGACTGTCTTTTTTCCACTGTATATTTTTCCTGCTTTGTCGAAGATTATGGAGTTGTGGGTCCATATCTGGGCTCTCTACTCTGTTCCACTGGTCTATGTGTCCGTTTTTATGCCAGTACCATGTTGTCTTGGTGATGACAGCTTTTAGTAAAGCTTGAAATCAGGCAACGTGATGCCCCCAGCTTCGTTTCTCTTTTTCAACATTTCCTTAGCAATTTGGCATGTTTTCTGATTCCATACAAATTTTAAGATTGTTTGCTCCAGGTCTTTAAAAAAATTTTTTTTAATTCTTTATTAACATATAATGTATTATTAGCCCCAGGGGTACAGGTCTGTGAATCGCCAGGCTTACACACTTCACAGCACTCACCATTGCACACACCCTCCCCAATGTCCATAAACCCACCACCCTCTCCCTTTCCCCCTCCCCCCTGGCAACCCTCAGTTTGTTTTGTGAGATTAAGAGTCTCTTACGTTTGTCTCCCTCCTGATCCCATCTTGTTTCATTTATTCTTTCCCTACCCCAAAACCCCAATGTTGCATCTCCACTTCCTCATATCAGGGAGATCATATGATAGTTGCCTTTCTCTAACTGACTTATTTCACTAAACATTAAACCTTCTAGTTTCATCCATGTTGTCGCAAATGGCAAGATTTTATTTCTTTTGATGGCTGCATAGTATTCCATTGTATATATATACCACTTCTTCTTTATTCATTCATCTGTTGATGGACATCTAGGTTCTTTCCATAGTTTGGCTATTGTGGACATTGCTGCTATAAACATTTGGGTGCACGTGCCCCTTCAGATCACTACATTTCTATCTTTAGGGTAAATACCCAGTAGTGCAATTGCTGGGTCATAGGGTAGCTCTGTTTTCAACTTTTTGAGGAAGCTCCATGCTGTTTTCCAGAGTGGTTGCACAATCTTGCATTCCCACAAACAGTTTAGGAGGGTTCCCCTTTCTCTGCAACCTTGCCTCTTTGCTCCAACTCTTTGAAGAATGCTGGTTGGAATTTTGATTGCATGGCATTGAAAGTATAGTTTGGTGTAGCCAGTTTAGACATTTAAACAATGTATATTCTTCTGATCCATGAGCATGGAATAGTCTTCTATCTTTTTGTGTCTTCAATTTCTTTCATGAGTGTTCTGTATGTAGTTCCTCAAGTACAGATCCTTTACCTCTTTGGTTAAGTTTATTCTCAGGTATTTTATGATTCTTGGTGCTATAGTAAATGGAATCAATTCTCTAATTTCCCTTTCTGTATTATCATTGTTAGTGTGTAAGAAAGCAACTGATTTCTGTACATTGATTTTGTATCCTGCCACATTACTGAATTGCTGTATGAGTTCTAGTAGTTTGGGGGTGGAGTCTTTTGGGTTTTCCATATAAAGTATCATGTCATCTGCAAAGAGAGAGAGTTTGACTTCTTCATTGCCAATTTGAATACTTTTTATTTCTCTTTGTTGTCTGACTGCTGTTGCTAGGACTTCTAATACTATGTTGAACAATAGTGGCTAGAGTGGACAGCCTTGTCGTATTCCTGACCTCAAATGGAAGGCTGTGAGCTTTTTCCCATTGAGGATGATATTTGCTGTGGGGTTTTCATAGGTAGACTTTATGAAGTTGAGGAATGCTCCGTCTACCCCTATGCTTTAAAGCATTTTAATCAGGAACGGATGCTGGATTTTGTCAAATGCTTTTTCTGCGTCAATTGAGAGGACCATGTGGTTCTTTTCTCTTCTTTTATTTATTTGTTCTATCACATTCATTGATTTGCGAATGTTGAACCACCCTTGCAATGCAGGGATAAATCCCACCTGGTCATGGTAGATAATCTTTTTAATGTACTGTTGGATCCTGTTAGCTAGGATCTTGTTGAGAATCTTAGTATCCA
Source organism: Mustela nivalis (assembly GCF_964662115.1). Lineage (NCBI taxonomy): Eukaryota > Metazoa > Chordata > Mammalia > Carnivora > Mustelidae > Mustela > Mustela nivalis. Next base: position 102,795,771 of record NC_139024.1, read on the forward strand.
TATTCATCAGGGATATTGGTCTGAAATTCTCCTTTTTGGTGGGGTTTTTGCCTGGTTTGGGGATCAGGGTAATGCTGGCTTCATAAAAAGCATCTGGAAGTTTTCCTTATGCTTCAGTTTTTTGAAACAGCTTCAGGAAAATAGGTATTATTTCTTCTCTGATAGTTTGGTGGAATTCCCCAGGGAATCCATCAGGTCCTGGGCTCTTGTTTTTTTGGGAGGTTTTTGATCACTGCTTCAATCTTGTTACTAGACATTGGTCTATTCAGGTTGTCAATTTCTTCCTGATTCAGTTTCGGAAGTTTATAGTTTCCCAGGAATGCATTCATTTCATCTAGGTTGCTTAACTTATTGGCATATAATTGTTGATAATAATTTCTGATGATTGTTTCTACTTCCTTGGTGTTAGTTGTGATCTCTCCCTTTTCATTCATAATTTTATTACTTTGGGTCTTCTTTCTTTTCTTTTGGATTAGTGTGGCCAATGGTTTATCGATGTTATTGATTCTTTCAAAAAACTAGCTTCTAGTTTTGTTGATGTGATCTCCTGTATCTCTAGTTTCTATCTCATTGATCTCTGCTGTAATCTTGATTATTTCCCTTCTTCTTTGTGGGACTCATTTAATTTGTTGTTGATTCTCCAGTTCTTTAAGGTGTAAAGACAGCTGGTGTATTCTGGATTTTTTTGATTTTTTTGAGGGGGGCTTGGATGGCTATGTATTTCCCCCTTAGGACCGCCTTTGCTGTATCCCATAGGTTTTGGACCAAAGTGTCTTCATTCTCATTGGTTTCCTTGAATTGTTTAAGTTCTTCTATGCTTTCCTGGTTGATCCAAGCATTCTTAAGCAAGGTGGTCTTTAGCTTCCAGGTTTTTGAATTCCTTCTGAAGTTTTTCTTGTGGTTGAGCTCCAGTTTCAAAGCACTGTGATCAGAGAATATGCAGGGAATAATCTCAATCTTTTGTTATTGGTTGAGCCCTAATTTGTTACCCAGTATGTGGTCTATTCTGGACAAAGATCCATGTGTTCTTGAGAAGAATAAGTATTCTGTTGTTTTAGGGTGGAATGTTCTGTATATATCTATAAGGTCCTTCTGGTCCAATGTGTCATTCAGTGCTCTTGTTTCTTAATTGATCTTTTGCTTAGATGATATGTCTTTTACTGACAGTGGCATGTTAAGATCCCTTGCTATTAATGTAGTCATATGAATATGACTCTTTATCTTGATTAATATTTGTCTTATGTAGTTGGCTGCTCCCATGTTGGGGGCACAAATATTTACAATTGTTAGATCTTCTTGGTGGATAGGCCCTTTAAGAATGATATAGTGTCCTTCTGTATCTCTGACTACAGTCTTTAGTTTAAAATCTAACTTATCTGATATGAGAATCTCTACCTCAGCCTTCTTTTGAGGCCAATGGCATGAAAGATGCTTCTTTATTCCTTCACTTTCAGTCTGGATGTATCCTTAGGTTCCAAATGGGTCTCTTGTAGACAAGAGATGAGTCCTGTCATTTTATCCAGTCTGCAACCCTGTGCCATTTTATGGGTACATTTAGGCCATTCACATTGAGAGTGATTATTGATAGATATATTTTTATTGATACCATGTTACCTGTGAAGTTTTTGTTTCTATAGATTGTCTTCATAAATTTCTGTTCAATGATATTCTTGGCTTTTTTCCTCTTTTATAGAACCCTCCTTAGTATTTCTTGTAGTTCCGGCTTGGTGGTCACATACTCTTTAAAACGCTACCTGTCTTGGAAGCTCTTTATCTCTCTACCCATTTTGAATGTCAGTCTTGCTGGATAAAATATTCTTGGCTACATGTTCTTTTCATCTAGTGCCCTGAATACATCTTTCCAGCCCTTTTTGGCTTGCCAGGTTTCTGTGGACCAGTCTGACATTATTCTGATGGGCCTTCCTCTGTATGTAAGGAATCAATCTCTTCCCCCTAGGTGCTTTCAAAAAGTCAAGTGGTTGTCTATAACTATGATTCATCATTTTCACAATCAGGTGTCTTGAAGTCTTTCTAGATTTTATGATCTTGGGGTGAGACCTTTCTGCCTCTAGGACATGAATGCTGGTTCCATTCCCCAGAAAGGGAAAATTTTCATGGAGAATTTGTTCAACAATATCCTCTAGTCTTCTTCCTTTCTCCTCCCCCTCAGGGATTCCAATAATTCTGATGTGGGAACGTTTCATGGCATCATTTATTTCCCTAATTCTGTTTTCATGGCTTCTAAGCTGTTTGTTCTAGGTCTCCTCTAATCCTTTTTCTCTATCAGTTTGTCCTGTAGATTACTAATTCTATCTTCTGTCTCAGTCACCCTAGCTGTTAGAGAATTTAGATTAGATTGGAACTCATTGATAGCATTATTAACATCTTCTTTGGTGGCTTTCACTTCTGCCCTAATCAATTCCATTTTGTCATTAATGGCTTTCTCCAACCTAGCCATTGCCTCGATAATTGTTAGCCTGAATTCCCTTTCTGACATACTATTTATGTCCATATCCAATAGCTCTGATGGAGAGGGCACAGTCTCTGAATTTTTCCTCTGTTGGGCATTTCTCCTCACAGTCATTTTTGGTGAGAGATGGCTGAGGGGATGTGTAGCTGAATGTATTAACCGTGGTCCAGGCAAGGTGCACTCTGGAATGCTTCTGAGCAACTGTGAGTCCCCAGCAAAAAGAAAGAAAGAAGAAAAAAAAGAGAGCAAGAGAGAGAGAGAGAGACAGGAAACAAACAAACAAACAAACAAACAAAAAAAAAAAAAGAAGAAGAAGAAAAGAGAAGATCCAGCCTCAATAGGCCCCAAAGGTAAGATTTATAAAGTATACAAACAAAAACAGACAAACAAAAAGACTGACAAAAGCAAATGACAAGAAAAAAAAAAAAAAAAAAAAAAAAAAAAAAGAACCCAGCCAAAATGAACCCCGAGTATAAGATTTATATACTACCAGAACAAAAATAAATATACGAAATGCTGACAGAAGAAAAAGATGGGAGGGTGGTTATAAATTCTCAGTGTGGGCAAGAAAGGCTATTTTGATTCTTTCTGGGTGTATCTTGATATCTTTGTTAAAGGACTCAACTTTCCCAAGATAAAGTGGGATTAAAGCTGATTTATATATAGGGTAGTATTGACTGGGGAAAGAGGGTTACCTTGAAGCTTATCTCTATATGAATATTAAAAAAAAATGGAAAAGCAAAAGAAAAATGTAGGTATATGTGTCAAAAAGTTCAAGTTAAAAGGTTATTATGGAATTTGTTGTACTGAATATCCCATTGTGATGGTAAATAGGTTAAAAATTATTTTAAAAAATTAAAAGAATGTGAATAGTGGGAACGAATTAAAAATAAAAATTGTATCTATGAAATAGTGGTGGTGGTCCTCTATTTTTTTTTTTTTTTTGGCTGGCTTTCTGGGAGAGAGGCCTGCCACGTGATTTTTCAGGCAGTCTTGAAAGAATTGAGTCCTCCTGCCCCCTCCCAGGGGGCTGGACTCTGAGGAAACCGGTTTTTCAGGCTTTTGTTCTTTGGAGGTTTTTTGTTGTTGTTGTTGTTGTTTGTTTGTTTGTTTGTTTTTCCTCCCCTTGGCGGCTTTTGGCAGTTCTTTGGAGGTTTAGAGGAAAGCAAACTGCACCCAGACCTCTGTCTCAAGAGAGAAGCCTCAGTCTGTTTTCCTCTGGGTTCTTCAGAGCACATAAACTTGCCCTTTGCCACCTGCGGAGCATGTCCCTAGTCACAGTCTCAGGGGTCTCAGGAGCTCCTGCTTGTACCCTGGTGCTACCAAAACCACCAGAAGTATTAGTCCAGAGAGCTGGCTTCCAGCGGCTGCCTCTGCTGTGGCTCTTTGGGCAGATCCAGACTGCTGGAGAGGTCACAACCAGGGATAGCAAACTGAAATTTTCACGCTGGCCTGGGCTGGGAGTGTTCAGACTCTCACAGGTCCTAGAGAGCACTTGCTGGCGCCTGCACAGATCTCTCTCAGGGGAGGGTGTGGAGTGCGATTCAGACCCCTGTCCTGCAGTGTGCATGCAGAGTGCAAAAGGCTGCGGTTCTAGAGAGTGCCGGCTGGTATTCACACCAGACTCATGCATGCCACCACCCAAATGGTCTCCCGGGAGCTGGCAGCTCAGGGACCAACGCTTGACTTCTTCACCACACTCTCTCTGGCACAGCACCAATGTTGACTGTCGTGGGTCCGTAGGCTTAAGCCCGTGTCTCTAACCACCAGATTCCACCAATTTCCCCTTAAGATCTTTTGCTCTTTTTGAGTGGTTTCAGGCAGACTCCAAGTTAATGCTGGTCCCCAATCTCAAGGTACTTTCGTATTGGGGTATTACTTTCCAATGGGTCACTTCTGGTGGCTCCCTCCCCCTTTTGTTTATCTTCACATATCAGCCCGATGTTCCCACTCTGCTTTACCTGTTCACTGGGTGCTTCTGCCCCCGTAGAAGATCCAGAAGTGTATAATTCTAATCTCAGGCTAATTTCATGGGTGATCAGAGTGCTTTGGTAGATTATTAGCTCACTTTAGGGGACCAGTTGAAAAAGAACCTCCTACTTCTCTGCCATCTTGCCTCCCCCAGTATTTAGCCTTTTCAGCAATTGCACTCCCTTATGTTTATCCAAAGGTGTTGAAAACGTATGTCCACATAAAAGCCTGCACATGGACAGACACTTATAGCAGTTTTACTCATGATTACTAAAACATGGAGGCAACCAAGATGTCCTTTGGTAGGTGAATAGATAAATAAACTGTGGAACTTCAAGGTAATGGAATATTATTTAGTGCTAAAAAGAAATGAGCTATCAAGCCATGAGAATACAAGGATGAATCTTAAATTCATATTACTAAGTGAAAGAATCAAGTAGAGTTTTCAATTTTTCATTTTTTCTTATATCAAAGTAAAAATGGATACTATAAAAATAATTTTGAATCCAATGTAAGTTATACTGAAATGTGACAGTCCTCCGACCTGCATAACTGCCTTGCAATTCTATGCTCAGAAGGCACTTTTAAAACTACTTATGCTTTTACGTCCTTAGATTGTTGCCTTCATATATAGCTTAATAATGCACCTTTAAGTCCATGTATCAATCTTAGAATGTATTTACTGGTCATATATTATGAAAGATGCAAATTGTTAACTCCCCAATATGAAATCATTTGCTTATACTTCTATTTTCTGTTCCAATATATGTAGCCAAAAGCTCTATATCCTTTTAGAACTAGAGAAGAGTTCCCTCTACCTTCTCTCTTCACTTTTACCTTCCAGCGTGTTAGCTACACTTTTGCTTTGTCAGTGAGCTCTCCTCTTTCTTTTAGAAATTGAAAAAATGTAATTGAGAGAAAACAATTCAGCTGAAGGGCTAGAAAACGAAGTTGAAAGAATTCTCCCAGGAGGTAGCACAAAAAGATAGAGACAGGTAAAAGTGAAACAAAACAGATCACACAATGGCTAATCCAGGCAGTCTTTTATCTATCCAATTGGATTATAGAAAGTGATAATGTTGAAAATAAGTCTACTGTACTTTATTCATAGATTTATTTCTGAAAGCTGATAACCAATAAATAGTAACTATTTTACGTAGACAGTAAATATTATTTACTGGAGAACATTTTCCCCCACCCTTTAAAGTGACTCAGTGTCCTAACTCTTTAATTTTATTGCTAGCATGGAGGTGAAATGAATCTTCATCATAGTCTCAAGGACTTTTATTGTATTTATTTGGATTTTACTGAGTAATAATTGATAAATATAATTTTATGTATTTAAAGTATACAATGTGATGATTTAATACACATGTTTATTATAGAATGATTACTAACATCAAGATAATTAATACATCTATCACCTTACATAACATAGTTAACTCTGTGTGTGGGTGGGGGGTGAGAACGCTTAATATCTACTCAGCAAACTTTCAAGTACATGGTAATATGTTATTAACCCTAGTTCTTTTATTTTTTAACCATTTCAGTCATACTGGTCATTTAAAGTGTTCCCCTTTTGATTTCTGCTGACACACAGGACCTTTTATTTTCTTGCTCCAGTCTGTGTAGTTACTCAGCTCCTCTTGGCTTCTGTCATTCACAACTTCCTCTTGTTGAGTTCACTCTTTCCTGAATTATCTTCCTGAATCATCTATCTTTCCTGAATTATCTACCATTTTTTTTTGTTTTTGTTTTTTTTTAATTTACTCCTTCCCTGGATTCTAATGACTTCCAAGTAATTTCCTAAGGAAGGATGAGAATGGGAGATTAGAACAAAAGGTTAATACTGTGGAATTTATGCACACTTGAAATGTTTTTATTTTTCATCTAATTTTTCATCTAATTTCATGGATATGCCTGTATATTGAATTTTAGTTTCCATAAATTTTCAGAACTTGAAAATGATTGCTCCATTGTTTTCTGAGATGCAGCTTATTGAGATACAGTATGTTAAAATGATGCCCATTTCTTTGTAATACCTTCCCCCCACCTTTCTGAAAGCATTTAGAACTTTATCTTTGAAGTTCTAAATTATTATAAGGACTAGATGTGTGTCTTTGGTCATTCATTGCTCTGGAGATTTTTGTCTAAAACTTGTATATAGCATTTCTTTAACTCTTTTTATCATCTCTTCCTTTAGTTGTTGCCTTTTTTCCTTTTATTCTGTTTACTATTTCTGGATATCTATTGAAGAAAAGTTAAATGATCTCTAGAGAAAAACTCAAACGGTAAAAAAAAAAATTGTAAGATTAAAAGTAAAGACAGGCAAAGATTTTTCAGGAAATCAAACAAAAATAAAGCAATTTTGACACTAACTTCAAATGAAATAGAGTTAGAGTATAATATTTAGGAAGAGCATAAGTATATAATAAAGTTATGGATCATGTATTTATATGTAAAGAAAAAAGATACATATGTCTAAAAATTCAAATTATTATGTATAAAAAGAGAAATAACAGTCATTGTGGAAAACAATACATAGTTTTCTGAGCATATAACTATAGTTCAAGCTAAGAGTTTTATATACATTAATATTTAATTCTGTAACAATACCGAGGTAAATACTATTTTTCTCATTTTATATGGAAGGAAACAGTGTTAGATATTTTAAGTAATGTAACAAGTGTTAAATAACTAGGGAGTATGTAGTAGAATTGGATTTCAAACATGGGTTTATCTGATTCTGGAGTCTGGGTTTAATACTCTGCATTTTGCCTTCTTTTACTCCCATAGAGGAAGCAAACAAACCTCAATAACATAGGGGCTGTGAATGATGTTTGTTTGATTTGAAAGATAGATGTGTCAAACTTCGAGCTAATAGAGCTAGATTCTTTTGTCATAGATATTCTTTGTTCTAGATTTGACATATGCACAATGCCATGTATCTGCCATTATAGTACCATACAGAAGTTTCCAGGCCCTAAAAAGTCCCCTGTGCTTCACGGTTAACTTCCCACCAACTCAAGCCCATGACAATCACTGATCTATTTTCTGTCTTCATACTTTTGTCTTTGTCAGAATTTCACGGGAATTCTGATATCATATACTAGAGTATATATCATTTTGAAACTTCCTGCTTTCTTTTAGACAATACCCATTTAAACAATTGCATATAGCATTTATCCGTGTTGTTGCTTAGATTAACAACTTACTCTTTTTTTCACTGAATAATATTTGATAATAAAATGTGCCATAGTATGTTTATTCATTTGCCCACTGAAGACCATCACAGTTGCTTCCAGTTTTGGGTGAATCCTGATTTTTAAAGGTTAATAGTGAGTATTCACATTTATAGGTGTTAAGTGGAAGATACGGCAGGACTTGTCATAATATACTATCACTGGTGTATTTAATTTTTTAAATTGTAAATGAAAAATGACTCAGATAATTCAGTATGCATTTTAAGGATGCAATAAATCATGCTTTGTTACTAAACAAGGAAGAATGAAAATAAATGAGCTGAGCATTCAGGTAGAGAAATTAGAAATAGAGAAACACATAAGCCAATAGAAAGATGAAAGAAACAGATGATAAAAATAAACAGACATTAATAAATTGGGAAATATAAGATAGAAATAATAAGTAACTTAAAGAGATATTTTTTTACTTGGAGCAAACCCTATAACATACGTAAAACTTTAGTATATTTGATCAAGAAAAAGGACAAAATTTTCAGTGACATTATAGGAAAGTTTATATAATATTAGAATGAAATAGATATATGCCATGTAAATGGTTTTGGAGTAAAAAGTCTATAATTTAACCCAGATTCATTTTATAAAGACAAAAGAATGCTAATATGAATATCTGTTTTAGACCTTCCCCTAACTATAGAATAATCTATTTTTGCAAAGAAAACAAAAGCTTACTAACAAGTTAACATCAACTAGTTATTAAAATAAATGGACACTACTCAGTATGTTCTGTTCCAGGAATGCAAGGGCAGTACTAAAGAAATACATTTCAATATGTTAAAGTAGAGAAAAATTATAATTTTAGAAGTTTTCCTGATGGTATTAGTAATAATTACTAGCCTTATTAAGTTATAATAATTTCTAATTTTCATGAAAAGCTTAAATTGCAGGACACCTGGGTGGCTCAGTGGGTTAAGCCTCTGCCTTCGGCTCAGGTCATGATCTCAGGGTCCTGGGATTGAGTCCTGCATTGGGCTCTCTGCTCAGCGGGGAACCTGCTTCCTCCTCTCTCTCTCTCTGCCTGCCTCTCTGCCTACTTATGATCTCTGTCAAATAAATAAATAAAATCTTTTTAAAAAATAAAAAACTTAGTGCTGCACAACAAAGAAATAGCAAAGCAAGAACCCAGGAGATAGGACTCTAGCACTGTGCTCTTATCCACTGGCATACAGATTCATAGAACTCATTTCTGATTCAAAACAACTATGAAAACCGTAAAACAACCACCATTACCTATGAAGGTACCACCACTCACTACATACCACAACATAAAGTTTGGAATAGAAATATAATAAAGAGGACCCACTTCAACCTAAAAGTGAGCATTATAGTAAACAATGAAACACCACAAGGAGGGGGACAAGTATGCCCTCTACTCATATTATTTTGCACATTTCCAGAAATTCTAGGTAGTTGAATAATAAATGAAGCAATTATAAAGAATGTATCTTTTGGAAAGAAAACATTTAATTATCATAATTTTCATATGATTTAATAATCTATCTAGGAAACCCAAGAGAATTATTGGGAAACCTATTTAAACTAATAAGACAGATCAGTACATTATCCATAGCGGGAGGAATTGCAAAAAGGTCATTTTTTTTTGTTGTTGTTATTTGATAATTTTAATGGAAAAAAGCCATTCTAATAGCTAATAAATTATAAACTAAAATAATACATAAGGCTAAAATAAATCCAGCTACATAACTCTGCTGAAATCTCAGAAAAAGCAGATATGAAATACATAACATTGGATGGAATGACTAAATGTAAATTCTTCCAGCGGTACACTGGTAAACTGGCTTTCTGTGAGGGCAGAGTAAGGGAACCATGATTTATATCTTTTGCTGAATTCCATGGTGTAAAAACTTCCACCATGGCCGATTTCAAGATATTAAGAGTTTAAAATCACGTGGCAAAAATTCCTAAATTATTTAATAATTAGCTCTTCCCAAGTTGTGTTCTAGAACACAACTGAATTACTACTAATTTAATTTGTATGTTTTATGTAATTACATTCTAAGCCTCATTATTATGTTTTTTGAAGCTAGACAAAAGTAATGAGCAGGCATGCAGTATTATATAGGAAAGTGTTATAAACTACAATATATAATGTGTTGTAGGCACAAAAATCAACAGATTCATGGCTCACAGTTGGCCAGGAATAGATTGTAGCATAGGCAAATATTCATTGTATGATGATAATACCTAGCTACTTTTAGATGTAGAACTGTAAGCTCATGCAATGAGATGGCACTTTTATAACTCAAAAGAACAGTCTTAAGTGTTGATATTCAGAGTTAATAGATGATGTGGTAAAATGAGCCCTTGTACATTCTGTATGATTATAAACTTTTTGCAACTTTCCTGAAAATCAATTTATTAATAGATGTCAGGAACTTTAAAGAATATATACCATTTAATATGTAGTCCATCATATTTTAAATATATATTTACATATATTTTCAGGTTAACAGAAAATTAGAAACAACTTAAATATCTCTTCTCATTTTGGGTCATTTTGCTTCATACGTCTGAAACCCACTGTAGCTAGCTGAAGAAATGGGGGAGAGTGATTGTTACAGTCATTCACAGATATTTCATGGAACCTATGGTACAAGTACAACTGGTTCCTTGAGAGCCCAAACAGAAAACTAAAAAAAAAAGCCACCAGTATCCAGGACAGCTGTGTTCTTTATATTGTTGTTTAATGCGTGACCTTCTCTTGTCCACGCTTGGTTTTTGTGGGGCTGTAGAGGAAATATTTTTTGTGTTTTTGTATTAGGGAATTTTTGAGCAAATTTTACTGAAACCTGGGATCTGGCTGAAAAAGTGGAAGGTAATTTAAAACTGAGAACTTCAGAGAGATTTACCTAATTCCAGAGATATGTATTTGGATTTCAGGATACAAGGTGAGCTTTGGGATGTGGAGACATCCCCAGATTGTAAAGCTGAAAACAATGGTTTTATCTTCCCTCTGAATAAATTCATTTGTATTCCAGAATGTTTAAATGGGAACTTGGGATCTTCCCAAGAAGCAGGCTTTTTTCCTCTCTGGAGGGAAAGTGGACAATGTGTATTTTAGCACTTGGATTCACTATTCTGGCTTTCTTGCCTATGATATATACCTTATGTTTGTGTTGGATAAGGTATAGCGTTCATCACATTGTCCTAAGAAATGAGGCACAGAGGAATCATGAGGTTTTCATAAAGTAAATAATAATTAAACCACTTTGCTCTAGAAACCTGTGAATACATTTAAGATGGTATTAATAAAAATAAATATTAAAAACTTAAAAAACAAACACCTTTTTTGATCCATTCTCCAGGTTCTCTCTGTACTTTTGCTCACCAGTACATAGAACTCTAAAATGGCTGCTCCATGGGCCCCTGAAGGGCATAGCTTCCAAGGTAAGGAATCACTTTTCTTAATCTCTCAATTACGAATTCCCTGTAGAGAGAACCAAATCAGGCTCTGTCTTACCACACAAGAATTAGTACATCAACTTTGGAGTGGAAAGAAGAAATGAATACTTTAGGACAACCTCCAATAATAAGAAAAAGGATTAAGGTATATCTAATATCATGGATTATTTTGCAGTTACTAAAACTGAATTTTTAAAGAATGTTTAATGATTTTGGAATGTGTTCATGATATATGTTTATACTCTTGAGGGATAGTTGTCTATTTTTTTCTTTTCTTATAATGTATCTGGTTTTGTTATACAGTAATACTAGCCTCAGGAAAATGAGTATTTCCTCCACTTCTAGTATTCTGAAAGAGAATGTGTAGAATTGAAACCGTTTCTTCCTTAAACATTTGGTATAATTCACCAGTGACACCATCTGGGCCCAGAGTTTTACTTGATAGAAGTTGTTTTTGTTTTTGTTATTGTTTTTTTATGAGAGTTTATGGGAGTGGTGGCAGGGGGAAGGAGAGAGGGAATTCTTAAGCAGGCTCTACGCTCAGTGCAGAGCCAGCATGGGGTTTAATCTCACAACCCTGAGATCATGACCTGAGCTGAAATCAAGAGTCAGATGCTTAACTGACTGAGCCATCCCAGCACCTGTTGTTGGAAGATTTTTAAACATATTTAATTTTTTAATGGATATATGACATTCATGTTATCTATTTATTCTTACGTGAGTTTTAATAGTTTTGTCTTTCAAGGACCTGAAAGGGAAGCACTTTGGAATATAATTACCTGTCATTCTTAAATCTTAACTTTTTCATTAAAAGCTTAATACTTTAGTCAACAAAACTTTTTAGTAGAATTTTCTTTTGTAAATTCCTTCTAGACTTCCAAGATTCATTGTCAAAGTAGCTGGTATTTTCTTCTCTCAACTATGGCAGTGGGATTTTCAGCTAAGGAATTGTTCTTGTAGTCACCTCGTCCTTAGTTTGTGAAAGTATTGTTTATTTCAGTTCTGTTCAACCAGTTGGGCCTCTAATTGTCTTCTGCATGAAAAACAAAGAAAAGTGAATGGGGGAGTGCACATTGGTTCTTTGAGAGTGAAAAAATTAACGCCAGCACTACCACCAACGAAGCTCTTTCTCTTGATTGTGACACAATTTTTTCACTTTATTCTTGAATGAGAAATCTCTTCTCTTGCTTTTTAGTTTAGGAGTTTGTTTAAATCAGTTATTATGCAGTTAGTTAACTGATAGGTCACGGAGACCAAGTTTGCTTTAGTAACAATTGACATTTATAACCTAGTTAAAACTTTAGCTTGACAGGGATGATACCTCATAATCCAAAGTAGAGTATTTAAGTTAAAACTTTTGAACTTAAAAAATCAAATTTTGCTTTCTGCCTGTGGATGCCGCCGAGTAAGCATCGTTAAAGTCTCCCCTCCCACCGCCGTCATGTCTAAGTCAGAGTCTCCCAAAGAGCCTGAACAGCTGCGGAAGCTCTTCATCGGAGGTCTGAGCTTTGAAACAACCGATGAGAGTCTGAGGAGCCATTTTGAGCAATGGGGAACACTTATGGACTGTGTGGTAATGAGAGGTCCGAACACCAAGCTCTCCAGAGGCTTTGGGTTTGTCACATATGCCACTGTGGAGGAGGTGGATGCAGCCATGAATGCAAAGCCACACAAGGTGGATGGAAGGGTTGTGGAACCAAAGAGGGCTGTCTCAAGAGAAGATTCTCAAAGACCTGGTGCCCAATTAACTGTGAAAAAGATTTTTGTTGGTGGCATTAAAGAAGACACTAAAGAACATCATCTAAGAGATTATTTCGAACAGTATGGGAAAATCGAAGTGATTGAGATCATGACTGACCGAGGCAGTGGCAAAAAGAGGGGTTTTGCTTTTGTAACATTTGATGACCATGATTCTGTAGACAAGATTGTCATTCAAAAATACCATACTGTGAATGGCCACAACTGTGAAGTAAGGAAAGCGCTCTCTAAGCAAGAGATGGCTAGTGCTTCATCCAGCCAAAGAGGTCGAAGTGGTTCTGGAAACTTTGGTGGTGGTCGTGGAGGTGGTTTTGGTGGGAATGACAACTTTAGTTGCGGAGGAAACTTCAGTGGTCAAGGTGGCTTTGGTGGCAGTCGAGGTGGTGGTGGATATGGTGGCAGTGGGGATGGCTATAACGGATTTGGTAATGATGGAAGCAACTTTGGAGGTGGTGGAAGCTATAATGATTTTGGCAATTACAACAATCAATCCTCAAATTTTGGACCCATGAAAGGAGGCAATTTTGGAGGCAGAAGCTCTGGCCCTCCAGGTGGTGGAGGCCAATACTTCGCCAAACCACGAAACCAAGGTGGTTATGGTGGTTCCAGCAGCAGCAGTAGCTATGGCAGTGGCAGAAGGTTTTAATTACTGCCAGGAAACAAAGCTTAGCAGGAGAGGAGACCCAGAGAAGTGACAGGGAAGCTACAGGTTACAACAGATTTGTGAACTCAGCCAAGCACAGTGGTGGCAGGGCCTAGCTGCTACAAAGAAGACATGTTTTAGACAATACTCATGTGTATGGACAAAAAAACTCGAGGACTGTATTTGTGACCAATTGTATAACAGGTTATTTTAGTTTCTGTTCTGTGGACAGTGTAAAGCATTCCAACAAAGGGTTTTAATGTAGATTTTTTTTTTTTTTGCACCCATGCTGTTGATTGCTAAATGTAATAGTCTGTTCATGACGCTGAATAAATGTGTCTTTAAAAAAAAAAAATCAAATTTTAAAATATTTCATCACACTTACTATGAATTGAACTTTAATCTTAGTCATTTCAACAATTGGAACTTTAAGGAATTTGATGAATTCTTAATCAAATTTTTCTTGGAAAATTTACTTCTTTTATTTTGTAAGCCAGGTTTATTGAAGTATAATTTATGCACTATAAAATTTATCCTTTTAGTAAACAATTCTCTGGGGCACCTGGGTGGCTCAGTGGGTTAAAACCTCTGCCTTCGGCGTGGGTCCTGGTCCCAGGGTCCTGGGATCGAGCCCCACATCTGGCTTCTGCTCAACAGGGAGCCTGCTTCCTCCCCTCTCTCTGCCTGCCTCTCTGCCTACTTGTGATCTATGTCTGTCAAATAGATAAATAAAATCTTTTAAAAAAATAAAATAAAATAAAATAAAATAAAATAAAATAAAATAAAATAAAATAAAATGAAATAAACAATTCTATGGATTTTGACGGACATAATTGGCCTGTGAGTTGTATTATTCCCATCCTTCCATCCTCCTATTTCCTCTCCTCTTTCCATTCTCCTATTACCCTTCCCTACCCCACTCAACATTCTTGAAATTTTTGAAATAAATGGGTAGGTGCTTTTACAAATTTCATAACATTATACTCAATATGAAAAGAAAATGTTCTCTGGTAGCTATACAAAATGCTAGCTGCTTCCTTAAAACTTGATTATTAGTTGTGACTATGTGGGAGCCTTTTCTTTTGAATTTGTTGCAAACACTAGCATTTCTTCTGAATGTTTATACTGTAATCCCTGAAGCTATTGTATTTTCTGTAATAAGTGACGTATGAGCTTCAGTGTAGACATAGCTACCGCAGATGCATGTGATTCTTATATACTGTGAATCCTGTACTTTGTCAGTGGAGGATATGGGAGAGGATTTTTTTCTATTTTCTTATGATAGTGATATTTTCCTATTTTCTTTGTGATCTTTTACTTTTCTTTACAAGACTTTCAGAATTTTCCCCCAGTAATTCTCTGAAGGCCTCTCTTTAATAGTCCTCTAATCTACTCTGTCCTTTAGTAAATTTGTTTTACAGTGATGTCATGTACATGACCCCAAAGTGAAGAGAGTAGCAAAAGGAAAAAATATTTTGACATGTGCATTTAAAGGGGAAATTAAAAATGTGTCATATAGTGAATATTTTGTACATGCATTCCCCTTCTTATTAAGCTAAGCTTAAGCTTTATCAGCTAAACTCATGGAATTGCTGGATCAAAGAGTATTAAAGTTTTAATACGTAACCTCAAATTTGTACTCCTGAGAGACTTGGCTGTAAAATTCCCATCAGTATGTATGAGAAAAATATTTCTCAACTTTCTTGCATTTCTTTGCTTCATGTTTGAAACTTTCATGTTTATATAGCTCTGCTTTGCAATAGTTAGAGCTAAATGTTTGCTTAACCAAGTTGAACTAAAAATATCTATGCCAAAGACAAAGGTATGTAATTTAAGGTAGGGATGCTTCTGTTATTAAGTTAAAAGAATAGACAACTTTCAAGAGAAATGGAGATTATCTTCCAACTGGTTATTATGCCATACTATACAATAAAGAAATTTATTTAAAATGAAAATTTAGAATCTTGTACTATGCTGATAAAGAGAATATAATTTTAAATGAAATGATATCTGTAAAATACTGAAATGATGATTCCTACATAAGAGTAAGAGTCTGGCACCATTTTGCAAAAATAGTTCCTCAGACTCTAGCAGTCTACCTTTCTATATATTATCTCAAGTGTCAATTCTCATTCATTTCTCTATTATATGTATTTTGGGAGATTTTTTTCTAACCATTGATACTATCGTATCATCCATTGCATTAGTATTTCTCATAAATATATAGTCTGTGAAAAAGCTCTATCCTAGAAAGAAAATAAAAATCATAAGGACTGTTGAACATACTGAGAGATTGCAGATTTTATGAGCAATTGACTAAGGACAAATATTTTTAGTCGTGTTTTGACAAGTTACTCATCTTTGGTGTAGGCAGAAGGAAGTAGTCTCTCCAGCTTAACCTTACCTGCTGATTATACAACTGCAAGGCTAGATCCTTATTTAAAGAGATTTCTATTAAGAAAGAGTGGGAAGCAAATCCATAACCATAGAGATGGCTAAATTATCTCTGATAAAATGAGATAATTTTGTGCAATGAGGAAAATCGTTATAGATTTTAAAATTCGGCTATGATTCTGACTTCAGTTGCATAATTGCATACACCATTAATGCGAAAAGTTGATTTAAATATCCTGAAAATTGGGACCCCCCCAAATGCTTTGTTTAAATTAGTGAGGTAAATTCATATGAATAATGGTGTTTAGTGCCATTTTATTGAAAACTTGCTTCAGTGCCTACGCTGTGTATGTATATACAGAAGACTGGAGTATTATAAAGTATAATGGCTTTATATAAAGAATGGTTTACTATGGTAAGAAATGACAAGGGGCTTTTTTGGAAAGTCCAGTATTTCAAAGAAAATCTGTGTGAAGTAACTAAGGTGAAACAGATTTTAAGCTTCTAAGGTCTATTTGCTTCAGTAGCTTTGGCCAAAAAAAATAAAACCTGAAGCATAAAGCAATGACTCCATCTTTAATGGTCAACCAATCTAAGTATGATTCTCTGTTGAGCTTGATAATGGAAGTCATCTTTGTTTTTGCTTATGCCAGACACCTAGCAGGAATTTCCCTTTGGAATCCCCTAATCTCACTTCTGTGCATTCTCTTCTGTACATTACTTGTTTGGAACAGTTATCTTTCTTCTTTGCAACCAGGTAACTTCTCCTAGGTACTTTTATAAGCATAGCTATTATGTGAATCTATCGCAGTGATGACCTATCAGAAAAAAAGACTGATGGTAAGCCAACACTGAACAGTTAAAAAAAAAATCAAGAAGCAATGGGCCCCTTGAGATACAACCTCTTTACCTCAACTGTGACTATTAAATCCATTTTATATTTTATTCAGATTTAAATGTCTAGGGGAGAAATAGCCACACTTTAAGAATGCTTTAAAAAATAAATTAGAGGGGCGCCTGGGTGGCTCAGTGGGTTAAGCCTCTGCCTTCGGCTCAGGTCATGATCTCAGGGTCCTGGGATCGAGCCCCGCATCGGACTCTCTGCTCAGCGGGGAGCCTGCTTCCTCCTCTGTCTTTGCCTGCCTTTCTGCCTACTTGTGATCTCTGTCTGTCAAATAAATAAAATCTTAAAAAAAAAAATCTTTTAAATAAATAAATAAATAAATTAGAAATACACAAAAATTGGCTTGTGTGTTTGTTGCCCTTTTCAACAATGTAAACAATTTTATAAATCACTTCACTTTTGTTACTAAGAAACATTGGCTCCACATAGCACATTTTACTGTCTTCATTATTTATATTAATTATTTTATCTAAATTAAGAAGCACATGAACAAAAAATAAAATAGTACAAATGGGTTCGTTATGAATATAGGTAACTCCTGAATGTACACACCCATTCCCACCCAATCCCACCCAGGCCTGCTCTCAGGGGTCAAAAACTCATTTCCTCCATTCCCCATGTAGCTTATTTGTACCACTCCTTTCCTTATCAGCTATACGCATTATTGTCAACTTCCTTTAATAACACATTCGATTTAGCTCACTTTCCAATCCCGCCAACTTTATCTACCTTGCCTAATATTGTTATATTAGTTCCTCAGTTCCTCAGTTGTTTAACCCTTGCAGACAATAATACACATAATATATACTTAACTTCAGTCTCTTGTTCCATTAACTGTTGGCTCCTCAGTTTGTTGTATGAATAAATTAGGGCCCCTGCCTGTGCTTCTGCTTCTGCTTCTGCTTTCAGCCTCCTACTTCCTATTCCTCTTTTTTTTTTTATTAATTTTTTATTTTTTATAAACATATATTTTTATCACCAGGGGTACAGGTCTGTGAATCACCAGGTTTACACACTTCACAGCACTCACCAAAGCACATACCCTCCCCAATGTCCATAATCCCACCCCCTTCTCCCAAACCCCCTCCCCCCAGCAGCCCTCTGTTTTGTGAGATTAAGAGTCACTTATGGTTTGTCTCCCTCCCAATCCCATCTTGTTTCATTGATTCTTCTCCTACCCACTTAAGCCCCCATGTCGCATCACCACTTCCTCATATCAGGGAGATCATATGATAGTTGTCTTTCTCTGCTTGACTTATTTCGCTAAGCATGATACGCTCTAGTTCCATCCATGTTGTCGCAAATGGCAAGATATCATATCTTTTGATGGCTGCATAGTATTCCATTGTGTATATATACCACATCTTCTTGATCCATTCATCTGTTGATGGACATCTAGGTTCTTTCCATAGTTTGGCTATTGTGGACATTGCTGCTATAAACATTTGGGTGCACGTGCCCCTTCGGATCACTACGTTTGTATCTTTAGGGTAAATACTCAATAGTTCAATTGCTGGGTCATAGGGCAGTTCTATTTTCAACATTTTGAGGAACCTCCATGCTGTTTTCCAGAGTGGTTGCACCAGCTTGCATTCCCACCAACAGTGGAGGAGGGTTCCCCTTTCTCCGCATCCTCGCCAGCATCTGTCATTTCCTGACTTGTTGATTTTAGACATTCTGACTGGTGTGAGGTGATATCTCATTGTGGTTTTGATTTGTATTTCCCTGATGCCGAGTGATATGGAGCACTTTTTCATGTGTCTGTTTGCCATCTGGATGTCTTCTTTGCAGAAATGTCTGTTCATGTCCTCTGCCCATTTCTTGATTGGATTATTTGTTCTTTGGGTGTTGAGTTTGCTAAGTTCTTTATAGATTCTGGACACTAGTCCTTTATCTGATATGTTGTTTGCAAATATCTTCTCCCATTCTGTCAGTTGTCTTTTGATTTTGTTAACTGTTTCCTTTGCTGTGCGAAAGCTTTTGATCTTGATGAGATCCCAATAGTTCATTTTTTCCCTTGCTTCCCTTGCCTTTTGCGTTGTTGCTAGGAAGATGTTGCTGCAGCTGAGGTCGAAGAGGTTGCTGCCTGAGTTCTCCTCAAGGATTTTGATGGATTCCTTTCGCACATTGAGGTCCTTCATCCATTTTGAGTCTATTTTTGTGTGTGGTGTAAGGAAATGGTCCAATTTCATTTTTCTGCATGTGGCTGTCCAAATTTCCCAGCACCATTTATTGAAGAGGCTGTCTTTTTTCCATTGGACATTCTTTCCTGCTTTGTCGAAGATTAGTTGGCCATAGAGTTGAGGGTCTATTTCTGGGCTCTCTATTCTGTTCCATTGATCTATGTGTCTATTTTTGTGCCAGTACCATGCTGTCTTGATGATGACAGCTTTGTAATAGTGCTTGAAGGCCGGAATTGTGATGCCACCAACGTTGGCTTTCTTTTTCAATATCCCTTTGGCTATTCGAGGTCTTTTCTGGTTCCATATAAATTTTAGCATTATTTGTTCCATTTCTTTGAAAAAGATGGATGGTACTTTGATAGGAATTGCATTAAATGTGTAGATTGCTTTAGGTAGCATAGACATTTTCATAATATTTATTCTTCCAATCCAGGAGCATGGAACATTTTTCCATTTCTTTGTGTCTTCCTCAATTTCTTTCATGTGTACTTTATAGTTTTCTGAGTATAGATTCTGTGTCTCTTTGGTTAGGTTTATTCCTAGGTATCTTATGGTTTTGGATGCAATTGTAAATGGGATTGACTCCTTAATTTCTCTTTCTTCTGTCTTGCTGTTGGTGTAGAGAAATGCAACTGATTTCTGTGCATTGATTTTATATCCTGACACTTTACTGAATTCCTGTATACGTTCTAGCAGCTTTGGAGTGGAGTCTTTTGGGTTTTCCACATATAGTATCATATCATCTGCGAAGAGTGATAATTTGACTTCTTCTTTGCTGATTTGGATGCCTTTAATTTCCTTTTTTTGTCTGATTGCTGAGGGTAGGACCTCTAGTACTATGTTGAATAGCAGTGGTGATAATGGACATCCCTGCCGTGTTCCTGACCTTAGCGGAGAAGTTTTCAGTTTTTCTCCATTGAGAAAGATATTTGCGGTGGGTTTTTCATAGATGGCTTTGATGATATTGAGGTATGTGCCCTCTATCCCTACACTTTGAAGAGTTTTGATCAGGAAGGGATGCTGTACTTTGTCAAATGCTTTTTCAGCATCTATTGAGAGTATCATATGGTTCTTGTTCTTTCTTTTATTGATGTGTTGTATCACATTGACTGATTTGCGGATGTTGAACCAACCTTGCAGCCCTGGAATAAATCCCACTTGGTCGTGGTGAATAATCTTTTTAATGTACTGTTGAATCCTATTGGCTAGTATTTTGTTGAGTATTTTCGCATCTGTGTTCATCAAGGATATTGGTCTATAGCTCTCTTTTTTGGTGGGATCCTTGTCTGGTTTTGGGATCAAGGTGATGCTGGCCTCATAAAATGAGTTTGGAAGTTTTCCTTCCATTTCTATTTTTTGGAACAGTTTTAGGAGAATAGGATTTAGTTCTTCTTTAAATGTTTGGTAGAATTCCCCCGGGAAGCCATCTGGCCCTGGGCTTTTGTTTGTTTGGAGATTTTTAATGACTGTTTCAATCTCCTTACTGGTTATGGGTCTGTTCAGGCTTTCTATTTCATCCTGGCTCAGTTGTGGTAGTTTATATGTTTCTAGGAATGCATCCATTTCTTCCAGATTGTCAAATTTATTGGCGTAGAGTTGCTCATAGTATGTTCTTATAATAGTTTGTATTTGTTTGGTGTTAGTTGTGATCTCTCCTCTTTCATTCATGATTTTATTTATTTGGGTCCTTTCTCTTTTCTTTTTGATAAGTCGGGCCAGGGGTTTATCAATTTTATTAATTCTTTCAAAGAACCAGCTCCTACTTTCGTTGATTTGTTCTATTGTTTTTTTGGTTTCTATTTCATTGATTTCTGCTCTGATCTTTATGATTTCTCTTCTCCTGCTGGGCTTAGGGTTTCTTTCTTGTTCTTTCTCCAGCTCCTTTAGGTGTAGGGTTAGGTTGTGTACCTGAGACCTTTCTTGTTTCTTGAGAAAGGCCTGTACCGCTATATATTTTCCTCTCAGGACTGCCTTTGTTGTGTCCCACAGATTTTGAACCGTTGTATTTTCATTATCATTTGTTTCCATGATTTTTTTCAATTCTTCTTTAATTTCCCGGTTGACCCATTCATTCTTTAGAAGGATGCTGTTTAGTCTCCATGTATTTGTGTTCTTTCCAAACTTCCTTTTGTGGTTGAGTTCTAACTTTAGGGCATTGTGGTCTGAAAATATGCAGGGAATGATCCCAATCTTTTGATACCGGTTGAGTCCTGATTTAGGACCGAGGATATGATCTATTCTGGAGAATGTTCCATGTGCACTAGAGAAGAATGTGTATTCTGTTGCTTTGGGATGAAATATTCTGAATATATCTGTGATGTCCATCTGGTCCAGTGTGTCGTTTAAGGCCTTTATTTCCTTGCTGATCTTTTGCTTGGATGATCTGTCCATTTCAGTGAGGGGAGTGTTAAAGTCCCCTACTATTATTGTATTATTGTTGATGTATTTCTTTGATTTTGTTATTAATTGGTTTATATAGTTGGCTGCTCCCACGTTGGGGGCATAGATATTTAAAATTGTTAAATCTTCTTGTTGGACAGACCCTTTGAGTATGATATAGTGTCCTTCCTCATCTCTTATTATAGTTTGGCTTAAAATCTAATTGATCTGATATAAGGATTGCCACTCCTGCTTTCTTCTGATGTGCATTAGCATGGTAAATTCTTTTCCA
Organism: Mustela nivalis; assembly: GCF_964662115.1. Lineage (NCBI taxonomy): Eukaryota > Metazoa > Chordata > Mammalia > Carnivora > Mustelidae > Mustela > Mustela nivalis. Next base: position 102,817,448 of record NC_139024.1, read on the forward strand.
CCCCCTCACTTTAAATCTGGAGGGGTCTTTGGGCTTAAAATGAGTTTCTTGGAGGCAACATATATATGGGGTTTTTTTTTTTAATCCATTCTGATACCCTGTGTCTTTTGACAGGGGCATTTAGCCCATTAACATTCAGCGTAACTATTGAGAGATATGAACTTAGTGCCATTGTATTGCCTATAATGTGACTGTTACTATATATGGTCTCTGTTCCTTTCTGATCTACCACTTGTAGGCTCTCTCTTTGCTTAGAGGACCCCTTTCAATATTTCCTGTAGAGCTGGTTTGGTATTTGCAAATTCTTTCAGTTGTTGTTTGTCCTGGAAGCTTTTAATCTCTCCTTCTATTTTCAATGATAGCCTAGCTGGATATAGTATTCTTGCTGCATGTTTTTCTCGTTTAGTGCTCTGAAAATATCATGCCAGCTCTTTCTGGCCTGCCAGGTCTCTGTGGATAAGTCAGCTGCCAATCTAATATTTTTACCATTGTATGTTACAGACTTCTTTTCCCGGGCTGCTTTCAGGATTTTCTCTTTGTCACTGAGACTTGTGAATTTTACTATTAGGTGATGGGGTGTGGGCCTATTCTTATTGATTTTGAGGGGCGTTCTCTGCACCTCCTGGATTTTGATGTTTGTTCCCTTTGCCATATTAGGGAAATTCTCCCCAATAATTTTCTCCAGTATACCTTCTGCTCCCCTCTCTCTTTCTTCTTCTTCTGGAATCCCAATTATTCTAATGTTGTTTCGTCTTATGGTGTCACTTATCTCTCGAATTCTCCCCTCGTGGTCCAGTAGCTGTGTGTCCCTCTTTTGCTCAGCTTCTTTATTCTCTGTCATTTGGTCTTCTATATCACTAATTCTTTCTTCTGCCTCATTTATCCTAGCAGTGAGAGCCTCCATTTTTGATTGCACCTCATTAATAGCTTTTTTGATTTCAACTTGGTTAGATTTTAGTTCTTTTATTTCTCCAGAAAGGGCTTTTATATCTCTCGAGAGGGTTTCTCCAATATCTTCCATGCCTTTTTCGAGCTCGGCTAGAACCTTGAGAATTGTCATTCTGAACTCTAGATCTGACATATTACCAATGTCTGTATTGATTAGGTCCCTAGCCTTCGGTACTGCCTCTTGTTCTTTTTTTTGTGTTGAATTTTTCCGTCTTGTCATTTTGTCCAGATAAGAGTATATGAAGGGGTAAGTAAAATACTAAAAGGGTGGCAACAACCCCAGGAAAATGTGCTTTAACCAAATTAGAAGAGATCCCAAATCGTGAGGGGGGAGAAAGGGGATAAAAAGAGGTTCAAAAAGGAAGAAAGAAAGAAAAAAGAAAAAAGAAAGAAAAGAAAAGAATTTAAAAAAAAGAAAACACCTAAGAAAAATGTACTAAAGAAAAAATATTTATTAGAACAACTAGTAAAAAATCATTAAAAAAGAAAAAGGTAACAGTTAAAAAAAGAAAAAAAAATTTTACCCGAAGGCGAGAAAAAATAAACAAAAAATGAAAAAGAAAAAAATTAAATTAACTGCAAGACTAAAAAAAATCACAGGGAAAAAGCCATGAGTCCCGTGCTTGGCTTTCTCCTCCTCTGGAATTCTGCTGCTCTACTTGGTATTGAAACCGCACTCCTTGGTAGGTGAACTTGGTCTCGGCTGGATTTCTTGTTGATCTTCTGGGGGAAGGGCCTGTTGTAGTGATTCTCAAGTGTCTTTGCCCCAGGCAGAATTACACCGCCCTTACCGGGCCGGGGTGAGTAATCCGCTCGGGTTTGCTTTCAGGAGCTTTTGTTCCCTGAGCGCTTTCAGTAGAGTTCTGGAGGACGGGAATACAAATGGCGGCCTCCTGGTCTCCGGCCCGGATGAGCCGAGAGCCCAGGGCCGCCCTCCTCCGTGCGTCCTCAGAGAACAGCGCCCAGTCACTCCCGTCTGCCTGACCTCCGGCCGCGCTCCGAGCTCACCGAGCCTGCGACCGGTTCAAGGTAACACCGAGCTGTGAGCTTACTGTCGGCTCTGTCTCTGCAGCCGGCTTTCCCGTTCCAATACCCGCAAGCTCTGCGACACTCAGACACCCCCCGATACTTCTGTGACCCTGTGGGACCTGAGGCCACGCTGACCCCGCGTGGGCTTTCCCGGGTTTAGCCTCTGGAGCGATGTCCCTCAGCGGAACAGACTTTTAAAAGTCCTGATTTTGTGCGCGGTTGCTCCGCCGCTTCCCGGGAGCCGGCCCCTCCCCCCAGTGTCTATCTTCCCGTCGCTTTGGATTCACTTCTCCGCTAGTCCTACCTTTCAGAAAGTGGTTGTTTTTCTGTTTCCAGAATTGCTGTTCCTCTCTTCGATCTGCCGATGGATTTTTAGGTGTTTGCAATCTTTAGATAAGCTATCTAGCTCATCTTTGGCTAGCTGAAGTAGTCTCAGCCTGCTACTTCTCCGCCATCTTGACTCCTTATCCCTTCCTATTCCTCTTAATCTTGTTTTACTTTTAAATTGGGAAGTTTGAAAACATTTGCTGTTTTGTAACTACAATTAATATTGTAGTTGGTTGATCATCAAAATTGAAAGCTGGTAGTTGACATTTATATTATTACGACTATGGGAATATTCTTCATTGCAAAGCAAGTGGTTTGCTAGTATTCCTTTTCTTTCTTCATGGTTCCAGTATTGTGACTTTTATTTCACTCACAGATGATTGTTCAGATGGGTTCTTTTCCACATTCCGTCCATCATTCCACATTAGAGTTTGCCCCATATTTGGACTGTGCCTGCTTTTATAGTCCCTTTTGCCCTGGAACTCCATGCTGGTTTATCCTGCTATTTTCTTATTAGGAAAAAAAATTCACAAGTCCTTTTCACCAATGCCTTCGATTTCTTAGTCATTCTGGCTCTTGCTTAAAATCCATTGTATTTTTATGCTTGACACTCACTGATCTTCTCTTAGAATTTGGATTAACTGCTGTTTTATATTTCAGATATGATTTTATTTTAGTGTTTGGTTTTCTCATAATTGAGTTTTTCTCCCTTGCATTTTGTGGTTTTAAAAATATTCTTTGGTTTCCAGGTTATCATTCATACCTTCTAATGTAGGTTGTCCCCTTTTTGCACATCTTCCTCCAGAGTCTGTTGTCTTTATGCTCTTGTCTAGACCTGGTGCTGCCAGCTGTCATCTTGGTTCTGTCCTTTGCTATTCTAGTCTGCCTCCTCTTTTTTCTGAATCCAATAAATTTTCCTCTTATGCTTCCTTCCTTGTTTTGCTGGAGAATATTTTCAAGTAACTTCTTTTTTTTTTTTTTAAAGATTTTATTTATTTATTTGACAGACGGGGGTCACAAGTAGGCAGAGAGGCAGGAAGAGAGAGAGGAGGAAGCAGACTCCTCACTGTGCAGAGAGCCCAATGCGGGGCTCGATCCCAGGACCCTGGGATCATGACCTGAGCCAAAGGCAGAGGCTTTAACCCACTGAGCCACCCAGGCACCCCTTCAAGTAACTTCTTCAAGAGGAATTCTGAAGTCTTGTGTATTTGAAAGTGTCATTAGTTTAAGCTTGCACTAAATTGATTCAGTAACTAATGGGATTAGAATGTCAGCAGCATCTTCCCTCAAAATAGCATTTCTCCATTGTTCACCTGGTCTCACTCCTACCCCACCACTTAACCTTCCACCATTTCTTTTCTCTGAATCTGTATCTTCCTTAAAGATATACAGGTTAAGCTGGCTCTACCCATCCCACAACCCACAATCTTATTTATCCTTTTCTCTCTGTGTTATAAATAGCCCATGGTTTTCTTCCCTCAGCTCCCTCTGTCAGTCTTCTACTTACTTTCTATATTTAGGAACTTCAAATCTGCTGATGAATCCTTTCTCATTTTATTTGCTCTTGGGGGTTTTAGCCTTAAAAAATAATCTATGATTATTTTGGGGAGGAAAAGAGGAAATAAACATATATACTCAGTCATCCATCTTGAACCCAAAATCTGTACCAAGATTTTTTAAACAATTAAATTTGGGATTTTAATATTAATATTTAATGATTGATATATTGGTTTATATATTTACCTTTAAACCTCACATCAACTCTGAGATATTTTCCTCAGATATCAGATGTGGAAACTGGGGAATAGATAGGCTATTTAATTGCTGAGGCTTTTCTCTCTGGTAGCAGGGGGTGATATTTACAGATCGAGACATATCTGATTCTAAATATCATGCTCATTCATTCTGCCTAGCAGGTTCTTCTGCTGTTTTTATTATTGGTAACTAATTTGCCTCTGGGAACCCTTTAAGAAATGTATGTTGCATCAGCATAGATTTCAAAAAAATAGAAAAGAGAAAGAAAAGCAAAGAACAAAACAAAACAAAACAAAACCTCCAAACCAAAAAAATCCTCCATTCCTCAGGTAGATTAAAGGATAGCTAGAATCTAGTTGCATGCACTGTTGCATCATTATGGTTTAGGATTATTTTAGATTTGGTGATAATTGCTCAGATCCCCTCAAAATGTAAATATTAGTGGAGATACTCTAATTAATCAGTATGTATTGAGTATCTCATATGGGTAAAACATTATACCAGCTGCCGTACTAAGTACAAAGATGAGCAAGATATAATCTTTGTCATCTTTTAAAAGAAAGATAAATACAAAAATAGTTATAATGGAAAGCAAGATATAAGCATTGTAAGAAAAGCATAATATGCTGTGGAAATTAAGAAAGGAGAGGTAAGCAAAGATTGCTAAAGTAAAGGATGGAGAATGCAAGAATATTTAAGTAAGGCTTCACAGAGAAGATTAAAATGAGCTGTGTTAGATGGATAAATTTTTAACAGAATGGAGTGTGTTCCAATGTTAGTGAAAAATAAAAACTGTAGTAAACTATTAACATATTCAGGAAAGAGAAGACTATCCAGGTTTCTTGATCATTTGGATAACAAGTAACAGAAAAACCAGTGCCTTGCACAGAGTACACACATCATTCAGTAAGAAATTATTGAGCCCCTACTGTGTGCAAGAACTGATAGATGTAACAGTGAACCAAGATAACATGGTCACTGCTCTTATTGAATTCACCATCCCATGAAGTAGAACAAATAAAGAAGTAAACACACCAAATGAATGTACTTTGTACTGGATGCCATGAAGGAACAATGCCAATCCCATAGAGTTGTGTGGATTACATGTGCTAATATATGTAAATTACCAACTGCCCTACCACTATTATTTTCATGATCATTTAAAAAATATTATTGAGGGGCACCTGGGTGGCTCAGTGGGTTAAGCCGCTGCCTTCGGCTCAGGTGATGATCTCAGGGTCCTGGAATAGAGCCCCACATCAGGCTCTCTGCTCAGCGGGGAGCCTGCTTCCCTCTCTCTCTCTCTGCTTGTCTCTCTGCCTACTTGTGATCTCTCTCTCTCTGTCAAATAAATAAATAAAATCCTTTAAAAAAATAAATAAAAAATAAAAATAAAAAATATTGAGAAGTAAGTAAACAAAATTTATTATAAAAAAAATCACAAGGACTATCAACTTTGAATACAGGAGGTAAGCTTTGCGCAGTGGCAGTATCGTAGCCAATGAGGTTTATCCGAGGCGCGATTATTGCTAATTGAATACAGGAGGTAAGAAAAGTTTTTCTGCTAAAATGGTATCTGTGAACTTGATGTAAGATAAGAAGCCAAGCCATGCAAATAGTGGGGGGAAAGAGTGATTCAACAGAAAGAATGGAGGAGTAAATGCCACAGGCAGAACATTTTAAGGGAGGTTATAGGAAATGAATATTGGGCTGTTTGGCTAAAGCAGTTAGGTAAGGGAGAGATTTATGAGATACAGTTGGAGAAGCAGGCAGAAGTATACTCTGCAAATCTATGTACAGCATCATAATATTTTATAAAGATTTGTTGAATGGATGAGGAAATGAAAGAATAAAGATCTGTTGAACTGTGGTTGCCATGTCTGGGGAAGCACATGGGGGCCAACTTGTAAAAGACCTTGAATGCTGGTCTAGAATGGGTATCATTGGATTAAATAGACAATGAAAATGTACTGTTCATTTTCCAAACAAGGGAGCACATGGTCAGGACTGTCTACATAATCTGTGGAGTCTGGTGAAAAATAAACATGTGTAACTTTGTTTATAAATTAAGAATTTCAAGAGCGTGATAGAAAAACATTAAAGCTCTGTCCTTCTTAGCATAGGGTTCTGTGAATAGGTCATATGCCCTTCCAGCCTTCTTTGGTTGTGGCTGACAATCTTTTAGAAGTTTTGTCTTTCAGGATATAGTGTGGATACAGGATATAGTGTGGATACAGAGAGACTATCTAATGAACAGTTCAGATACTCTCCATACAGTGTGTAGAGAGAAGCTGAATGGTGACAGTGAGAATAAAAAGGGGACCAAGGGAAAAACTGGCAGAAATAGACTATATAAATGGTGGTATTTTTAGATAGAGGGAATGGAATTATAAAAGGAAAATTCTAAGATGATTCTAAAATTCTAAGGTGTTAAGCCATAGTGACCATGGGGAAAACAAACTACTGTTTTTTAACTGTTTATTATATACCAGAATCTCCTAGATACTTTACCCAAATTTAATGCTCAAACAACACATTTGTGACAGTTGTAATTATTATGATTTTAAAAATAAAGCAGTTTAAAGAGTCTCAATAAATTTTCTTGGGTATTTGTGTCTGTATTTCACATTTTAGTCTGATTCTACAACTTGTGTTTTTTTTTTTTTGTTTGTTTTTGTTTTTTTACATGGCCTCCTTTCAGTAAGAACATAAGCTATGGCGTTCTTAGTTTAAGATATAGCAATTTAAGTGGGTATTTTCTGGATTTGAGTTCATTATATTTTATTTATTCAGCATATATTTAAAGAGTGCTAACTATATGCCCAAGATCCATACTCAGTGTTGGCATTAAAAAGATGAAAGAGATTATTTTCACAATTCTTATGTAATGAGGAACTCAATAGTGGTGTTTCTCAAAAATGTAATTCATTCTAAAATGTATTCTCTTTAGTATGATTCACCTCTGAACCTTATTGCTAGTAGATATATATTCTAATCCTAATATATTTTATTATTTAAATACAAATATGTATGTATACATACATATATATGTATGGTGGCAGCATAGTATAATAGTTACTATTATATAACCAAACTCTTTACACTTACTAGATACACAACTGTGGGAAAATTGGCTGGACTTGCCACACTTAAGTTTCCTCCCCAAATGGGGATAATAAAGATGCCTACCTTGAAGGACTGTTAAGAAGACTAGTGATTAAAAACACGCATTACCTTGAACAGTGCCTAACAAACAGTTAGTACTCAATAAAGTTAACTCTTACCATTACCTGTGGTACAGCCTTATTTAAGATACATCCTAGATTTCAAGTCAGTAGATTTTATGGCCAATATAAAGAAGAATGTAGGTGGAAAGTCACAAGAGAAAACAAGTTTGTGATTTTTAAAAAATCCATTACTAGAACTAATACAATGCAAGAAATTTTTAATGGAGATATGGTAAGAAAAGGCAAATTGTTATTTTTAGATCAGTAAATCCTAAATGACCAATGTCTAATTTGTTGGCAATTATTTTAGTAGACATTAGCATGTGCTTATCAGTTAGTCAAATAATATTATACATATATCTTATATGTACTCATGCTTATATATGTATCTATAAGCGTAGGCATATACTGGTTACTAAGTCAGCAGTGTAGTAAGTGATGATGATGATTATATGCATAATATTCTTAAGAGTTTTTCACATAAAATAAGATTTGAGAAATAATAGTAATTAAGCCATAAACCTGTGCTTGTAAACTTTACTGGAGTCACATAATATGAATCTGGTAGTTTTATATTTCTTTTGTGTTATTTTTTTTTTTTCTTATCTGTCTAGTCAAAATGAGACTCATCTTAGTAAGAACAAGTTAGTGATAGCATTATATGGCTCCTAAAAGTAGTACAATAGTGTTTTCCATTTTAGGTCCCTTACGTTGAAAAGGAATAGTTCCTTTGCATTATGAACTTCTTTCATTGATTTTATCACAAAGAATAAAAATAATCGCATCTTTTAAGAATATTGCTAGTGAGTCATTTTAAAAAGAAGAATATCCCGGCTCTGTGGAATACTTCTTGGCTAATTTTATTTTAGCTCTAATATTTTGTTTTTAGCTCCAGTATTAATACATGAATAAAGCTACCATACTGAGCTTCCTCTTACAGAGTTCCCTTTTCCTGCCAAGTTTTGTCCTTCCATCTCTATAACCTTTAGCATTTCCTTAATTACTTTATCCTGAAATGATTTCTTCTTTGTCTGTATTTCTCCAATACTTTCTTAGTATTTCTCTTGTAGCACTTATCACTTTATATCCTGTATACTTTTTTGGTGGTAAAGGCCAAATTCTGTATTTATGTACTAGATGCTATCAGTTTTGCCCAATTGAGGGTCTACTCTGAGGCTCATGGAAATTCTTTGCAGCCTGTAAAGCAAATCTGAGGCATGCATTGTTAGTATAAGTGAGTCGGGGGACCTTTTTCTAACTTCTGTACCTTGGGAGATGAATAAAGGATAACAAAACAACAAATTTGTTTTCATATGACAAGTACTGAAACGAAGAAACCCCCAAAACAACCTAGTTTCAGTATAACAACTATGAATCCCCAAAATGCTTTCTTCCTATTTTTAAAAAATTATCTTTCTTCGTAAGATGCCTATTGATCTAGTAAAATTAGTGACCCACTTGAAATGAGAAATTAAATAAGATGGTGGGAAGTAAGTATCCATTTCTGATGTCATAATTTTGTTGAGCCTTCAGCAATGAGGAGTAGGTGAAGTTGCGTGCAAGAGGAATGGGCCCTGACTTCGGGATTCTGAATGTGTCATACCCAGCTCCACCTCCTTGCTTCTGCCTTTTAAGCAAGCTCCTACAAGTTAGGACCCAAGAGGAGACAATTCTGTGTCAAGGGTCGTCAGTATGAGCATACACATCATCAGCTCAAGTGAGAGAACACCCAGCAGTGGAGTTTAAGCCTGAAGTTTAGGGGAGGAACAATTAAGATTATTATTTTCCCTTTTGTTTATTGCTCTCAGTTAAGTAGAGGTTGCTTTATTCTCTGTTGAGAGCATGATGTACTAAGAATTTATTAAAAGTAACTTTAATCCTCATAGATTAAATAACCTGTTTTACCCTTCTTTAAATCTTCTAACTCAGAGGACAAATTGAACAAGTAGGAGAAGAAAGGACAGAGGGTTATCGGGTAGGAAACATCTCTAGAAACTGAGGCAGAAAAGATATGCTGAAGAAACCGGTGTTTAATCTGGGTTTAGGGGGTGTTCTGATAACTTTTCAAATTATAAGCCCTTCGTATAAGACATCTGTATATTTGTGTGTGTGTGTGAACCAAGTAAGCAGACCTAAGCCTAATGAAAATCCTTAAAGAGGAGGCAGATTTTAGCCCAGTGGAAGGGAATACCATCAATCAGCAGCCAACCAACAAACAAATATGAAATTTTACCACGAGAAAAATGTTGTTTCATGAAGTAATGAGTTCTGGGTCATTGGAGGTGTTCAAGCAGAGATTGAATGACGACTTATAGGGAATAGTGCAGAAAAGAGCCCAACATCTGATAATGGTTGGGTTAAATGACCTGTAAGGTTCCCCTGAAATTTTAACTTTTTATGTTTCTAAGAACGTACCAGATTTTATGCCTTAGATACAAGGTTCAGGAAGTCATATTATTTCTAGGCAATTTCTCATGTTCCATTTAGTAAAAAATAAAGAAATAAACTAGTTCCTGAATGAGAAAGGAATAGAACTGGGGCTTTATGTTTTTCTGGTTACAAGTGGCCTTCTATATCTTTTGTTCTATGGAATCTAAGAAAATAATGCCCTAAATTTTAACACTTTCTCTTTTTGAAATTTGCTTTTGTGGAAGCTAGTTTCAATTCTCACCTTGCAAAGAAGGAGTCAGCTCTGAGGTTTATCATCTTTTACAATTCCCTTTACCTCAGTGGAGCAAAATACCACTTAATTCAGACTAACCTATGATACTTGTTTAAAGTTTGGGCTCTTAGTCCCACTCTGGCATGATGAATCAGAATCTTTAGGAACGTATCCTGTGAATCCTTATATTTAACAAATACCTTTATGTGATGCCTATGCACATTAAAGTTCAAGAATGTATGCAGTAGATCTTCATGATTGATTTTAGTATATAAGTATGGTTTATTTTCATGCTATCAAATATCAGAGAACCTCTCTATCTTGTGCAATACCTGGAGCAAAATCCTTGACAAGAATAAATAGTTGTCTTCAAAATATCTTTTTATTTTTGAAAAAAAATATTTAGGTACAGTTGACACACAATGTTACATTAGTTTCAGATGTAAACATAGTGATTCAAATTGTCTATGCCCTATGCTATGCTTACAAGTGTGTTACCATCTGTCACCAGAGAATGCTATTGCAGTACAAATGCTTATATTCCCACTGCTTTGCCTTTTATTCCTGTGACTTCTGCATTCCATAACTGAAAGCCTGTGTCTCCCCTGACCCTTTGCCCATTTTGCCCATCCCCCCTCCCCTCTGGCAACTATCAGTTTATTCTCTCTATTTCTAGGTCTAATTCTGCTTATTGCTTATTCATTTGTTCTGTTTTTGTTTTTGTTTTTGTTTTTAGATTTATGTGTGACTGAAATAGTATGGTATTTATCTTTTCCTGTCTGACATATTTCACTTACTATAATACCCTCTACATCTTTCCATGTTGTTGCAAATAGCATGATCTCATCCTCTTTATCACTGCATAATATTCCATCGTAGAGAGAAAATATATATCTCTCTATATACCTGTGATATATGTGTGTGTGTATGTGTATATACCACATCTTCCTTATCCATACATCTGTTGATGGACAGTTATGTTGTTTCCATATGATGACTACTGTAAATAATGCTGCAATAAACAAAGGGGTACATATATCCTTTTAAATTAGTGTTTTTGTTTTCATTGGGTAAATACCCAATAATAAAATTACTGGATCATATGGTGATTCTATTTCTGAGTTACCTCCATTCTGTCTTCCACAGTGGCTATACCAGTTGACATTCCTACCAACAACACATAAGGATTTCTTTTTCTCCACATCCTATGGATAATTGCCAGTGACAGAAATGACAGTCAACTAGCTTAAGAAAACAAAACTTCATGTACCTGGAAAGCACAGGAATGAACTCTAGTCATGTCTGGAATTGAGACTCAAATGACATCAGCAGAAGTTTGTCTTGAGCCATCACTTTGCTCTGATTTTATTTTATTTTTGGACTATCTTCATTCTGGTGTTTCCTATATGGTGGCAAAGGTGGCCATCATCAACTCTAAGTTTATATCATTCTTACATCTGGGGGTTTAAGGCAAAAGAAAGTGTATTCTTCTAAATCCTCCATGCAAAATTCTGAGGGATGACCCTTCTTGGTCCAGACTGAGTCACACATCTATTCCTGACTTAATCACAGTGACCGATGGAATAAAGTACTTGGAGTTCTCTGATTATCTGTTCCTGGGACATACATCCATCTTTGGAACCATGGTTTATATCACCCCTTGGTTTTCTTAAGAGTCTTGGTGTGGTTTCCCCCAAAGGAGGAGATGCTGAGCAGAAGAAATTAGCTCATGTTCTCCATTGGAACTAGTTATTAATTCCTTTCAGCAGGTATTTATTGATCATAAAATATTGGAGATATAGAGTGGACCCCCATGCTGACTTCTACTCCTTAGGTGCAGTCCAATGGAGGGAATTAATGTTTAACATTTGCTATGTATGGTGGTAAGGACCATGGTGAGGTAATAATGAAGTTCTGAGGGAGCCAAGAGGAGTGTGTAACTAATTGGAACTTAGTAATTTAGAGTAGCAGCTGGATCTGGAGAATGAGTGGGGGCCATAAGGTGATGCAGTGGGAAGAGCAGCCGAGGAAGAGGGAAGTGCAGGTGCAAGAGACACATACTTTAAAATGGAAAGCAAAAATATCATGTTACTTATATAATAGCTAGCATTTATATTATAATCAAAATAGACTTTCCAAGCAAGAGGGTTGAAAAAAAAATCCTGACTCAGGATAAAATTTGAGTTGTTTGTCCATTTTGGCTGGGAGCCAGTGCAACTTACCCTGGGTAACTCAATTTCTGTTAAACTGAACTGTGTTTCCACTTGTAAGAAAACCCTATAGTGGAAGTAAAGATTTTTGTTAGGTCAAGTTGTTAAGATTAAATGTTAGAAAGCTCTTAACGGCAATTGCAGTGAAGTTTAACAAGTTTACTTCTTACTGAAAGAAAAGAATAATATGGCAGCAATTTAGAAAAGGCATGCTTAAAATTCAGTGAAATGTAGAAGCAGTAGAAGTTAAAATTGAACTATTTTTTATAGATTTCACTTGTTTTTAAGGATGAAAAGGATACCTATTGATTCTGTTTGCCATTGATGATGATTCAAGTGTGGAATATTGTATATATAATATTGGTCCAAAAAATAAGGATTAAAGTGATTTTAAATATTTTGAGATGGGCTGGAGAGAAGAGGAACTAGGGAAGAGAATGTATGATAAGGTGGTACAATAAAAAAAATTGTGTTTATATCCAGCTTTTCACAGTGTCTCTGTAGGCATTAGGTTCAATTATATAGTCTGCTTTAGAGAAACAAATTATATAATAATGATGCAGGTGATGAAAATAAAAGCATTTTTTTAAGCCCTGTATCTATATTCTTGAATTTAATCCTTAAATGAGCCTTTAATATAGGCTCAGTATTATTTTCATTTTAGATATGAGAGAACAAGGCACAGAGATGCCAAGATTCAGGAGCTGGTTTTAGACCCAGACTTATATAGAGGGATACTGTTGTCCAGCTGTGGACAATAACAGGTAATGTTTATTTAGCATCTATGATGAGCCCCAAATAATATTTGCTTAATCTCTTCTTCACAGGTGTCCTATGAATAGATATTATGTTAAACCCATTTTACAGGTGAAGGAGAGCTTGAGACACTGAGAAAATTGGCCAAATTAATAAATGTTCAAATCTGGACTTCAAAATAGGTCTTCTGAACTTCATAGACTACATTCCATTCACTGCTCTGTATGATCTCTTTCTCAGGCTGGATGCAGTGATAATCACTATTTTTTATGAATCTATAGCAAGTGCCCATTTAATGACAAGGTGCTATTCTGTGGTGACCTTAGTAATAAAGAATCACTAAAGAAATTAAATGTGGTCACAAAAATAGATAATTTTAAACTAACTTGAATCTGTGCTATAAAAACTATGTTCTGTGGTCTAGGATTTAAATTTATTTCTGAAAAATTGTATAAAAATATGTTTCATACATTGATTCTTAATACTTTGAATTTTTTCCTTACTTTTAAAATACCTCTTTGAATTTTGATACTGATTTTAGTTACAAACTGTTACATTTCTAGTTAAGTATACTGGTATACTGAGAGGTTAGAAATTTTAGCCCAGGATTATGTTTTAATATGATAGGTTGAGCATATGATATCTTCTACTTTGCTCCAAAACTCATTGTAATAAGAAGAAAAATATAGAAATAGGAAGTGGAAGGAGAGTCAATGGTGTGTGAAAGTTTTATTAAATCTAATAAGACATAAAGAATGGATAAAAGAGTAGTACTAGTTCAGAAGGGTGGAAGAAACCATAACTTAGAAAATGCCCAGGGTGCCTGGGTGGCTCAGTCATTAAGCATCTGCCTTTGGCTCGGATCATAGTCCCAGGGTCCTGGAATCGAGCCCTGCATCAGGCTCACCACTTGGCGGGAAACCTGCTTCTCCCTCTCCCACTCCCCCTGCTTGTGTTCCCTCTCTCACTGTATCTCTCTGTCAAATAAATAAAATCTTAAGAAAAAAGAAAAGAAAAAAAAATGCCAAGAGGGGTACCTTACAAACCCAAAGAGTTGTATACAACTTGTGATCTACAGATAGAATAGTCAAAAAATGAGTGTAATCTTAAAAACAAGGGGTTAATGGTGAAAGTCACTTTAAAAAAAAGTAAAAAACCTATAACTAGATAATACTTCTCACACATCTTCTTTTCCTTTGGACACAAACCTCAAAGCCAAAACTTCCTCCAAAAAAAAAAAGTAAAAATTAAATAAAAATGGACACAGAAAATAGAACAGTAGTTAACAGGGGCTTGAGAGATGGGGGAATGGAAACTTGTTAATGGGTACAGAGTTTTAGTATGGGATGGTGAAAAAGATTTGTAGGTGGATAGTGGTGATGATTGCACACCACTTTAGGTGAATGTACTTAATACCACTGAACTGTACAGTTAGAAATGGTTAAAATGGTACGTTTTATTGGAGTGTGTATATTTACTATAATAGGTAAAATAAAAAGCGACTTCTTATCTACAGGATTGAAAAAGACTGGTAAAATTAGGATAGTTTCTGTAGAAATTAGCCTCTTAGAGTGAAGTCTTCAATGTTTCAGCCATTCATAGTTGCTGACTTGCTACAGGTTCCACATAAGATGAAACCTGCAAGTTGGCCGACTTGCTCATCAATGCAAAGAACTCAGCTCGATTTTCTATTGTCTTAACCTTATATTCAAACAGACAGTGAAGGATGACCAGACAAATGAGGAATGTCAAAGAAAGAGCCAGGTTAATATTTGCCACAATGACCAGAGAGGGAATAGTTAATCCAGGGAATGGAAGAGGACTTTAAAATTGTCTCTGTTCCTAGTATCTTTAGAGATACTTTAGAGAGATATTACATTTGTTAAGTGATAATAGTATGCTGTAAAAAAAGGAACACATAATTTAATTGATGGAAAAATAAGAAGAATAAAGAAAAAAATCATACATATCTCCTGGAAATAGAATAAAAAGAACAGAAAACAGGAAACGGAAGTAATGAAAATAAAAATTAAAGGTATAAGGACCAATGCAAGGTTTGTCGCCTAAATAGTAGAAGTTCCTGGAAGAGAAAACAGGGGACAGTGTATGATCAAAGAAATAATAGAAGAGGCAATCCTGTGCTAAAGTGTAAGTTTTCATATTGGAAGGTTTTCCATGTACCCAGCAAAATGAAGAAAAGACATTTCTAGACATGTTCTTGTGAAAATTCAGAGTACCAGAGATAAAGAGAAAACGCTAAAGTTTTCAGAAAGAAGACAACAAAGTTAAAAAGCAGGTTACCTTACAATTCAACAATAAAAAGACAATCCAAATAAAAAATGGACAAAGGATTTTAACAAATCTCTCAAAAAGATAAACAAATGACCAAAAAGCACGTGAAAAGATGTTCAGCATCATTAGCCTTCAGGAATTCTAAAGCAAAACCACAATGAAATACCAGTTAACACCCACTACTGTGTCTTTGATTAAAAAGACAGATAATAAGTGTTGCTGAGACTATGGATGAATTGAAAACCTCATATATTCCTGTTGGGAATGCAGAATGGTATACCATTTTGGAAAACAGTGGGATAGTTTCTCAAAAGGTTAAACAGAGTTACCAATATATGACCTAACATTCCTACCCCTAGGTATATAGTCAAAAGAAATGAAAAGAAATACCACACAAAAAGTTTTGTTTGAATGTTTATAATGAAATTGTTCATAATAAGCCCCAAATGGAAACAATAACCCAACTAATGAATGGATAAAATGTAGCATTCCCATACAATGGAATATTATCTGGCCATGAAAAGGAATGAAGTACTGCTACATGTCACAGTATGGATGAACCTTGGAAATAGTATGCTGAGTGTGAGAAGTCAGTCACAGAAGATTTCATATTTAACACTCCTTTTAAATTATATAACCAGGTGTGATGAGAATAGACAAATCTATTGAGATAGAAAATAGGTTAGTGATTGCCTAAGGGTATGAGGTTGGGGGAAAACAAAGAGTGTTTAGTAGGTACAGGAAGGATACGAAAATACAATTTTGTGGGGATGGTTGCATGGTTCTATGACTATGCTTAAAGCCACTGAATTATACACTTTAAGTGGGTGACTTGTATGTTGTGTGTACATCACATCCCAAAAAAGCTATTATTTTTTTAAAAAGTCACACTGTCATCAGGCCTCTTATCAGCCTTGGATTCTAGAAATCTATGCAATGTAGAAGTAAACAAAGACCACTCAGATGAGAATAAAGAAAGGGTATTTATACAGAGATTTTTATAATAAGGAAATTAGCTACTATCACCTGGCAGAAACTCAAAGGTAGGCAAAGGAGTGGGAAAGCTCTATAGTGGAAAAAAAGAAAGGCTTCAGATATGCTCTGATTGGAGGCTGTTGGCATGGGGAAGGTGTAGACAGGCTAAGTAGAAGCCAGGCATTTTATGTGAATGGTTGGGGGGGGTGAATAGTTGTTTTTTTTTTTGGTTGGTACTAAACAAAGTGGGAATAAAAATTTAGAGAAGCTGTCAATTACTAATCAAGTTCTGGTTGTACTGGGCCATTTTTTCCCAGGTTTATTGTTTGTTGGAGATCATGATCTGACTTCTTCCAAGTAGATTGGCTTCTTGGACCAATTACCGTAGACAGTGAATTGGTTTCCTAGTCTGATTGCTGCAGATTGTTGATCAGAGTTCTCTTTTTGTATATGGTGTGGCCATTGTCCATTTGTATATTCAGTCTCTCAGTAAAAATGCTTTCAAAATTATGAAGGAAAGAAAAAATGCATACCCGAAGAATAAATAAAATCTGAGAGCTAATTGACTATATATATCATACATTCAAGGATTCATTAGCTTTACTTCCTAAGCACCTTTTCTTAGGAAGTTAATTGAAGACATATTTCAAAAAATAAAGAGAAAGGGAAACCAGAAAGAGGTGCTGTAATCCAGAAGAGCAGAGACCTGAAGTTCCAGGAAGAGCATGGTTTTGCACATCTAGAGAAGAGCCACTCAGGGTGGCATGCAAGGATCGAAGATGCCAGCAGGGAATTGAATTCTGTGTTGGGAGGGGTGGGAGGGGGTTTCTATAAAAGACAGTTTCACAGGAAACTATGGATATGATAAGGGCATGGGGGAAAAAAAGGCAATTTAAAAAGGCATTAGTTACTCCAGGAAAAAACAGTAATATAGTGCTTGCAGTTTTATCATTTTGAATTATTGTTCACAGCACAGCCTGTAATTACAAAGTACATAATAATACAAGAACTATTGTTTTTCAGTAAACACAAAATGTGAAATCATTGATTGTAGTTAAAAAACAGGACATAAATACTGTCATCCTTGATAAAGTAAAAGTATAGGTGACAGAAGTCGTGAGGTGGAAAGTGGGGGGAAAGGTGAAAGAAAGGTGGCACATACCATCATTGTAAGAAAGCCAAGAGATATTGTCTATAGTTGATGGAACAAGAAATAAATGTGTTAGTTTATTACTGAGAGAAATAATGGTGTTCATGTGCATTCACACACTAGCATAGGAATACAAATTATAACCTAAATTCTTCCTTATTCTTCCTTAATGATACAGACAATTCTCTATGGTGATAAATAAGTGATTTATGTTATCATTTGTAACTGTTCTGTGGTATAAAATTTGTTATGCTGTACCTATATTGGTAGATTTTTGCATTGTTTCTAATTATTCACTGTGAATAGTATTCCAAAAATATCCTTGTTTATGCCTTTTATGCAATTTACCTATTTTTTTTAAAGGTTTTACTTATTTATTTGACAGACAGAGATCACAAGTAGGCAGAGAGACAGCAGAGAGAGAGGAGGAAGCAGGCTCCCTGCCGAGCAGAGAGCAGAGAGCCTGGTGTGGAGCTCCATCCCAGGAGTCTGGGATCATGACCTGAGCCGAAGGCAGAGGCTTAACCCACTGAGCCACCCAGGCGCCCCCTATTTTTTCTTTATAATAATTTTCTAAAAATGCAACTCTATATCTAAAGTTATCTATATTTGAAATTTTTGATTTGTGTCCAGAAATGTTTATTAATTTATACTTTGAACTCAATAGCATATGATAGTTCCTGTGTTCATATATCCTTACCAACAGCTACTACTATCATACTTTTTGATATTTGTCTTCTGACTTCATTGGTACTTAAATTAACACTGTTGGTTACCAATGGAGTATTACATATATTTATGTTTACTGCTATTTGTATTTCAATCTTTTCTTGCCCTTGTACACATGGTGATATTTCTCATATTCATAATTAGGATTTATATATAAGAATTTTTGAACAAATTTTAAAGAATTGGTTATAAATTTTCTTTAATTATTTGGTTTGGATTTTAACCTTATTCACGCTTGTAAAAATTTTGAGGTGGACAACTCATAAACATTTTTACTTAGGGTGTTTTAATTTAGGTTCATACATCTCAAGTGCTTTGACTTCAGAATTATAAAAATATGCACCTAAACATTATTATACTGTTGCTTTTCTTTTTTCACATTTAATTATTTTGTTCATTTCATATTTATTTTGGTGTCAAATGAGACAGTGTTTTCCAAACAGCTTTTCTCCTAAATGGCTTGTCGGACCTTCAAGCCCTGCTTCTATTTTTTTCACTGGTTGACCATCACTGAATTCTGCCACATAAATGTCTTTTCCTAGTATTTGTTTTATCTTTTTGATCTATATGCACTAGTACAATGGTATTTTAATTTCACATATTTTGTTTTTCCTTCCTCTATAGGGAAGATTTCCTTTTTGGTTCTCTTTTTCATGTTGTCTGTGCCTATTATCATAATTATCTTTCTAGATAAAATTGAAAATTCTTCAGTCAAAATTTTAAAATGACTTTATTAGGTTTTGATTAAAATTGCAAAAAAAAATTAAGAACACATGGGATGGATCTGCTGCCATCGGAGGAACATTGCTTCAGAAAATTCATACACACAAACCTTACATGGATACTCTACAACATCCAGTAACCCTACCAGGTTGACTTTCTAACTATGAATTTCTGAAGAGCTAGTCATTTTCTCAAGATATGTGTTGATAAATTTTCAGAAATTCTGCTCATCATGAATTCCATTCTCTACATGTAACTTCTACTATGTACTGCTTATAATGTTATTAAGGATTATTTCTGTCACACTGTTCACTTCTCAGTATGTTGTCTTCCCAGTGCATCTTTTGTGTTTTCTTAATTTAATTGCGAATGTAAAAGAATTGTCGTCTAACATGTTCTTTTATAATAGAGGTGAATTTTATCATGTATATTCTTCATTTTTCTTTTGCGTTATTTTTTTATGTTGGTGTTTTTGTATTGTTTTGTTTTCCTTTGATTTTTAAAAATTTATCAGTCTCTCTGGAGTTGTTTTCCTTTAATTACGGGAAGAATTTGCTCCAAAATGAAACAGAAGGGTTTTCCCTGTGTTGTTTATCTTCTTAGCACTATTCAGGGTGTTTCTTGGATCTAAAGAATGGGGCTTTATATTTTCAGTTAGGCAGGACCACTGCATATGGTTGAACAGCTTGAGCATTGCATGAGAAAACCCACCTGAGGGAGTGAGTGGAGATGGACGGTCTGCTCAATAGGCTGTCTGCCTGAGTTCCAGGTTGTGTCTTGCTAAAGGACAAGTCTCCCTCTTGTTCTAACAAAGACATAATTCACCCACCCAGCCATGTGTCCACAGAGCAGTCTGCCTCCTGGGAGATACAAATAACTGGGAGAGGCCTTCTTAATCTCACAAACACCAACCCTCTATATTGTGTACATCTCTGTGTGTCTATCTGCCTTCCCTCTGAGCCACCAGGGTGCTGAGCTCCTCAGGCCAGTTCTTCCAATGGGTGCTGGAGCGTCCTGCCAGATGGGGATGAAATGAAGGAAAAAGGACTAAGAGATCATCATTCTCTTATACCGCCCTCCAGGAGTACACTGCACTTTAAAAGGTCTTGTTCTTTTTTTTAGGATTCCAGTGTGCTCATTGTTGCTGACAGGGTACAGTTAAGGGGCTGGAGTTGGTATGAGGGATTTAAATTGTACTTGGTCCTGCTGAAATTAATCTGCTGCTGACAATGAGAGAAGACAGAAACTCATGTGATGTTTCTCCTCAAACTCATTATGGGTTTTGGATTTGTTTTGATTACTTTTCTTTTCCTTTTTTTCCCCTTTATGATCTTTGGGACTTTAGGAATGTCCAGTGAATTTGATGGGGTTTTGGAATATTTGTGAGGTTTGGTGGGGTGAGGTCCGGAGCCGATGACCAAGAAAGAATTTTTGAGACATTTTTGGTTTTATTAAAGCACAAGGACAGGACCCATGAGCAGAAAGAGCTGCCGCACTGTAATCCCAAGGAATGGCTGATAATATACTCAGGAGTTAGGGAGGTGAGGACAAAGGGGGTGTCCAGAAAGACTGTGAAGACTCTCGGGATACTGGAGGCCTGGTTATTGTCAAGCCAAGACTGTTTTTCCCTCCAATGAGGACTAGCATGAAGACAATTGGGAGTTTCCTGGAGGAATGTTACATTCCTCCTACACAGTCCTTGTCAATGGGCTGCAGGCTCAAAAGAAATTCAATTTTGTTCACATTTCCTTTTGCCTCAGCCTCCCTCAATTTCATGTAGGGGAGGGTGATGTTAGGGCTCTAGGAAACTAAATGATAGGTCTCTGGAAGTTGAGCTATTAATAAGAAGCTTCTTCCTTGTACATCATTAAGGCATTTGCAAACTGAGGGAGACTTCTGTTCTGCAAGACTGTGATCTCTATGACTTAATCATTTGTTCTTCCTTTAGGCTAGCCAGGAGTGCCTGAGAAATGTCACACATATCACATGGGGGGAGGGGTGTAGGGTGCCAGCTTTTGCTTTATCCTCAGCTAACTTGTTCCCTCATCAAACTCTCCACCATCAATATGACTCTACAGATTTGCTGGTGGTGGTGTGGTTATTTAATTTTTTGAATAGGGAAATACATTCTTTTGAATAAAACTAAATAACAACAAAATAATAAATTTTACCGAATCAAAAAACTATGATGATTTTTGGACTTTCAAACATCTTTGAAACAGTGGCAGTGAGATTGAGCAATCCCCCCCCCCCCATCTTCTGTATCATAAATGTACCCTCACCTATAAGAACAGTCCCATGAGCATAATTTCTTATACCTAAATAAAGGCTCCCTTGTCCCTACTTGCTGCTCAATCTATTGTCCCATTCAGAACAACAGTCCTCACTTGGCAGGACAAAATATTGGTCTTTCCTAACTCAGCTTGGAGGGCACCCTCCTGTTCTCAGATTTCTCTTCCAGTTCACTTTCTCAGTAAGGCATTCCCTGACCACCTTCTTTTAAATTTCTGGTCTCCTTATTGGCACTCTATCTCCCTTCCCTAAATTAATTTTCTTCATAGCACTACAACCATCTATTGTAAATATTGCTTAGTTCCAACTCTTTTAAAGTGTAAACCTAGATCAAACTCTATATATTGGCATTTTCTAGAACATGCCCCCCAAACCATTCTTTTAACCAGATTTAAAAGGGTTATTGTGAGATTATGATTTATAATAAATACATATTTGGTCTTCCACCTGTTCCTGGAAGAGAACTCCTAAAACCCTTATAATTTCCTGTGATAAGAGCAACAAAGGTATCTTTCGTTGTGCTAGTGAGGTGACTTTTGAAAACCCCTTAGGTAAGGAGGCTAGTTGCCAGAGGAGCCAACCTTGTGATTAGAGGGTTGGAACTTTATTTTTATTGTATTGTATTGTATTGTATTGAATTTTTCAGTGTTCCAAAATTCATTGTTTATGCATCGCACCCAGTGCTCCATGCAATACGTGCCCTCCTTAATACCTACCACCAGGCTTGCCCATCCCCACACCCCCCTTCCCTCCAAAACCCTCAGTTTGTTTCTCATAGTCCACAGTCTCTCATGCTTCGTCTCCCCCACCGATTTACCCTACTTCGCTTTTCCTTTCATCCTCCCAAAGTCTTCCATGTTACTCCTTATGCGCCACAAGTAAGTGAAACTATATGATAATTGACTTTCTCTCTTTGACTTATTTCATTCAGTATAATCTTCTCCAGCCCCATTCATGTTGATACAAAAGTTCGGTTTTCGTCCTTTCTGATGGCTGTGAAATATTCCATTGTATAAATGGAACTTTATTTTTAAGTTTTTAAAGTAGGCTTGATGCCCAGTATAGAGCCCAATGTGAGGCTTGAACTCAGACTCTAAGATCAAGACCTGAGCTGGGATCAAGAGTCAGGCACTCCGTCAACTGAGCCACCCAGGTGCCCAGAGGGTTGGAACTTTAAGTAACCTGCCACCCCCCCACCAAGGAAGAGGGGGTGGAGACTGAATTGATGCCAGTGGCCAGTGATTTAATCAACCATTACTGTGTAACGAAGCCTCCTTAAAACCCCAAAAGGACAGGGTTCAGAGAACTCCAGGTTTGTGAACACAGGGATATTCGGGGAGAGTGGCACAACTAGAGAGAGCATGGATGCTCTGGGCCTCTTTCTCATGTCTTTCCTTATGAATCTCTTCCCGAGTTGTCTTTTTATAGTAAACCAGCAATCTGTTAAGTAGACAGATTGCCCGAGTTCTGTGAGCCGCTCTAGCAAATGAATGGAACCCAGGGAAGGACTGTAGGAAGCTCCGATTTATAGCCTGTTTAACTTGGACTTAGGACTGGCATCCTGAATTGGAGGAGGTCTTTGGAACCTCTAGTCTGTATTCAGTTGGTAGAAAGAAACAGCCTGGACCTGTAACTGGCATCTGAAGATGGGGGTGGGGGAAGGCAGTTTTGAAGGACTAAATTCTCAATCTGTGGAATCTGATGCTATCTCTTGATAGATAGTGTCAGAATTGAGTTGAATCCTCAGACATCCTGCTGGTATCTGAGAAATGCGTGGTGTTACATGGGAAACACCCCACGCCCACTTCCCTCCCAACATATACATTGGAGTTAGGTCCAGGAACCTCATTTTGTTACCTTGTCATAGAGTTAAATTTGCTATTAAGGTAATGAAGTTTAAGCTTCAAACCCTTTACTTGTACACACCGATGAGAATACAGGAAGTTGCTAAGAGTTCTAAGGGTTCCAGTTGGGAGGAGAAAAAAGGTTACCACCGGGAACAAAACATTTCTGGTATATTGCCTGCAGAGAGATCAGAAGAAAAGAGCTATAAATCACCAAGAACTTTAAAGAGATTTCTGAAAAAAAAAATATATATATATATATAATGTCATTAATTTTATATTTTATATTATTTTTATAAAGATGGCTCCTAAATTATAAAAATTTCACGCTCCATAGAACCTGTTATCAGCATTGCTTAATTAAATTAAGTTTGCTAAACATAGAACTAAAGAAAATGAAGCAGATTTTCTTGATGCAGAATTTTGGAGGTACTTGCCATGCAAATCTGCAATGTAAATCTCTTAGAGAAAGTTGAGATATGCGGTATTTCTAGAATGCGCACATCTACTTTTTCATAAAGCATCTTAAGCAATCAGTATCCTGTGGAAAATACTTTGGAAAGCTCTGCTCTGGAAACTTGCCTTCTCTCTCTGCTTCCTATTTCATTTCCTTCAGAAAGGGTGAGCCCTTCTTTAACAACTTCACTAACCCACTTTAAGTGGCTGGAATGTCACTTAATGAATTTTATATTTGAAGGAAATCTAAAGTAGATTCTTTCTGAGATTGATTGAGCCCTCTATGTTTAGCATGACTCTGGATGAAATAAAAAGAAAAATAAAAACCTTGAATACAATCTAATCTGCCCATAATAGTCACCATTTTAACCCTTACCAATCTCCTGTTGATGAAGGAGATTGTAGTTCCTTTCCTGAAAAGAAGATTATTTGTGCCATGATCATATTTTCAGATTTAATCTTCATTTTCACATTTCAGTGCCCTTCTGGAGGCTGGCAGAACCTAAAATAGTAATCTGAATGATACCTAAAAGGCATTTCAGTGCACTTGCCAATTGAAAACTATTGCAACCCTCCAAGAATAGTTTTTAAATAGTTTCAAAATGTTTAAGTTGCTAAATATAAAATAGAACCATGACTTCTCATAATTGAATTAAACTAGATGAAACTGACTGTGAACTTTAGATAATAGATTAAACAGTTCAAAAATCTGTATTAGAGGGGCGCCTGGGTGGCTCAGAGGGTTAAAGCCTCTGCCTTCGGCTCAGGTCATGATCCCAGGGTCCTGGGATCGAGCCCCGCATCGGGCTCTCTCCTTGTTGGGGAGCCTGCTTCCTCCTCTCTCTCTCTCTGCCTGCCTCTCTGCCTACTTGTGATCTCTCTCTGTCGAATAAATGAAATCTTTAAAAAAAAAAAAATGATTACAACGGTAATCTTTAAAAAAAAAAAAAATCTGTATTAGAAGAGAAAGTGTCTCAGGCAGTGGAAGTGAAATTGTACTGTATCCAAACCAGATGGCATTTTAAATAATATTTTCCATGGGAAACAGTGATAAATGCGTGTGTGTGTTGAGTGTGTGTGTCAATTTATTAGAATCATATCTGTGTTTGTATTTGGCTTTCTTAAAATGTACCACCTTTTCTCGTGAAAGATGTATTACCTTTTCTAACTTCCGAGTTTGATCACATTTACAGCATCTGCACTCACAAGATTACTCACTTCCCTAGCTCAAATTTCATGGCATTTAACAACTATAATTATACTTTTCAAGTGCTGTACCAATCTTCAGTATTACATTCACTGGCAGAGATATTAGCTTTCAAAAAAATGCTGAAAAGATCATAGACATTTCATTTGTAAAGATGGGCTGTACTTAATTTCGATGACAGTTACCTTGCCCATAACCATAGTGAAAAGATCAATCTCATTAAAAGTATATTACAGTCGGCAAATCTAAATGTGATGGGCTAATTCTATCATCAAATTTGTAGACATGGTCTTAGATGTGAGTTACCTGGAGTTTTAAGATGAGAGGTGATAAAAATAAAATTTTCTTACTTTCTGGATAAATGTTGTTCCAGTTTCAAAGATAGGGTGAAAATATATCTTGGCATAAGCCCAGTTTATTCTAGCTTATAACAACCCCAGTTGTTCTAGCTTAATTATTACTATCATCCTCTTTCACTCTCAGAAATGTCTTGGTATAGATGATTAATTATATAGTCACCCTATTTATAGATGGTTTACTAAATCTTGGACAATTTGATTTAGTTCATTCAGTTCTTTTCCCCCAACTTTCTCTGGTGCCTACTGTGTTATAAAGTTTGGATGGATTTATAATGATAGTTTTTTTAAAATATGTATACAGTAAGATATAAAAAGCCAATTTTCAGTTGTACTTAAGTGTGTATGTCCTTAAAATGGAGTAAAGTATATTGAGTCACGAGGCAGATAACTGCATTTTTTTTTTTACACACTGCCTTACCTTCAGACATCAAATAGAATGTATATATATTATATCTTGCTTATTATACCACTGTGGATTTTAGGGCATCAGTAAAGACAAAATTTCCTGTTGTCTAAGTTAAGAAGAACATGTATAAAAAAAAAACCATAAAACTTGCTATAACTTTGGTTGCTGAAAATAGTAAGGACAGTTGAAATTTAAATCATACAGCTGTATATATATATATATATTTGTTTAGTTTTGTTACAAATTCTATGTAATGATAAGGTATAAGCACTAAAAGAAATAGTATGATTAAAAACTAGTAAGTTGTTTATAATTTTTTTCCTTGCAAAATAACTTCCTTGATTATTGGTGATAGAATTTTTGAGACTGTGTGTCATAGTTTATTTTTCCATTTTTAACACATAGAAATGTAAAACACAATATTTAAATTGTTCATATTTCCACCAACCAGATAACTAATACTAATACATGTTAATATTTAAATACCCTCCCCCACATTAAAATTACATTTTTATACATGGTGTGTTTGTTATCATTGTAATATAACAAATTATTACATAATGTGGTAGCAGCTTAAAACACATGACATTTATGATTTCCTAGTTCTGGGGGTCAGGAATTCACAAGTCACTTAGCTGGGTGCTTCTGGGCTCAGAGTATCTCAAGGTTGCAGACAAGTTGTAGGCCAGCTATCGTCATCTAAAGGCTTGGCAAGGGCTCTACGCTCCACTTCCAGCATGACTTACTTACATGGCTGTTGGCCAGAGGTCTGAATACCTTCTTTGCTGCCAATAGGCCTTTGTTCCTTGCCATAGACCTCTTCATAGGACTGCTAGAATGTCTTTAAGATATATAAGAGGGCTTCCCCAGAACAAGTGATCCAAGAGATCCAAAAGAAGACTACAAAGTGCCTTGTGTTACATAGTCTTAGGAGTTACATATAATCACTTCTGTCATATTCTATTTATTAGAAAGAACTCACCAAATCTAGCCCACACTCAGTGGAAGAGGACTTAATCTCAACCTCTTGAAGTGAGGAGTATCAAAGGGTTTGTGGACATATTTTAAAACCATCACATATGGTAAAAAATGTAGGAAGCTACTACAAAGTGAAAACACTGGAAACAATGAAACATTGCTAAGAGAAATTAAAGAAGATCTAAACAAATGGAAAATATATTCAGAGATCGGAGACTCAATACTATTACAATATTTATTTCAAATTGATTTATATATTCAATGTTATCACAATAAAAACCCAGTAGTCTTTCTTATAGGAACTGACAAGATGACTCCTAAATTATGAAGGAAATGCAAAGGGCCTGGCACATCAAAATAATCCTGAAGAAAATTGGAAGACCTCTACTAATAATATATTTCAAGATTTAACATGAAGTTAAATAACTAGGGCAAAAGTGTTTTCAGCATAAAGAGACAGAAATAATTCAATGAAGCAATACAAAGTCTAAAGAGAGACACATATAATGTCACTTGATTTAGCAAAAGTGCCAAGTAATTTAAATTTTGTTTCCTGAATCCTTAATATTATACATATTTTCCATGCTATTACTAATTATTTGAACGTATTTTTATTTTGATGGTATAATATAATTCATGAGGATGTTCTAAAACTTGTCAAATTCTTTTCTACCTGAAAATGTACGTGGTTTCGTCATCTGCTATTATGGATATTACTGTGCAAGCCACTTGGTTTATTAAGGTGCGTGTGTATACATGTGCATATATATATTCTTTCCCCTATTTATTATTTTGCCTTATGGTAATTTCCATAAGTAACTGTTGGGTTAAAGAGATTTAGTTTTGTGATACTTAAAACACGGTGACAAATTGGTTTATAGGTTTTTCTGATTTTCACTGCCATGGACAGTGTAAGAGAATGAGTTTCTCTCATAATTCCTCTTAGTTTTCATCATTTGTATTTGCATGGCTTAATAATGTTGCTTAAATATTTCTCCATATGTCAGTTATCAGGCTAATTTTAAGATTATGTATTCATGACTTTAAAAAAAAATACAATACAGGGCGCCTGGGTGGCTCAGTGGGTTAAGCTGCTGCCTTTGGCTCAGGTCATGATCTCAGGATCCTGGGATCGAGTCCCACATCGGGCTCTCTGCTCAGCAGGGAGCCTGCTTCCCTCTCTCTCTCTGCCTGCCTCTCTGTCTACTTGTGATCTCTCTCTGTAAAATAAATAAATAAAATCTTAAAAAAAATGTACAATATTATTGATTACAGTCACCATGCTGAACATTGCATTATCCATGACCCATTCATTTTACAATTGGAAGTTTATACCTCTTGATCCCTCTCCTCCAGCCCATTTTGCCTACCCCTCATCACCTTCCCCTTTGGCAATCACCAGTCTGCTTTTTATGTCAATAGATTGGGTTTTGTTTGCTTATTTTCTTTTTTAGATTCCACATATAAGTGAAATCATACAGTATTTATCTTTGATTTATTTCACTTAGCATAATACCTTCAAGATCCATTCATGTTGTCTCAAATGGTAAGATTTCATTCTTTTAATGGCTGAATGTAGATCACCTCTTTATCCGTTTATCCATTTGTGGATTTAGACTGCTTCCGTATCTTGATTATTGTAAATAGTGCTCCAGTGAGCTTAAGCGTACATAATTCTTTTTGAATTAGTGTTTTTGTTTTCCTTGGGTAGATAGTTGAAAGTGGAATTGCTGGATTATGTGGTATTTTTACATTTAATTTTTTAAAAAGTATTTTAATTTATTTGATAGAAAATGAGCACAAGTGGGGTCGGGGGTGAAGGGAAGAGGGAGAGGGAGAAGCAGACTCTTCGCTGAGCAGGGAGCCCCATGCAGGGCTTGATCCCAGGACCCTGAGATCATGACCTGAGCCAAAGACAGACACTTAACCAACTGAACCACCCAATGGCCCCCTACCTTTAATTTTTTAGGAACCTCCATACTGTTATCCAAAGTGGCTGCAACAGT
Source organism: Mustela nivalis (assembly GCF_964662115.1). Classification (NCBI taxonomy): domain Eukaryota; kingdom Metazoa; phylum Chordata; class Mammalia; order Carnivora; family Mustelidae; genus Mustela; species Mustela nivalis. The sequence continues at coordinate 102,845,779 of NC_139024.1, forward strand.
TTACATTTAGGCCAACAATGCATGAAGGTTCATTTTTCTCCACATGCTTGTCACTACTTGTTATTTCTTGTCTTACTGGTAATAGCCATTCTGATAGGTGTGGGGGTAATATCTCATTATGGTGTTGATTTACATTTCCTTGATTATTAGTGATGTTGAGCATCTTTTCATGTGCTTTTCGGCCATTTGTATGTCTTCTTTGGAAAACTGTCTATTCCAATCTTTTGTCATTTTTCTATTGGATTCTTTGGTTTTTTTGCTCTAGAGTTGTATGAGTTTTTTTTTATATAGTTTGACTATTAACCCCTTATTGGATATATGATTGGTAAATATCTTCTGTTATTTAGTAGATTGCCTTTTCATTTTTTCTGTTGTTTGTTTGATGTGCAGAAGCTTTTTAGGTTTATGTAGTCCCATTTGTTTACTTTTGTTTTTATGGCCCTTGACTTTGGAATCATATTCATAAAATCATTGCAAAGATCAGTCTCAAGGAGCTTACCACCAGTGTTTTCTTCTAAGAGTTTTATGGTACATTCAAGTATTTAATCTCCTTTAAATAAGTTTTGTGTATAGTGTCAGATAGTGTTACAGTTTCATTATTTTGCATGTGGCTGTTCAGTGTTTCTGTTAGTATTTATTGAAGAGACTGTACTTAAGCCATTTTGTAGTCTTGATTCCTTTGTCACAAATTAATACCATACATGTGTGGGTGTATTTCTGGGTTTTCTCTTCTGTTCCATTTATCTGTGTTTGTTTTTATGCAATATGATAGTTTTGATTACCAGAACTTTGTAATAGAGCTTAAAATCAGGAAGCATAATGCCTCCTGCTTTGCTCTTTTTCAAGATTGCTTTGGCTATTCAGGATCTCATGTGGTTTTCTGCAAGTTTTAGGATTGTATGGTCTCTTTCTGTGAAAAATGCCATTGGGATTTTGTTTGGTGTTGTATTCAGTCTGTAGATTGGTTTGGGTAACATAGACATTTTAACAATATTAATTCATCCAATTAATTAACATGGAATATCTTTCCATTTATTTTTTCCCTGTTCAGTTTCTTTCATCAGTGTCCTATACTTTTCCATGTATAGGTCTTTCACCTCCTTTGTTAAATTTATTCCCAAGTATTATTCTTTTTTTTTTTTAAAAAAAAGATTTTATTTATTTATTTGACAGACAGAGATCACAAATAGGCAAAGAAGCAGGCAGAGAGAGAGGAGGAAGCAGGCTCCCTGCTGAGCAGAGAGCCTGATGTGGGGCTCGATCCCAGGACCTGAGATCATGACCTGAGCCGAAGGCAGGGGCTTTAACCCACTGAGCCACCCAGGTGCCCCTATTTTATTCTTTTTAATGCAGTTGTAAATGGGATTATTTTCTTAACTTCTCTCTCTGATATTTAATTTGTGGCTGTATAGAAAGGTAGCTGATTTTTGTATATTAATTTTGTACACTGCAACATTACTGAATTTGTTTATTAGTTCTAACAGATTTTTGATCAAGTCTAGGATTTTCTTTATATAAAATGTCCACACAAGGTTGACAATTTTACATCTTCTTTTCAAATGTGGATATATTTTATCCCCTTTTTTGCATAATTGCTGTGACTAGGACTTCCAATATTGTGTTTAATAAAAATTGCAGGACTGAGCATCCTTATTTTGTTTCGGATCTTTTTTTTAAAAAAGGTTTTATTTTATTTAATATGAGCGTGGGGAGGGGGCAGAGGGAGAGGGAGAATCAGACTCCCCCACAAAGCAGGATGCCCAACTCGTGACTTGATCCCAGAAATCTGGGATCATGACCTGAGCTGAAGGCAGACACTTAACCAACTGAGCCATCCAGAGGCGCTCTTGTTTCTGATCTTAGGGGACAATCTTACAACTTTTTCACTGTTGAGTATGATGTTAGCTGTGGGTTTTCATATATGGCCTTTAATATGCTGAGGTATGTTTTGTCCATACCCACCTTTTTAAGAGTTTTATCATGAACAGAGATTGACTTTATCAAATGCTTTTTCTGCATCTTTTGAAATGATCATATGGTATTTAACCTTCCTTTTGTTTATGTGGAGTATTATGTTAACTGATTTGTGGATGTTGAACCATCTTTGCATCCATAGAATAAATCCCACTTGATCATGGTGAATGATCCTTTTAAAGTATGGTTAAATTCAGTTTGATAATATTTTGTTGAGGATTCTCACATTTATGTTTATCAAGGATATTGGCCTGTAATTTAATTTAATTTACTTTAATCTTCTCTTCTTTTCTCTTCTCTTTTTCTCCTTCCTTCCTTCCTTCCTTCCTTCCTTTTTCTTTCCTTCCTTCCATAGTATCCTTGTCTGGTTTTGATATCAGGGTAATGATGGCCTTATAAAATAAGTTTGGAAGTGTACCCTTCTCCTCAGTGTTTTGGGAGATTTTGAGGAGGATAGGCATTAAATCTCTTTTGAATGTTTGGTTGACTTCACCAGTGAAGTTTTCTGGTCTCAGACTTTCCTTTGTTGGGCAGTGCCAAGTCAGTCTTCTTACTAGGAATCAGTCTATTCAGATTTTCTGTTTTTCATGATTAAATCCTGAAAGATTGTATGTTTCTAGGATTTTATCCATAACTTCATGGTTGTCCAGTTTGCATATAATTGTTCATAGTAGTCTCATGCTCTTTTGTATTTCTTTGGTGTAAGTTTTAACATCTCTTTAGATTGATTTATTTATTAGAGCCTTCTTTTTTTTATTTTTTTTATTTTTTTTAATTAATTTTTTATTTTTTATAAACATATATTTTTATCCCCAGGGGTACAGGTCTGTGAATCACCAGGTTTACACACTTCACAGCACTCACCCAAGCACATACCCTCCCCAACTTCTTTTTTTTATTTAATGAAGCTAAAGGTTTGTCAGTGTTTATGTTTTCAAAGAATTAGCTCTTAGTTTCATTGGTCTTTTAAACTGTCTTTAGTCTTTATTTCATTTATTTCTTCTTGGATCTTTATTATTTCTTTACTTTTATTAACATTGGGCTTCAAATGTTTCTTTTTCCCTAGTGCCTTGAGGTGTAAAACTAAATTATTTATTTGAGATTTTTCTTGTTTCGTGTGGTAGGCCTACATCTCTATGATCTTCCCTCTTAAACTGCTTTTGCTCTGCACTTTATGGATCTGGATGTCTGTTTTCTTCTGGAAAAACTTCATGGAAGTTTTTAACCATTATTTTTTTTAAAAGATTTTGTTTATTTATTTGACAGACAGAGATCACAAGTAGGCAGAGAGGCAGGCGGCGGGGCGGGGGGCGGGGGAGGAGGCAGGCTTGATCCCGGGACCCTGGGATTATGACTTGAGCCGAAGGCAGAGGCTTAACCCACTGAGCCACCCAGGTGCCCCAACCATTATTTCTTGAAATAAGTTTGCTAACCCTTTTGTCTCTGTTCCTTCTGGAATTCCTATAATGTGAATGTTATTTTGTTGGATGTTACCTATTGGTCTCTTAAGCTATCTTTACTTTTTAAAAGTTCTTTTTTTCTTTTCGTTACAATTTTAGTGAGTTCCAGTATCCCATCTTCCAGTTCATTGATTCTTTCTTCTGCTTCATCCAGTCTGCTATTAAACACTTTAAGTGTATTTTTCAGTTTAGTTATTGTATTCTTCAGCTCTGTGACTTCTATTTGGTACTTTTTAAAATTTTCTATATCTTTGTTGAAGTTCTCACTGTGTTCATCCATTCTTCCTCTGAGTTCGGTGAGCATCCATATGAACATTACTTTGAACTGTTTATCTGGTAAATTACTCATATCTGTTTCAGTCAGGTATATTTTTATTGCTGTTATTTTACTTGGAAATATTTCTCTGCTTTCTCATTTTGATTTACTCTCTCTGTTTCTATTTATGAGGCAAAATAGCTATCTACCCTTAGACCTGTGAGTGTTGCAGAGGTAGGGATTTCAGTTAGTACCTAGTTTCAGGCTGATTGGAAGATAGGCCCTCAGGCAGATAGTTTTAAGGTATGCAAATATATATAGGCTTGTGCAGTTGCTGTTGCAAACCTCGTCAGTTTCCAGACCAGGTGAATTGGAGGTGTACCCTTGGTGACATTTGCAAAAGTTGCATCTCCAGATGAGTGTGTGAAGTTTTTTCCGGGAGATATTGGAGAAAGTACAAAGTTAGGATTCCTAGCCTGTATATTCACTGAGTGCACCTTCATTGCCCTTAGATGTATGGTAAGCCTGTGACCTACCCTTCAGGCTGAAGCTCTGGAACAAGTATATCAGCTTTTTTTCACAGCATGAATGGGAATGTGTTTGCTCTGCTATGTGTGTAGTGCCCTATGAGTGGTAGTTTGTCAAGAACTGTTTCTTATTGTTTCAGACCTGTGATGCCCAGAAACTATCCTACCTGACTATCAGAGCTAGGTGCTCAAGTGCCATCTCCTGTGTAGAATGCATGTATGGCTTTGGAGGGGACTGTGGGAGCACTGTGGGGGTTGGGAACTCAGCCCCAGGCTTTGGTAGGGCTACAAGAGTGGTTGCAGGGGTGGGCCATTTCTCCTGGCACTAGTAGGTCAGAGGTAGAGTACAAAAATGATACCCACACATACTTCAGTCCCTGGAGAGAGTTTTTTTTTCTAATGCCCCTTTAGCAGAACCTTCAAGAGTAACAAATGAATCTCCTCACATGGTCTAGGTACTTTTCATACTGTTTTTGCGCTGGATCCCAGGGCAAGTAAGTCTACATGTGAGCCCTTTAAGTGGAATCTCTATTGCTTATAGCCCTATGGTTCTTTTAGATATGAGCCCCTTTGGTTTTCAGAGCTAGATGTTTTATGGACTCATCTCTCTGCTACAGGTTTCATGGGTTGATGTGCCAGATGTGGGTTACAAACCTTTTGTTGCTCAGGGAAGAGCTCTTGCTTTGTGAGATTTCCTTCTGATTATGGGTTGTCATGTAGGGGATAGGACTTTTTGTGAGATTGTATCTCTCCCTCTCCTACCCATCTAAATGCAGCTTTATATTCTTTGTTGTGGATTAGCTGTTTAGCTTGTTTTCAGGTCTCTTTCACAGGGAATTATTGCAAATTTAGCTGTAGTTTTGTTGTGTCCTTGGGAAGAAGTGAGTTTAGGATCTTCCTATGCTGCCATCTTAAACTTCTTCCTGAATTCATGACTTGAGCATTTACTTGAGGCCCTAGGGTTTCAAAAACATTTCTCATTATGTTCTATATAAAGACCAGGTTCTAATGGATGCAGTCTATGGACCTTTAGCAGATTCACATCCTCTATGGTATTTTCATGATATGGTATGCCATTTTTTTATATAAGCATTTTGCTTTGTTTCCTTTTTGTTTGTTTGTTTGTTTTTAGTTGAGTTGTAGTAGCTTTCATTCAACTCTCAAAGTAGCTCATGAAAAGGATTAAGAACCACTAATAAAAAAATATAGTGCCCATTTGTATTATTTTCTGTAAATGTATTCTAAAAATACTTCACCTAATTTTTTTTCTTTTCTTTTTAATTTCAACTTTGCTTATTTGGTTAGATTCTTTAAATGTAGTCATATCTTTCCATTTTTTAATGAATTTTCATTTCTTTTAAAATAAGAATGCCCTTGCTTGTCCAGATAGTTAATAAGTATTTATTTTTATGTTTTTCTAACTTAAAAATTCACTCTTACATGTAAGTTATTTGAACACCCATGGAAATTACAACAATAAGTTATGATTTGCTTTCCATTTCATTTTTGTGGAATAATTCATTAAATTATTTACCTTTTTAAAGTGCTTACTTTATATTTAGGATCTAATGGGAGGATCTTGCATACTTTTTTTTCCAACTAAAATACTAGTGACTTTATTACCTAATAATCCTGTTGCATCAGTTGATACTTATGTTATCAATGTCATGTTCCTTTTACTCAGTTTTTTTTGCCAGGCAACATGAATAATACAGTCTCAGTTTAAGTAATGATATTTGTAAAATTATTATTGTGAACCTAAAGAAAATATTCCTTTCCTTGAATTTTTTTTTTTAATAATTCCTGTTGAAAGCATATGGTGGTTAAGGAAATACAGTGTACTCAAGTAAGTAATGTGTAATTATTGTTTTTGGAGAATTCTTAATATTATGTTTTAATATGTAATATCCCTTTAGAATATAATATCCCTTCTCAATATCCCTGAGAAGGAGGTTTATGGGATTTATATGAAAACATTGTTTTTAGAATGTACACTGTGGGTGAATGTATATCATACTGTTAGGTCTCCCAGTAATGGGTCCATGATTAAAGGCGTGAGACTGATATAAAGCGAAGGTCAAGCAAAGCTTTATTCTGTGCCAAGTATCAAGAATCAAACTAACCAGCCAGGGCCGCACCTCTTACAGAGAGGGTGACCTCTCTCTGTTTCACAGACTAGCTTTTAAGGACAAAGGCCATGTGGTTGGGCCTGGCCACGCATAGGTGGCCAATGAAATTGTAACACACAGAGAAAGCACCACAGGCATGCTAGGTCACACATAAGTGACCAATTGAATTAAAATTTACCCTATAGTAGACATTTGACCTAGCCTATCACCTTGGTCAGAATTGGCACCCAAAAGGCTCCCAAAGGGTGGGGCCCATACTCCTTAGTAACTAGGGAGACTATGCGACCCCCACTAACTGGATATCTCTAGCTCACCTGACCCACCCTTGTATATGGGCTTTGTTACCTGGGGCTGGTTTCTGGGACTTGTTTTTGAGTAAGTTCCTTGGGGGGGAGGGGGGCAGGGACAATTTAAGGGTTAAACAACAAGGTTATTGTTTAACGGATGGAAGCGTTCTGGCTAAATAGGTCCTTACAACACAAATATAGTAATATGTTTAGCATCACTTATAGATTATGAGGCCATGATTGGAAATGAACTGCAGTGTAGCTCAGAATGGCAAAAACAAACATTTTGAAACAAATGGTAGACAGAATAAGTGATACCAATTTTGTACTTCATCTTTCAGCCACATTTTCATATCTGCTCAAATATTTTATTCAAATTACTGATATGTAATTTCTTGTTATGACCTAGAGCAGAATCATCATCTCTTTTGTTAGTTTCTGAACTCCTGGAAAGCAGGGAATGGGCTTTTCATCTTACTTGCCTCTTTCCTATACCACCATTCAGTGGCATTCAAATGTTGATTTCCTAAGAAAGGTGATAGCCCAGAGGGAGGCAGCAAACCTATAAGGAAAACTGCAGATCTCTGTATATTATTGAACACAGAGACTCTGAGATTAGCAATGAAAAGAGAATATCCACAAGGCAATGGATAGCTAGGCTACTTCCCCTGACTCTTAGCATGGAGTTTCTTGCTAAATCCTCCACCATCCTGGCCTCTGTGGACAAGAGTCAGGGATTTGTTGGCCAGCTGTGCTTTTCCAGAGGGATAGTCTTATTTATCCAGGGTTAGTTTACTGAGTCAGTGGGTTTTATTTTCATGAGTCTATTGTTTCTTTCCCATTGTAGTACTGGATTCAACCTTGTTAAGGTTTTCCAACTTTGACCTTTAGAGTCTCTGCCTTCAAATTACAATTTTGTATCTTAACCTCACTTAACAGAGAAGGAAAAACTGAAACTTAGAGATTAAATGACTTTGCTGAGGTTAAAAAATGGGTCATCTTGAATGTGAGATAGAAACCAATACTTCTGATCATATTTCATGGGTTTCTGTCCATGTGACTATGCCATCTGTTCTCAGCTAATTCAATCCTGCTTTTCTTATTTATATTGTCTGGCGGAATTGTTCAGTCAATCAGTTTTCAGTGAAAAGAATGTCACTTGTTCTTACCTGTAATGCTGTATTTTACTTTAATAGATCTTTAGATATTTGCTATTTTTTTGGCCACTGACTCCCATTTTGATTTTTACACTGCATTCTTATGTGAGTATTTCCTCCTAGTAGTATTTCTATTTTTAAAAATTTATTTGGCCAATAATTGATATTTCTTTAGCTTTTATTTACTTTTATTATAAAATTTGAATTTTCTTTCAAAATGTCTTGTCTTGCCCTTTTAAAAAATCTCCATCAGTGCTTGTGTCACCATAGATGTCACGAAGTTCAGTCCATCCTGCACACCACCAGGTTAGTTTTTTGACACCAACGTTTTATTATTTTACTCTTTTGTTCAAAAACCTATAATTCAGCAAGATATATGGTAAAATGTAAAATATTTTCAAACTTAGTTCTGCCTAGTTTCTGGAAGAAACAGTGAATAATAGAAAAGCTAAGGAGACCCCCACAGAGAATTTAAAACCTCTGGCATGGAATGTGGTTCATGTAGATTAGAGAGGAGAGGGCAGACTAGGGTACAGATAGCTCTTATATTAACTAAATTAACTATATATCTGAAAAAACAAATGGGAAAAAATATGGTGTTTCAGGAGAGATAATTAAAGGAGAAATATACTAGGAAGATCTTGGCAAATTTTCTGAGATTCCAGAAATGTTCTTATTAATTATCTGAAATGGGATAAGTATCAGATTTCTCCTCTGTGATACTGTCAAAAGATAATGAAATAAATCCCACAGAACTTACCAAAGATATTATTGAGTACTTACAAGTGACAGATACTTTTCAGCATGCAAATGTTATTTTATTTCCTCCTTATGACTATGAGTATCCTCTTAGAGGATGATACCTTACCAAGTCACATAATTCAAGGTGGGACAGTTGTTCACATGTAAAGTTATGTGTTGAATGTTCTTGGCATTGTCCTTGACTCCCTCCTTCTCTGGAACCGCACATCCAGTCTCGCAGGGAATCCTTTGCTTCTGCCTTCAAAAATGTGTCTAGAATCCATCTCCTTGTCATCACCTCAGCTGCTACTTGTCTGGTCCAAACTATCATTAGTTTTGCCTAAGTTACTTTGACTAAGATGACCTAAATATTCCTCTCAGCTGGACTAAACTTTAGGTGAGATACTTTTTAATTTTAGGATTAATGAAATTCCCAACCTCTTGTTTCTTAGAGCACTTACATTAGAAAACTTGTAGTTGGGGTGCCTGGGTGGCTCAGTGGGTTAAAGCCTCTGCCTTCGGCTCAGGTCATGATCCCAGGGTCCTGGAATCGAACCCCACATCAGGCTCTCTGCTCGGCAGGGAGTCTGCCACCCCCTCTCTCTGTGCCTGCCTCTCTGCCTACTTGTGATTTCTGTCTGTCAAATAAATAAATAAAATCTAAAAAAAAAAATAATAAACTACAGTTACTCTCACCAACAGTGTAGGAGGGTTCCCCTTTCTCTGCAGGAGGTTTCCCCTTTCTCTGCATCCTTGCCAATGTCTGTCATTTCCTGGCTTGTTAATTTTAGCCATACTGACTGGTGTGAGGTTGTATCTGAGTGTGGTTTTGATTTGTATTTCCCTGCTGCCTGATATTGAACACTTTTTCATGTTCCTGAGTTTCTTCATGTTTGTTTTTTTTTTTCTAATGTGTTTCCTGGCCATTTGGATGTCTTCCTTGCAGAAATGTCTGTTCATGTCTTCTGACCATTTTTTGATGAGTCTATTTGTTCTTTGGGTGTTGAGTTTGATAAGTTCTTTATAGATTTTGTATCTTAGCCCTTTATCTGATAAGTCATTTTCAAGTATCTTCTCCCATTCTGTTGGTTGTCTTATGGTTTTGTTGACAGTTTCCTTTGCTGTACAAAAGCTTTATATCTTGATGAAGTCCCAATAGTTCATTTTTGCCCTTTTTCCCTTGCCTTTGGTGATACGTCTAGCAAGAAGTTGCAGCAGTCGAGGTTGAAGAAGTTGCTGCCTGTGTTTTCCTCAAGGATTTTGATGGATTCCTGACTCACATTTAGGTCTCTCATTAATTTTGAGTCAATTTTTGTGTGTGTTGTAAGGAAATATTTCATTCTTCTGAATATGGCTATCCAATTTTCCCAACACCATTTTTTGAAGAGACTGTCTTTTTTCCACTGGACATTTTTTCCTACTTTGTCAAAGATTAGTTGACCATAGAGTTGAGGGTCCACTTCTGGGTTCTCTATTCTGTTCCATTGATCTGTGTGTCTGTTTTTATGCCAATACCATACTGTCTGATGATTAATAGAGCTTGAAGTTCAGAATTGTGATTCCACCAACTTTGGTTTCTCTGGCTATTCAGGGTCTTTTCTGACACCATACAAATTTTAGAATTACTGTTTCCAGTTCTGTGAAAAATGTCAGTGGTATTTTTATAGGGATTGCATTGAATGTGTAGATTGCTCTAGATAGTGTAGATAGTTGGTGGGAATGCAAACTGGTACAGCCACTGTGGAAAACAGTATGAAGATTCCTCAAAAAGTTGAAAATAGAGCTACCCTATGACCCAGCAATTGCACTACTGGGTATTTACCGTAAAGATAAGAATATAGTGATTTGAAGGGACACCAGTACCCCAGTGTTTATAGCAGCAATGTGAACAATAGCAAAACTGTGGAAGGAGCCCAGACGTCTGTCAGCAGATGAATGGATAAAGAAGATGTGGTACATATATACAACAGAATACTATGCAGCCATCAAAAATTGAAATCTTGTCATTTGCAATGATGTGGATGGAGCTAGAGCATTATGCTAACTGAAATAAGTCAATCAGAGAAAGACAATTACATGATCCCACTGATATGTGGAATTTAAGAAACAAGCTAGAGGATCAGAGGGGAAGAGAGGAAAAAATTGAAGCAAAACGAAACCAGAGAGTGAGACAAACCGTTAGAGATTTTTAATCTCAGGAAACAAACTGAGAGAGGGGAGGGTGTGGGGGATAGCCTGGGTGGGTGATAGACATTGGGAGGGTATGAGTTGTGGTGAGCCCTGTGTATTATATAAGACTGATGTATCACAGACCTGTACCCCTGAAACAAATAATACATTTTATCTTAATAATAAAAAGAAAACTTGTAGTTATAAATCCTCTCTGCCCCTTTGAAACGTAAATCTTTTTAAAAGCCTGTTGTTAGTTTTGCCACCCAGCAATGCCTTTCTCAAGGACTTGGGAGCTGTCTCTGAGATGTAACCATCAAGCAGATAGCACCTCTAACTTCTACTTTTTGTGATCGGGTAGGAATCTACCTTCTTAGTAGGCATCTTGCTCCAAGTTATACAACTACCTCTTATCATGAAGATAAGGGAAAATATACTCTTCCTTTCAGTGCAGTTAGTTGGCAAACACGGATGGCCTTAAAGAGCTCTTAAAAACTTTACTATCTTTTGTTTCAGTGGCATTGAACTGAAACTGATTTCTTATCTGTCTCATGTATTGCAGTAGTCTTGAACTCTTAAATCTCTGTGTATTGAACTTTGGTACTGTTTTTGTTTTTATATTTCCTTTCAGGTTTCCCTGCTTCTATCACCTTTGCCTCATTGCATTCTATTCTCAATTCAGCAGTCGGCGTGATAAGATCTACCACTCCTCTAATCAAAACTTTCCAGTGGCCTCATTTCAAAGACAGAAAAACTCAAGTCTTATGAAAGTTACAAGACATGGCTCAAAATAATTTTTTATTACCTTTCTAATGTCATGTCCCGCATCTCTCAAACTCACTTCACTTCAATCACATGGGCCTTTCTTTATGCATTTCTTGAATGTGTAGATGTGCTTCTACTACAGGACCTTTACTATAGCTGCTCCTCTGCCTAAAGATGCACTTGACCAAACCCATCTCCTCCTTTAAATTGTGGTGTGATTATTACTTCCTCAATGGTGCTTATTGTGACCACTTTATTTAATGGATGTGGTAGGCTGAATAATGGCCTCCCCAAAGATAATCCATACCATGATTCTTGGAACCTGTGAGTATGTTACCTTACATGACAAAAGAGACTTTGGGGCTGTGATTAAATTATAGATTTTGAGATAGAGTGATATTCTTAGATTAATTGGGGGGTCCAATATCATTTCAAAAGTCCTTATAAGAGGGGAATATAAGGGTCAGAGTGAGAGATGTGACAGCAGAGATAGAGGTGAGTGAGGCAGCCATGAGTCAAAGAATGCAGGCAGCTTCTAAAAGCTAGCAGAGGAAACAGATTTTCCCCCTAGAGCCTCTGGAAGGAACATAGCCCTGCTTACACTGAGATTTTAGACTGGTGAAAATCATTTGAACTTCTAATATCTGAACTGTAAAATAATAAATTTGTGTTGTTTTAAGATACTGAGTTTGTGGTAATTTATCATAACAACAGTAGGAAACTAAACAGACTGTAACCTGTAGTCATAACACTCTCTGACTTTATTCTGCTATGTTTTTCTCCTATGCAGTAATTGCCACCTTTAACATTTTGAATTATTGAATCATTTATACTATCTACCAGATATCTATCTATCATCTATCTATATATCTATCTGTCATCTACCTATCATTTATTTTGCTTCTTCCTCAAGCATGTCTCTTGAAATTTGAGATCTTTTTGTATTACCCACTTTCACTTAGCACTTAGAACATGGCATGACCTAATGTAAGCACTTAAAAGTATTTGTTGAATTAATTAACAGAAAAATCAATCTCATATATTTGAGGACCTATACAGTGAATTACCTTAGATCCATATTGCATAGTTTTATTCAGGCACATTGAAGCTGGCAAAAGAATACGGTCAAAGACCTTTTGACTCAATCCTTACTTGGTTTAATTCTGTGGTAGAGATAGTAAGTGTGCAGTGAGTCATCCATGAGCTCCTCTGCTTCATTTCCCTTCCTTTCTTGTAGTTAGTTTCCATCAGTGGGTTGTGAGTTGCAGTGACATGTGTCTCTTGAGCCAGGGTGCTCCTCTTTTTCTTCTGCTCTGTTATGATCATGAGGCCACTTGTTCCAGATGGCAGAGCTAAAGATGGAGAAGAACTGCCTGAACTGCACCAAGCTTTACAGTAATGAGATGTAAACCTTAATTGTGTTAAGCAACTAACATTCTGACGGCTTTCTAAAGTTACAGCAGTTAGCCTTAATTAGAGAAGCAAATTCTGGAATGCAGTTGGATCATAAGGTTTTTAATTTCTACAAAATCGAAATAAATTTGTGATTCGCATACCTCTTTTAGCTACTGTGCATTTGTTTCTCAGCACCAGAAAAGGTGTCTCTTGAGACATGTCTTTCAGTGCACAGTTCAGATAAATCTTGTATATCCATTGTTGACCATTTAAAACAAAAGGACTGTCATTCTTTTACTGCTTTACTTAACTATGGCTAATTCACCTAACTTTGGCTAAGCAGTTGACACACCTGGGAAATTTCTAGGAGTCTTTTTATTCTGCTTTATCTTTCTGCAAAATTTGAACTACATAGAGCAACGTGGTGACTATTTCCATTGCTAAAGAACTTAAGTAATAAGTTTTTTTGTATCTTTGAAAATAATAAAAATAATACTGGATCAACTATTTTTATAATTGAAAGATTAATAAATCATCTGATGACAAATGTATTTACTATCAAGTTCAGTACATACCCACATTTATCAGCCTTTTTATGTACAATAATATCATAGTGCAGAGGTCAGTACTTTTTTTTTTTTTCTATAAAGAGCAAAGTAGTAAAAGATTTTCAGATTTTGGTGTCACATAGTTAATTTCACAACTGCTCAGTTCTGCCATTGTAGCATGAAAGCAACCATAGATAATACATAAAAGAACAAGTGTGTCTGTGTTCCAATAAGACTTTATTTATAAAAACAAATGGCAACTGCAGTTTGTCAAACCCTGTTCTAGAGGAATACAGGATACTCTTTGTTGTTATAGTACTTTATTCTTGCCAGTAATTTTCAACCAAGGGCCCCAGAATCTCCCAGGAGAAGGATGGTGAGTGTGTTAGAGTTTTCTAAGAGTAATAGAACTAATAGTATTTTATACACACACACACATAGTTGATTCTTGTTATACACTGTAGTTATATTCAGTAGTCTCTACAGACACTGAATCAGTGAATAATGAACCATTACTCCTAGGGGGAAATATAGGGTAATTCCACCAAGCTTCTGGTCACAACATTTTTGTTAGCCAATCTGTCCTTGTTTTATGCATATTTCTGTTAAAGACATATTTTTAAATATATTTTATGCATTAACATGAATTCAGGGCCAACAGCCTCATGCGCGGCACTTCATGCCTGAACAAAGTTTATCTAAGACGTATTTTCTTTGTAAGGCACACCAGAACCTGCTTGTACTTAGGAATACTAGTAAGCACTTTGGCACTACTTGGAGCCATTTTAAAAAGTAAAATCACCAACCACTTGCACCAAAATGGAAAACAAAACAAACCTCAAACAGAAATATTACACTAAATAGATTTTGAAAAGGATGTTTGTTTATGGTATGAGAGCTAAAACAAGAAGGGGAGATATTGCCTTATTCGATCTCAACTGATAACCTCTGTGTCTGGTGTCACAAATTTTTTGCCATTCTCTGCGTATCCAGGAATAATATGAAAGTGCCATGAGTGTTAATTTTGGGGTTACAAATGAAGTTTAGCAGGTAAGAAAATTCACAAATACAGGATTAGTGAACAGCGAGGACCTACTCTATACACACACACACACACACACACACACACAGCGTTTATTTCAGGAATTTGGCTTACATGATTGTGGGGTCTGGCAAGTCTCTAATTTGTAGAGCAGACTGAAAACTAGGGCAGAAGCTGCTGTTGCAATCTTGAGGCAGAATTTCTTCCTCAAAGAAACTTCAGTTTTGCTTTTAAGACCTTTCAACTGATTGGATGAAATCCACCCATTTTATCAAAGTTAATCTCTTTTATTTGAATTTAATTGATTATAGCTATTAGCCACATCTACAAAGTACTTTCATAGTAACACCTAGATCAAAGTTTGAATAACTGGGAAATATAGCCTAGCCAAGTAGGTGGTATAAAACTAATCATCGCAGTAAATATAGTTTGGAAAAGCACAAAGACTATGGTGGGATAATGGTATTATGGTTATTATTTTTTAAAGATGATGCCTTTTGAAGATACATAGTAAAGTATTTATCAATAAAAAGATAAAGACTAATGAACTAAACAAAATATTGTGTGATTATCTGGGTCCAATTTCCTTCTCAGTGTTTTCTATAATTTTCTATATTTGCAAATTTACTACATTTCTTTTTTGTTTATTACATAATTGATTATAGTACTTTTTTATAGCACTAAATTTTTCTTGCTACATAACAAATTACCATAAATTTAGCAACTTAAAACAAATTTATTATCCCATAGTTTCCACAAGAGTCCTGGCACATATTATTAGTCCTCTACTCATAGTCTCACCAGACTAGTATCAAGTTGTTGGCTAGGATTTGGGGTGTCTTCCAAGCTTACTGGTTGGTGGCTGAATTCAGTTTCTTGTGTTCTAGTTTATATATCTATTTGTTGTAGGCTGTTGACTGTGAGTTGCTCTAAATCCCAAGGGGGAACCTTCAGACCCTAGCCTCTTATAACATGGTGCTTGCTTTTTCAAAGCTAATAGAATTTCTCCCTAGTCAGTTAAGATGGAGTCTTACATGGCATTACCTTATCAATGGAGCAGCTATCCAGTCATATTCATAGTTCTGCCCAAACTCAAGAGTAGGGAGTTATAAAGTATATGAACATTGAAGGAGCAAGAATTTTAGAAAGCATCCTAGGATTCTTCTGCTTCCTATATCATGTGATCGTAACTATAAAAATATGCACGGCCAAAACCTGGAATGAAGCAAAAAATGTTTACTGCTATTATTCTTTTGAGTTGACATTATGAAGAAAGGTGTATTTTTTGCTACAAATGTGTAGTTTAAAAAATTGTTTTGTAATAAGCATGTGTTAATTTTATGTATATATTAAATTTTAATAAGTTTTTTTAATAGAAATAATACTAGCTTATTGTTGGGATCAAGTAGTGTGAAGAAGCTTAACGATAAAAGTATAATTAAGCTCTATTCCTCCCTCTGAACTTCTCCCTGGATTCCTTCTATAGGGAAATAATTTTTAAAATTTTGGAGGTATCCTTTTATAAGTGTTCTTCAGCTTTCCCTTTCTACTAAACACTGTATTGGACATCTTGTATATGTCTTAATTTTGATAATTATATTTTCAGTTCTAGGAATTCCAGAATTTGTCTTCTCATGATTTTTATTCCTTGGCAAATATTTTCATCTTATTGTACATTTCAAGAAATCATATTGTGTGAGTTGATCACATTTAACAACAAAGTCCATGTTTGATAACTTCATTATGTGTATTAGCTATAAGTTTTTTACTTTTTTTCTTTTGGATTTGACTGTTTGATCTTGTCTCCTGGCATGCCTCATAATTTTTAACTAAATGCTCTACATTTTGTGTGAAAAATGGCAGATGCTCTGGATGATCTCATACTCCAGAGAAAACTGACTTTTTCTAGCAGTCAGCATACGGGTAAAGCAATTGACTTCAAACAGAGATTAGAGGATTTGAGTTGACAATGAGTTTTAATCTTTGGAGGATTTCTAATTCTGGCTTCTAAAGTGTAGCCCATCAGGGATTGGACTTGAAGACTCCGTGTAAACCAGGGCTTTTTGTCCTTGGTGAGCCCTATAGTCTAATTTTTTGTCTCTCCAGTATGATGAGTCTGACAAACCTTCTGCTTGATGATTAGCTGCTTGGCTGTCACTTTCTGCTTGGCTACCCCGTCCTCTTGTCCTGTGCAGATTAGGAGTCAAAAAAAATGTCTCTAGGAAAAGTTAGCTGGAAAGTTAGCCTTATTATTCTCATTTGGCTTTTCTCTGGGACCATAACCCCTCATGTTCTAGATGCCCATCATTGATCTTCAGTTTTTTGTCTGCCCAACCTGTTGAGATTGCTGATACTTGAGTCACCACTTTTACTTGATCTGCTAGCCCCAAGCCATTTAGGAATTGGCAAATGTCTCCAGGGGAAAAGTAGTAGGGATATCAAGTTTACTTCAAGGTAGCCAGCCCCTCAACTCCATTACTCTCCAAGCAACTGTTTTGTGTTTTTCCCTCCAAATTTTCTTGTTACTCTTTCTTTTTTTTTTTTTAAATTGAAATATATTTAATCAGAGACCTTTATAAGCCACTCTTTAATTTTCAGAAGCAGAAATCCTCTGCCCCTATTTTTATCTGCTAATTTAAGCAATATTACAGTAGTTCTCCCTTATCTGCGGTCAGCTTTCCATGGTTTTAGTTACCGGCAGTTGAATGCTGTGCAGAAACAGATGATTCCTGATAAGGCAGAAGATCAGTGGTAGCCTAACGCTATCTCACAGTGCCTATACCATTCACCTCACTTTTTCTCATCACACAGGCATTTTATTCATATGATCACAAAGAAGGATGAGTTTGTACCATAAAATATTTTGAGAGAGAGAAATAGAACATTCACGTGACTTGTATCACAGTATATTGTTCTGTTTCATTATTAATTATTGTTGATCTCTTACAGTGTCTAATTTAGAAATTAAAATTTATCAGAAGTATGTATGCATAAGAAACATAGTATATCTGGGGTTTGGTTCTATCCACAGTTTTAGGCATCTCTGGGGGTCTCGGAACATCGTCATCTGCAGGTAAGAGGAAGTTACTGTACTTATTTTTTTAAATGGTCATTGCTTAATTTTTATCCACATGCTTTCTTTGCTCACCTTTCTTCTGAGATTGTTTTATTTCTTACTGAAGTACGTTGTTCAATATTGTTTAAATTTCGTTAGTGAGAGTCTGTTGGTTTTACGTTTTTCATTTTGTCGTGTCTGAAAATGTGATTATAAAAAACATAGCACCGTAATAAAAATTTAGTTAGTTGCAAAGTTCTTGGCTGACCATTAATTTGTCCCAACAGTTTGAAGATATTGTTTGAACACTGGCTTTCATTGTTCAAAGCCATGTTTCATAAACATTGGCTTTCAGTATTGCTGTGGAGAAATTAATGAACAGCCTAATTGTTGTTCATTTTAAGTATAGTCCTTTTCCTCTTGGTGCTTTTAGGAGCCTTTTTGTGACTGAAGCAATATGTTTCCAAATGTTTACTTTTTGCTTCATTAATGAGACAATTCAAATGCAAAATACAATAAAAGAGAAGCCAATAATTAGGCTATCCTTATTCCCAGTCCTCTCTATAGCTCAAAAATTAGCATTTTGTCATTCTCATTGTTTCTTTCTTTATTTGTTTATATGCAATATGAGATTTTTGGTTCTTTCTGAGTTTGTAGATTTGTTTGTTTTTATTTATTCTACACAATCCTCAGCTGTTTTCTCTTTAAACAGTGTTTTTCTTCCACTTTATTCTCTTCATCTGAGATAGCTACTAGACAGTTAAATCTATTTCTTCCATGTTTCTTAAACTTTGGTTTACATTTTTTAATCTCTCTCTAATGCAATCTGATTAATGATTTAGCTTTATCTTGCAGGTCTAATTCTCTCTTTGTCTGTATCTAATCTGCAGTTTAACTCACCATTGAGTTTTAACCTTTGATTATTATATTTTCAGCTTACTAGTCCTTTTTTTTTTTTTAAAGTAGGCCAGTCAGTTGTTGATTATGTTTAATCCTTGCTTACAACATAATTGTTAGCACAGATTCTGCAGCCAAATTCCTTGGATTTGGATTCTAGTACCACAACTTATGCTATGTAAATTAGGGCAAGTTTCTTTGATGAGGGAGCAGGAGGCTGGCTGAGGACAGAGCAAAAGCTGGCGCCTTGCACCCCCTCTTCACCCGCTCCCCTCCATATGTGTAGCATTCCTCAGACACCCCTGACTGCCATAAAACGATAAATAGTTAACTTGCAGGGATCGCAATCCTGCAGAACAGGAATCTCCCTTCCTCTACAGATGTCCTAGAGACCTAAACAGGGAGGTTACCTTATCAATAGCACAAATTTCCAGAGGCAAATAACTCTCGGTTCCTGAAGCCCTAATATCTCCCTCCCACCATAAACTGGAGGAGACTGAGGTAGAAGGGAATGTAAATGATAGCAGGATCATAATACCCCACCAAGAATCTCCCAACTATCTTGATGTTAGTGCCTGACCTAAAGACGATATTGATCAAGCCATAAGGGCAAGGCCTCCCCCCGGCACCTTGTAGGCCCTCCCTAACATGTGAAGACTCTGTTGAAACCTCCCATCTCTTCCCCTCCCCTTCCCCCAACCGCAAGGTATATAACATGCCTACCCTCACAACCCGGGGCAGCAGCTCTTCCTGCCCACGGGTCCTGTCCCCGTGCTTTAATAAACCACCATTTTGCACCAAAGATGTCTCAAGAATTCTTTCTTGGTCATCAGCCCCGGACCTCAGCCCACCGAACCTCACCTAGGTTCTAGAACTTCATCATCTTGACTTCTCTAAACTCTGATTTCCTCATCCATAAAATTCGTAGGACCAACTTTGGAGTTGTTGAGGATTAAATGAGTAAATACATAGAGATAAAGCATTTACAACAATGCCTGTCACAAAATAAAGATTATAAAAGTACTTTCAAAATATTTTGCTTCCTCTTAATTTCTTTCAATATTTTTAAAAATTATTTTTGCAGTTTGATTTGATCATTTCAATAGCTGAAATCTTTGTGGTGATAATTCTGCTGATAATTCTGCTGACTTTCACTGATGTCATTTTGTTCTTCTTTATATTTTGGAAACTTCCTTTTTATACTCGTTTCTGACTAATCTTCAAGAATTTTTTTTAAAGATTGTATTTATTTGAGAGAGGATGAGAGAGAGAGAGTGCGCACAAGAGTGGGATGAGTCAGAGGTGCAGCAGACTCCCTCCTGAGCAGGGAGCCCAATGCAGAACTCCGTCCTGGGACTCAGGATCATGACCTCAGTCAAAGGCAGCTACTTACTTAACCAACTAAGCCACTCACGTGCCCTGTTTCTGACTGATCTTAATGTCTGAGAGTACTAAAATTTGATTATAAGGTCTGTTCCTACATTTGTTTCTTATTTGTGTGATTCCGACAGTACTGTAGTCCCTGTGTCACTTTAAGTTATGGTTTTGGTTGGGGATCACTAAACCAATTTGAAGGGAGAGCTATGGTTATGAATTCTCTTTGGTTGTTATTACCTAAATGTATGAGACTAAAGCAGATACATTTACTCTTACATTCCCTTGGCTAGCTGGTTAAATTCTAGCTTATCCTTTTACTGAAAGAGCAGGCTTTGAGGGCCCTAGCTCTCAGTAGAGCAGTCTAGGAGCCTAGTGTCCTGCCTTGCATGGGCCCACGGCCCCATCTTCTGTCCCTGACATGAATGTTAGAACTCCGGTCCTAGGTTTCCTGTATTTAGAAACATCTAGGGTAGTCATGGCTCTGGAGCACTTTTAACTCGGTGGTTTTGGCTTCTTTTTGGGTTGGGAAGGGGGACGCTGATATGGTCTTTTACTTTTGTATGAACTTCGTTATGATTTAGAGTAAATCTTGTCAATTATTTTTGGCATCTATGAACATTTTATTGATTTTTTTTTCCAGAATGTCTATGCCACCATACTTTTGTAAGGGGAAGTCTCTGTTTTTGTTAAATATCTTTTGCCGTGTCATCAGTATTTTCTTTGGTGTTATGTGTCTACATGTATCTGTATTTTCTCTTAATATATTTGGAATGTTTATAGGCTATTCTTATTCTTTAATAATGTAATCGAACTTAAACATTATCATTGGATTCCCTCTTATCAAATTTAATAAAATCATAAGTCTGTACATTATTATCTCTTGCTTATCTTTGTCTACTTCTGGATTTTTGTCACACTATTTTTTTCATTATTAGGGTTATAGATTTTTATTATATTTAGCTGCTGTAATTCTCATAGTTTATCTTTCTTAGTTATATACTTAAATATATTTAGTGTTCATTGTCAGTTCCTTATAACTCTCCAATATCTGAATTCTTTGAATCTTTATTTGATCTGTTGATTAATTATATTTTTGTCATTGAGTGGACTTCT
Source organism: Mustela nivalis (assembly GCF_964662115.1). Classification (NCBI taxonomy): domain Eukaryota; kingdom Metazoa; phylum Chordata; class Mammalia; order Carnivora; family Mustelidae; genus Mustela; species Mustela nivalis. The sequence goes on from NC_139024.1 coordinate 102,866,671, forward strand.
TTTTTAAAAAAGAATTCATGACTATTTTAATTTCTAAACTTTTGCTTATCTGAAAACAACTGCTGCCTTTTAAGTGAATGACAAATTAGGTGTTAAAGGTAGATATTACAGATACTGCTTTTTCTCAGACTCCATAAATACTGATTTACTCTTTCCCATCTGTGAAATAAAATTCTTTGCAGAAATTTTAAGGCAGACTAAGTTTTGCTCATTATTGGTGATTAATTTTTATTTCCTAGATATTCATAAGGTATATTTTTCCCGTAAAGTTTAGCAATTTCATCAGGTTATCTAGACATTGCTCATTCTTAGAGATTCTTTTATTGAAATATAATTGACATATAACATTATATTAGCATCAGATGTACAACATAATGATTAAATATTTGTATACATTGTGAAATGATTATCATAAGTCTCATTACCTCCCAACAGTACTCACACAAAGTTACAAAAAACCCTTTTTCTTGTGATGAGAAATTTCAAAGATCTACCCTCTCAAGCTGCTTTGAAATATGCAATACAATATTATTGACTATAGTCTCATGCTGTACATCTCCATGACTTATTTATTTTATAACTGGTAGTTTGTACTTCTTAATCTCCTTTGCCCATTTCATTCACTCCTACAACCACTCCATCCCCTGGCAACTACAATTCTATTCTCTGTATCTGTGGGTTTTGTTTGTTTTGTTTTTTAGATTTAATACATAGGTGAAATAATACAGTATTTTTCTTTGTCTGACTTATTTACGTAGCTTAATACACTCTAGGTCCATCCATGTTGTCACAAATGATAATATTTCATTCTATTTTATGGCTGAGTATCATTACATTATATATATATATATATATATATATATATACACACACACACATATATAAACATATATATATATATACACATATATATAAACAACCTAAATGCTTATTAACGGATGAACAATATATATAATATATAATAATAAAATAATATATATTATAATATATATATGTATATATATACACATATATGCACATACACACACCATATCTTCCTTGTTTGTTCATCCGTTAATAATCATTTAGGTTGTTTCAATCTCTTACCTATTGTAAATAATGCCACAGTGAACATAGGGATGCATAATTCAGTTAGATTTAATGTTTTTGTTTTCATTGGCTAAACACCCAAATGTGAATTTTCTGGATCATATAGCATTTCTATTTTTAAAGTTTTGAGGAATCTCCATAATGTTTTCCACAGAAGATGCACCAAGTTACATTTTAAACAACAGTGTAGGAGGTTTCCCTTTTCTTCGCATCTTGATCAATACTTATTCCTTGTACTAATAGTCATTGTGACTGTTATGGATGGTGTTATCTCATTGTGGCTCTGATTTGTGTTTCCCTGATGATGAGTGATGTTGAGCATCTTTTCATGTACTGATTGCAATCTGTACGTCTTTTTTTTTTTTTTAACATCTATTCAGGGGCTCTGCTCATTTTTTTAATCAGATCATTTGTTTTAATAATAATCATCATCTCCCATTCTGTGAGCTGTCTTTATTTTGTTGGTTTACTATGCTGTGTAGAAGCTTTTTAGTTTGATGTTGTCCTATTGTTTATTTTTGCTACTATTACCATTGTCTGTGGAGTCAGATCCAAAAATATACTACTGAGAATGATGTTAAGGAGCTTACCACCTTTTTTTTTTTTTTTCTCTTGTTTTATGATTTTCGAACTTGCATTCAGGTCTTTAATCCATTTTAATCCATTTTGAATTAATTTATGGGTATAGTGTAAGATAGTGGTCCAGTTTCATTTTGCTGCCTATGGCTGTTGAGTGTTCCCAGCACCATTTATTAAAGAGACTCTCTTTTCTGTATTGTGTATTCTTGCTTCCTTAGTCATGGATAATTGACCATATAACCGTGGGTTTATTGCTGGGCTCTCTGTTCTATTCCATTGATTTGTATGTCAGTTTTTGTGCCCAAACCATACTGTTTTGATTACTATAACTTTGTAATATAGTCTGAGATCCAGGAGCATAATTCCTCCTGCTTTGTTCTTCTTTCTCAAATTTGCTTTGGGTATTTGGGATCTTGTATGGGCCCAAATAGATTTTAGGATTGATTTTGTTCTATTTCTGTGAAAAATGTCATCTGAATTTTGATAAGGATACCTTGAGTGTAGATTGCTTTGAGTATTGGAAATTTTAACAATATTGATTCTTCTAATCCATGAGCATAGAATATTTTTCTATTTTTTTGTGTTTTCTTCAACTTCATTCGTCACTCTTTTTTTTTTTTTAAAGATTTTATTTATTTATTTGACAGAGAGAGATCAGAAGTAGGCAGAGAGGCAGGCAGAGAGAGGGGAAGGGAAGCAGGCTCCCTGCTGAGCAGAGAGCCCCATGCAGGACTCGATCCCAGGACCCTGAGGTCATGACCTGAGCCAAAGGCAGTGGCTTAACACACTGAGCCACCCAGGCGCCCCTCATTCATCATTCTTAAAGTGTTCAGTGTACAGGTCTTTCACTTCCTGGCTAAATTTATTCTTAGGTATTTGTTTCCTTTTTGATATATTTATAAATGTGATTATTTTCATAATTTCTGATAGCTTGTTGTTAATGTATAAAATGGAATGGATTTTTATATATTGACTTTCTATCATGCAGCTTTATTGAATTTATTGAATTACAAATTTAATAAACATTCTTATTTTTTTAAAGACTTTATTTATTTATTTGTCAGAAAGATAGAGTACAAACAGAGAGGCAGGCAGAGGCAGAGGGAGAAGCAGGCTCCCTGCGGAGCAAGGAGCCTGATGTGGGACTCGATCCCAGGAGGCTGGGATCATGACCTGAGCTGAAGGCAGATGCTTAACCGACTGAGCCACCCAGGCATCCCTAAACATTCTTGTTTTTTAAAAAAAAATTCTCTAAGAGTTTATTTATTTATCTGACAGAGATCACAAACAGGCAGAGAGGTAGGCAGAAAGAGAGGGGGAAACAGGCTCCCCACCGAGCAGAGAGCCCAATGCGGGGCTCCATCCCAGGACCCTGAGATCATGACCTGAGCCGAAGGCAGTGGCTTTAACCCACTGAGCCACCCAGGAATTCCAATAAACATTCTTTTATGTATGTTTTCATAAAACATAACAGTTTTATGATCAAGTCTTTTGGTTTTTTTAAATGCAAAATCATGTCACCTGCAAATAGTTACTTCTTCCTTTATAATTTGGATGCCTTTTACTTATTTTTTTAATTGCTCTGGCAAAGACTTATAATACTGTGCTAAAAGAAAATGGTGAGAGTTGTCATCCTTTTCTTCTTGATCCTAAAGGAAAAGTTTTCAGCTTTTCACCTGGAGATGCTGATAACTGTGGGTTTGTCATCTATTGCCTTTATTTTCATTACACTTTGTTTATACCTACTCTTTTTAGAGTTTTCATTATAAGTGGATGTTGGATTTTGTGAAATGGTTTTCGGCATCTATTGAGATAACCATATAGGATTTTTATCCTTTATTTTGTCAGTGTGGTATATGACATTGATTGGTTTGCAGATTTTGAAAACATTCTTGTATCCCTGGAATAGATCTCACTTGATTATGGTTGTGGATTCTTTTAATATATTGTTGAATTCATTTGCTAATATTTTGTTGAAGATTTTTACATCCCTGTTCCTCAAGGATATTACCTTATAATTTTTTTTTAAATTTTTATTTTTTGTAATGTCCTTATCTGAATTTGGTATCAGGGTAAGTCCAGCTATGTAAAAAGAGTCTGAAAGTGTTCCCACCTTTTACATATTTTGGAAGCATTTGAGTATAGGTATTAAATGTTCTTTGAATGTTTGGTAGATAGAATTCACCAGTATCAAGCCATCTCATCCTTGACTCTTATTGGGAGGTTTTTGATTACTGATTCAATCTCCTTAATAGACTATTAAGACTTTCTATTTCTTTATGATTAAGTTTTGGAAGATTGTGTGTTTATAGGAATTTATCCATTTTTCTGGGATGTCTACTTTGTTGCCGTGTAATTCTTCATAGTAATGTCTCAAAAGCCTTTATATTTCTTTAGTATCAGTTGTAATTCCTCTATAAATATGATTTTGTGTGAGCCTTTTCTCTTTTTTCCTTTCTGAGTCAAGCCAGGGATTTATCCATTTTGTTTGTATTTTCAAAGAACCATCTCTTAGTTTCATTGATCTTTACTTTTGTCTTTTTAAATGTCTTTTTCATTTATTTTTGCTTTGATCTTTAGTGTTTCCTTCCTTCTAATTTATTTGTTTTTTTTCTTAGTACCTTTTAGATGTAAAGTTAGATTGTTCTTTGAGATTTTTCTTGATTCTTGAGGTCAGCTTGTGATGGTATAATCTTCCTTTTTAGAACTGTTTTTGTTACATCTCAGATTTTGGTATGTTGTATTTCCATTTTCATTTGTCTTAAAGTATTTTATGACTTTTCATTTGATTTTGTTATTGACTTTGCTTAGTAGCATGTTGCTAATTTCCCCATATTTGTAATTTTTCCAATTTTTTTCTTTGATTGATTTCTGTTTTCTTACCATTATGTTCAGAATAGAAACTGGACACGATTTCAGTCTTCTTGAATTATTATTTTTTTAATTTTTAAATTTTATTTTTTTTAAGGATTTTATTTATTTATTTATTTGACAGAGAGAAAGATCACAAGGAGGTGGAGAGGCAGGCAGAGAGAGAGGGGGAAAGCAGGCTCCCTGCTGAGCAGAAAGCCTGGTGCAGGGCTTGGTACCAAGACGGTGAGACCATGACCTGAGCTGAAGGCAGAGGCTTTAACCACTGAGTCACCCAGGCGCCCCTTCTTGAATTATTTTGAGACTTGTTTGTGTCTTAACATATAATTTATCCTGGAGAATATTCCATGTGTACTTGAGAAGAACATGTATGCTGCTGCTTTTGAATAGATTGTTTCCTATGTCTTTGGTCTAGTGTGTGATTTAAGGAGAGTGGTTTCAACTAGAAATCTATTTTCATATAGGTAAGCTATCCAGTGGGCACATAGGATATTAAAGTCCCTATTATTCTCCCTTTAGGTCTATTACTATTTCCTTTGCATATTTATATATTTCTCTGTTGGGTGCACATATATTTACAAATGTTCTATCTTCGTGGTAGATTGGCCCCTTTATCATTATGCAGTGCCTATCTTTGTCTTTTATTAGTCTTTGTTTTAAGATTTATGTTGTTTGATATAAGTGTAGCTTTCCCAGCTTTCTTTGGGTTTCCATTTGCATGAAACATCTTTTTCTATCCCCTCACTTTCAGTCTGTGTGTGTCCTTACATCTGAAGTGAGTTTTTTGTAGGCAACATACAGATGGATCTTTTTTCCCCTATTCACTTAGCTACTATGTTTTCTGATTAGAGTATTTAGTCTACTTACATGTAAAATAATTATTGATAGGTATGTACTTATTGCCATTTTGTTAATTGTTTTCTGTGTGTTTTATAGTTTGTCTTAATTGTTTTCTGTGTGTTTTATAGTTTGTCTCTGTCCTTTTCTCATCTTTTGCTTTCTTCCTTGTTTGATGACTTTCTACAGTGTATTACTTAAATTCCTTATTCATTATCTTTTGTGTATTTACTATAGGTTTTGTTTATGGCTACCATGAAGCTCAAATATATAAGCATATACATGCAAATAGTCTATTTTAAATTGATAACAAGTTAAGTTTGAATTTATTCTTAAACTGAATTTTTAGCAAACCCCAAGTTTTGTGTTTTTGATGTCACATTATATATCTTATTTTGTATATCCTTTAACTAATTACTACAGTTATATTTATTGTTACTACTTCTATTTTTTTTTAAAGATTTTATTTATTTATTTGACAGACAGAGATCACAAGTAGGCAGAGCAGCAAGCAGAGAGAGAGGGGGAAGCAGGCTCCCTGCTGAGTAGAGATCCCGATATGGGGCTCAATTCCAGGACCCTGGGATCTTAACCTGAGCTGAAGGCAGAGGCTTAACCCACTGAGCCACCCAGGCGCCCCATGTTACTACTTTTATTTTTAACTTCCCTAATAGCTTTATTAGTAATTAATTCACTACTTTTATTGTATGTTTACCAATAAGATTTTTGCTTTTGTATGTTTACTTTACTAATTAGTACCTTTTCTTTTCATCATGAAGAGGTCCCTTTAATATTTCTTGTAAGATTGCTTTAGAGGTGAAGAACTTATTTAGCTTTTTGCTTGTCTTAAAAGCTCTTCATTTCTCCTTAAGTTCTGAATGATAACTTTATCAAGTAGAGTATGCTTGACTGGAAATTTTTTCTGTGCAGTACCTTGAATACATCATGCCACTTTCTTCTTGCCTGCAAAATTACTGCTGAGAAATCTACTGATTTCTGTCTTATGTGGGTTCTTTTTTTGTAATAAGCTGTTTTTCTCTCACTTAAGATTTTCCCTTTAACTTTTGACATTGTAATTATACAGTTGTCCCTTGAACAACATGGTTTTGTGCCGTGTATGTCCACATACATCCAGACTTTTTTGATAAGTACAGTACTATAAATGTATTTTTCCATAGTTATGATTTCCTTAATAACATTACTTTCTTCTAGTTTACTTTATTATAAGACTATAATATGTGATATATATAACATATGAGATGTGTGCTAATTGACTTTTTATGTTATCTGTAAGGCTTCTGGTCAACAGTAAACTATTAGGAATTAAGTGATATGTGGATTTTTGACTACATGGGGTTTTGGAGTTACTAACCCTTGTGCTGTTCAGGAGTCCAATGTAGTTTTTTTGGTGTTGGTCTCTTTGAGTTCATCTTGTTTGGATATCTGGGTTTCCTGGATCTGAATGTCTGTTTCGTTCCCCCAGGTTAGAAAGTTTTCAGCCATTATTTCTTCATGTAAGCTTTCTGAAACTTTCTCTGTCCCTTCTCCTCTGGAACCCTTATAATGCACATATTAACATGCTTGATAGTGTTCTGCAGGTTTCTTATCTTCATCCATCTTTCTTTCTTTCTTTCTTTTTTCTTCCTTTCTTTCTTGTCTTTCTGTCTGTCTTTCTTTCTTTTCTGCTCTAGGTGAGTTCTACTTCTTTATTTTCCAAACCACTTACTGGGTTTCTTTTTCATCTAGTCTGCTGTTGAGCACTACTAGTGTACTTTTTGGTTCAGTTTTTGTATTCTTCAACTCTGTGACTTCTGTTTGGTCCTTTATTATATTTTCTGTCTCTGTGTTGAGGTTCTTACTGTGTTCATCCATGTCTTTTTCATAGTTCAGTGAGTAACTATATAAACACTACTTAGAACTCATTATCAAATGAATTACTTATCTTTGTTTCATTAAGATTTTCTTTTTCCCTGTGGTTTTATTTGTTCTTTCATTTGTACCATATCATCTGTTTCCTCACATTGCTTGACTCTGAATGTATGCCTAGGTGTGAGGTGAAGTAGCTGTCTCTCCCAATCTTGAAGGAGTGGGCTTATGTAGGAAATGAACCTTATTTAATTAAAAAATTTTTTTTCTTGGTTGTCTCTCACACTGTCTCTTTGATCATGGATCCCAGAAACATAATGCCCCCTGATCACCAGATTTAGGCACTCAAAGGGCATTCCCTGTAAGAACTCTACATACTCACTGATCTGGCACTCGTTGTGGAAGAAACTCAGTGGGGTAAGGTGCTAACAGGTCTGGTGGTGGTCATGGGAGCACACAGGTTGTTGTGGCATTTACCCACCTGGTTAGATGGCAGCCATCTGAGCTGCATGGAGGGGCAGTGTATTTTCTCATTGGTGCTAGCAGGTTAGAATGCAAAAATTGCATCCATCTGTGCTGACACCAACCATGTGGAGGGAGGGAGCACTTTGGCCAGTACTAGCAAGGTAGAAGAAAAGTGCCAGAGATGGCACATACCAGCTCCTCTGTCCTTGGAGAGAGTCACTTAATGTTAGCAAATGAATCTTCATGTGTGATCTAGTGGCTTTTCAATTTGATGCTTTTATCCCAGGTTCCAGAGACAATGATTCTGTACATGTAGGTATGGACTCTTCATTCCCTAGAATTTTGTTTCTCCTTCATAAGGCCCATTGGTTCTCTTTGTGTGTGTGTGTGGTTTTTTTTTTTTTTTTTTGATTGATTGATCGACTGATCTATTTATTTATTTTTTATTCTCCCATCCCTTATTCTTTTTTAAAAATTTATTTAAATTCAGTTAGCCAACATATAGCACATCATTAGTTTCAGATGTAGAATTCAGTAATTCAGCAACTGCATGTAATACCCAGTTCTCATCACATTGTGTGCCCGCCTTAATGCCTATCACCCAATTACCCTATCCCCCTACTGACCTCCCCTCCAGCAACCCTCAGTTTCATTCCTATAGTTAAGAGTCTGTCATGGTTTTTCTTCTCCTCTGATGACTTCCCATTCAGTTTTCCCCTCTTCCTCTATGGTCCTCTGTACTGTTTCTTATATTTCACATATGAATGAAACCATATAATGGTCTTTCTCTGGTTGACTTATTTTATTCCACATACTACCCTCCATTTCCATCCATGTCAATGTAAATGTTTAAGTATTAATTATTTCTGATGGCTGAGTAATGTTCCACTGTATGTATATACCGCATCTTCCTTCTCAATTCATCTGTTGACGGATATCTGGGCTCTTTCCATAGTTTGGCTATTGTGGACATTGCTGCTATAAACATTGGGGTGCAGGTGCCCCTTCAGATGATTACATTTGTATCTTTGGGGTTAAATATCTAGCAGTGTAGTTGCTGGGTCCTAGGGTAGTATATGTGCTGCCGAAGCGAGCACTCCTAGGGTAGTTCTATTTTTAAGTTCTTGAGGAATCTTCATACTGTTTTCCAGAGAGGCTATATAAACTTATATTCCCACCAGCAATATAAGAGGGTTGCCCTTTCTCCACATCCTCACCAACATCTGTCATTTCCCGAGCGATTATTTTTAGCCATTCTGACTGGTGTGAGGTGGTATTTCCATGATGCCAAGTGATGTGGGACATTCTTCTGCCCATTTCTTGACAGGATTATTTGTTTTCTGAGTGTTGAGCTTGATACATTCTTTTTTTTTTTTTTTTTTTTAAGATTTAATTAATTAATTAATTTATTTATTTGACAGACAGATCACAAGTAGGCAGAGAGGCAGGCAGAGAGGGACAGAGAAGCAGGCTTCCTGCTGAGTGGAGAGCCTGATGTGGGATTCGATCCCAGGACCCTGGGATCATGACCTGAGCCAAAGGCAGAGGCTTTAACCCACCGAGCCACCCAGGTGCCCCAAGCTTGATACGTTCTTTATAGATCTTGGATACTAGCCCTTTAACTGCTATGTTATTTGCAAATATCTTCCCCTTTTTCATAGGCTGCCTTTTAGTTTTGTTGACTGTTTCTTTTGCTGTACAAAAGCTTTGACCTTGATGAAGTCCCAATAGTTCATTTTTGAAGTCCCAATAGTTCATTTTTGCATTTGTTTCCCTTGCCTTGGTGATGTGTTTAGAAAGAAGGTGCTGTGGCTTAGGTCAAAGAGGTTGCTGCCTATGTTCCCCTCTAGAATTTTGATGAAGTCTTGTTTCACATTTAGGTCTTTCATCCATTTTGAGTCTATTTTTATGTGTGGTGTAAGGAGTGGTCCATTTTCATTCTTCTACATGTGGTTGTCCAATTTCCCAACAGCATTTGTTGAAGAGACTGTCCTTTTTCCATTGGATGTTCTCCTTTGTTGAAGATTAGCTGACCATAGAGTTGAGGGTCTACGTCTGAGTTTTCTATTCTGTTCCATTGACCCATGTGTCTGTTTTTGTGCCAGTACCATACTGTCTTGGTGATTACAGTGTTGTAATAGAGCTTGAAGTCCAGAATTGTGATGCCATCAGCTTTGGTTTTCTTTTTCAACATTCCTCTGGTTATTTGGGGTCTTTCCTGATGCCATACAAATTTTAGGATTATTTGTTCCAGTTCTGTGAAAAATGTAAATGGTATTTTGATAGGGATTGCATTGAATGTGTAGGTTGCTCTAGGTAACATAGACATTTTAACAATATTTTTCCAATCCATGAACATGGGATGTTTTTTCATTTCTTTGTGTCTTCCTCAGTTTCTTTTGTAACTATTCTGTAGTTTATGGAGTACAGATCCTTTACCTCTTGGTTAGGTTTATTCCTAGATGTCTTAGAGTTTTGGGTGCAATTGTAAATGGGATTGAATCTTTAATTTCTCTTTCTTCTGTCTCATTGTTGGTGTAGAGAAATACAACTGATTTCTATGCACTGATTTTATATCCTGCCACTTTACTGAATTCCTGTAAGAGTTCTAGCAATTTTTGGATAGAGTCTTCTGGGTTTCCCACATACAGTACCATGTCATCTGCAAAGAGTGAGAGTTTGACTTCTTCTTTGCCAAATTGGATGCCTTTTATTTCTTTTTGTTGTTGGATTGCTGAGGCTAGGACTTCTAGTACTATCTTGAATAGCAGTGGTCATAGTGGACATCCCTGTCATGTTCCTGACCTTAGGGGAAAAAGCTCTCAGTTTTTCCCCTTTTGAAAATGATATATACTGTAGGTTTTTCACAGATGACTTTTATGAGGGTGTGCACCCTCTATCCATATGCTGTGGAGAGTTTTGATCAAGAAAGGATGCTGTACTTCGTCAAATGCTTTTTCTGCATCAATTAAGAGGATCTTATGGTTGTCTTTCTTTTATTAATGTAATATGTCACATTTTTTGATTTGTGAATGGTGAATCACCCTTGCAACCCAGGAATAAATCCCACCTGGTCATGATGAATAATCCTTTTAATGTACTATTGGATCCTATTGGCTAGTATTTTGGTGAGAATTTTTGCATCCATGTTCATCAGGGATATTGGTCTGTCATTCTCCTTTTTGATGTGGTCTTTTTTTTTTGGTTTTGGGATCAAGGTAATGCTGGCCTCATGGAATGATTTTGGAAGTGTTTCTTCCATTTCTATTTCTTGAAACAGACTCAGAAGGATAGGTATTAGTTCCTTTTTTTTTTTTTTTGAAAATACACATTCATTTATTTACTTTGACTAAATGGTAATATAATATAAAATCTTAAACATTTTTAATGAACAAAGTCACATGTACTTTGCATCATATGACTGAACCAGAACAATGAAAGTTGAATAATTTTTTCTAAGATATTAATGTTAAACCAAATCAAAACTATTTTATTAGTGAAAAAAGAGGCTTACCCATCCAAAGTATTTTACCAAAAATCATGTAAAATTATAATAACTTTTGCTCTAACTATGCTATCTCACTGCTACTTCTACCACTAGTACAACTTCCACTGTTGTTGCTACTTTTTTCACTATTAATATGAATATAGTTTATTCAATATTGTCCTCTCTCCATTAAGTCATTTTCCTACTCATTTTATTCTTAAAATAACCTTATGGTGCTAATACTCACTCATTTTATTTTTATTTTATTTTATTTTATTTTAAATATTTTACTCATTTACTTGAGAGAGAGAGAGAGAGAGAGAGAGAGAGAGAGAGAACAAGCAGGGGGAGCAGCAGACAGAGAGGGAGAAGAAGACTTCCTGCTGAACAGAAAGCCCAGTGTGGGGCTTGATCCCAGGACCACAGGATCATGACCTGAGCTGAAGGTAGACACTTAACTGACTGAGCCACTCATGTGCCCTGACTCCTCCTTTTAATAGATGATGAAATTAAGGATTTTCTTAGAATCTTTAAGTAAATTACCAGTTTTGACCAGTCAATAAATAGAGAACCAGGATTAAAAACCAGATTTGTGTTTTTCTAAAGAATAGAATATGATAGAAAGTACACAATAAATATGCACAGTGTATTAGTTTTTTAAATGATTGGTAGAATTACCCTGGGAAGCCATCTGGCCCTGGACTCTTCGTTGGGAAATTTTTTGATTACTGCTTCAGTTTCCTTGCTGGTTATGGGTCTGTTCAGGTTTTCTGTTTCTTCCTGTTTCAGTTTGGTAGTTTATATGTCTCTAGGAATGCATACATTTCATCAAGATTGCTTAATTTGTTGGCATATAGTTGCTCGTAATATGTTCTTAAAATTTTATTTCCTGGGAATTGTTGTGATCACTTCTCTTTCATTCATGATTTTATTTATTTGGGTCCTTTCTCTCTCTCTCTCTCTTTTGAAAAGTCTTGCTAGGGGTTTATCAATCTTTTTAATCCTTTCAAAGAACCAGCTTCTAGTTTCATTGATCTTTCTACCATTCTTTTGGTTTTTATTTCATTGATTTCTGCTTTAATCTTTATTAATAATTTCTCATCTCCTGCTTGGTTTAGGCTTTATTTGCTGTTCTTTCCCCAGCTCTTTTAGGTATAAGTTTAGCCTGTGTATTTGAGACTTTTCTAGTTTCTTTACAAAGGCTTCTATTGCAATGTACTTCCCTCTTAGGACCACCTTTGCTGCATCCCAAAGGTTTTGAACAGCTTTTGATTTTCATTGTTTCTGTGGATTTTTTAAATTCTTCTTTAATTACCTTGTTGACCCATTCATTCCTTAGTAGGATGCTTTTTAATCTGCAAGTATTTGAGTTCCTTCCAAATGTCCTCTTTCGATTGAGTTCTAGTTTCAAAGCATTGTGGTCTAAAAATATGTAGGGAATAATCCCAATCTTTTCATACCAGTTGAGACCTATTTGTGACTCAATGTGGGATCTGCTCTGGAGAATGTTCCATGTGCACTGGAGAAGAATGTGTATTTTGTTGCTTTAAGATGGAATGCTCTATATATCTGTGACATCCATTTTGCCCATTGTGTCATTTGCAGCCTTTATTTCCTTATTGATCTTCTGCTTAGATGATCTGTCTATTGCTGTGAGTATGGTGTTAAAGTCCCCTACTATTATTGTATTATTATCAATGTGTTTCTTTGATTTTGGTGTTAATTGATTTATATAATTGGCTGTATCAATGTTAGAAACATAAATAATTATAATTGTTATGTTTTCTTGTTCAATAGACCCTTTAAGAATGACATAATGTACCTCTTCATCCCTTACTATAGTCTTTAGTTTAAAATCTAATTTTTCTGATATCAGGATTGCTAGTCCAGCTTTCTTTTGATGTAGCATGATAAATGGTTCTCCACCTTCACTTATTGTGTGGAGGTTTCTTTGGGTCTAAAATGAGTTTCTTGTAGAAAGCGTTATCAGTGGGCCTTGCTTTTTTATCTAGTCTGATATCCTGTGTCTTTTGATTGGACCATTTAGCCTATTTACATTCAGAGTAACTATTGAAAGATATGAATTTAGTGCCATTGTATTACCTGTAAAATCACTGTTGCTGTCTGTCTTTGTTCCTTTCTGGTCTATGTTACTTTTGGGCACTCTCTTCACTTACAGGCTCCTCTTTAAAATTTCTTGCAAGACTGGTTTATTGAGCACAAATTCTCCTAATTAGTTTCTGTTTTTCCTAAAAGTTCTTTATCTCTCCTTCTTTTCTGAGTGACAGCCTTGCTGGATAAAGTATTCTTGTTGCATGTTTTTCTCATTTAGTACTCTGAATATATCATGCCAACCTTTTCTGGTCTGCCAGGTTTCTATGGACAGGTCTGCTGCCAGTCTAAGTTCCCTTGTAGATTAAGGATCTCTTATCTCAAGCTGCTTTTAGAATTTTCCCTTTATCTCTGAAATTTGCAAGTTTCACTATTATATATCAGGGTGTTGATCTATTTTTATTGATTTTAAGTGGGGCAGGGGGGCGTTCTCTGTTCCTCCTATGCTTGAATTCCTGTTTCCTTCCCCAGATTAGGGAAGTTCTCACTATAATTTGCTCAAATATATGTTCTGCCCGTCCCTCTCTTTCCTCTCCCTTTGGGAGCCTAATAATTCTAATATTATTTTGCTCTTGGTATCACTGATCTTCAAATCCTCCCCTCATAGTCTGGTTATTGTTTCTCTTTTGTTCAGTTTCTTTATTCTCTGTAATTTTATCTTCTATATCACTTATTTTCCCTTCTGCCTCATTTATCCTAGCAGTAAGAACCTCCACTGTATCTCAGCAATACCCTTTTTGATTTCAACCTGTTTAGATCATAGTTCTTTTATTCAGAAAGGGATTCTTTAGTGTTCTGTGCTTTTTTCAGGCCCAGCTAGTATCTTTATAATCATTGTTCCAATTCTAGCTCCAACATTTTATGAATATCCATATTTATTTAAGAGAAAGAGGGAGGGAGAGAGAGAGAGAGTCAGCAAATGAGTAGGGAAGAGGCAGTGGGATGCAGAGAGAGAATCCTTAAGCAGACTTCCCACTGAGTAAGGATCCTGTTGCAGGGCTTAATCCCAGGACCCTGAGATCATGATCTGGGCAGAAATCAAGAGTTGGCTGCCACTGAACTGAATGGGCCACCCAGGTGCCCCACCCCATTGGTTTACAAAACTGCATATTTTGGAGGCTCATCTCTCCAGTGCTATTCCTAAGGGTTGAAGTGCCTAATGTGGTAATGTGGTGCACAGATCCTTCACTCCTCTGGAAAAAGTTTTGTGTTTATGAGATTTTTCCTGATGGCTGACTATGGGTCACCACTCCCAGGGGTTAGATTGTTGGTGAGAGTGCTTCTTTGCCTCTACTGCTTACTTCAGTGTGGCCATTTAATTTGTGTGTGTGTGTGTGTGTGTGTGTGTGTGTATGTGTGTGTGTAGGTTTCTGTTGGTTTTCAGGTTTTTTTTTTTTTTTTTTTTTTTCTAGAGGGAATTGTTGTATATATAGCTGTAGATTTGTTGTGTCTGTGGGAGGAGATAAGTTCAGGATACTCCTACACTGCCATCTTGAGCCATCTCCCCTTACATAATTTTAAGTGAAATTTAGAATTTCTTTCTAATTAGCATATATGGTTTTTTTAGAAAATGTTTTTCTTTTAAAATATTTGAAATTTTGATTGCATTTGCTGAGATTTCTTCTTTCAAAACACCAATTATGGTTCTTTTTGTATTGCCCTTAATTGTCATGTTCTTTCTATTTTCTTTTATCTTTGTGTTCTTTTCTATTTCATTTTGTGTGCTTGTCTAACTTTATGGCTTATCCTATTTTAGCAGCATTAAATTTATTTATTTCAACTTCTAATAAGTCCTTTATTTCTGTATGGTTTTATTGTCATCATCAATTTCTTTCCTGAGTTTTGCCAGGTAACGTTGTATCTAGTTTGGTTGTTTTCCTCATATATTCTTTAATCACTTGTCTCCCTTAATTTGTTATATTTTTAAACATTCTAAATTGTTTTTCCAAAGATTTCTTATTCTCTCATTGTTTATGCTTCATACGTCTTTATATATTATACTTTTCTCAACCCATTATGCTAGTGTGGGACTTGAGCAGAGGTGCTGTGATGGATCCTTTGGAGTTTGCATGGGATTAGATGGTCACCTAGTCGAATAGAAAGAGGATTTGACTATTGACTTGTTTTCTGAGTGCCCTTCATTGCATTTCCAGTCTAGCATTCAGACACTCCATTAAAGAATTTTTAATAGGACCTCTCTGGACAACTAACTTAACTTTTAAAGGAACCTGTAGCTTCTCCAAGATTTAGCAGTTTTCATGATCTTTCCTAAATTTGGTTCAAATTTCATTATGTATTCTTTATACTTTGTGATTTAAAGATGTTTCTTGGTTTTATTAAATGCAGAGATTATTTTTCTATTTTATTTTATTTAAGACACTATGACTCAGGGATATGAGTAAAGTTTCTTTGCCATCTTTAGGTTTATAATAAAATTATTAAGTTTTATTTTATTTTTTAACTCCTCTTTACCTATGAAATCATATTCATTAGCTTTCAATTGGCACTATAAAAAAATTACTGCAAACATGACAACTTAAAACAACACAAATTTATTATCTCATAGTTCTTTAGGCAAGATGCATTGGTAGGTTTGCCTGGGTTCTCTTTTTGGGTTTTACAGGATCAACCTCAAGATGTCAGCTAGTTTGGCTCTTAACTGGAGCTCTGGGGGAGAATCTGTTTCCAAGCTCATTCAAGCTATTGGCAGAAGTCAGTTCCTTGTGGTTTTAGCAGTGAAGCCCCTGTATCTTTGTGGGCTGTTGGTTGGGAGCCTTTCTCAGCTCCTTAGACTTAAGGTTGTCTACATTTCTCATCACATTACCTCTTTATCTTCAAACCAGCAGTGGTGTATTGAGTCTTTTGCACACTTTAAATGTCTCCAAGTTCCTTTTCTGCTGCATTTTTTTCTGCTTCCAGCCAAGAAAGTTCTCTGCTTTAATGGGTCATGTGACTACATTGGGACCATATAGGTAATCCAAAATAACCTATATTAAGGTTGTTAGCCTGAATTAAATCTATGATGTCTCTTCTTCCATATAACAACATATTTACAGGTTCCAGAGATTAGAAAACAGACATCTTCGGGGGTGCTATTCAGGCTACCATATACATTAAAATTGTCTAATATATTCCAGTGCTAAGCCTTTTTAAATTACCAGATCCAGGTTTTAGTTTTCTGGACACATTACATTTAGAATGGCCTCTTTGCCTTTTGGATTCTGTTTAAAATAGATTATTTTATTTTCTTGCTTAAAATACTGTAATAGGTTACTCTTGCATTTAGAATAACATTTAAATTCTTCCCCATGCCTCATGAACTGGGTCTTAATTACCCCTTTCTAATCTCAACCCATTATACTTTCCCCGTCACCATTTGTGTTCAACAACATTGCTCACCCTTTGGTTTTTCAAACAGTCTAAACTTGGTCCTGCTTCAGATCCTTTGGACTTGCTCTTACATTTGCATCAGACCTTCTTGCCATGATTTTGCTATTCCTCTGTCTTGATGCTCAAATCAAATATTATCTCCTCAAAGATGCTTTCTCTTGCCATTGTATAAGTTGTTGTCAGCCCATCATTATATTTGGTAATTATTAATTTAAGTGTTCTATGGTCCTTATCTTTGTATCTCTTTATAGGTAGATGATAGGAAATGATTGAAATATTACTTCAGTGCCATGGCTGGCCTCACCAGTAAATGGAAAAACAAAAGTGAATCTGGTAGGTTTATTGTCACATGCCACCAAATGGCTTTAGAAAGGATTCAGTTCCTGACTAATTTACGTTGTGATGTTGGAGAGTTGTCCTCACTGAACTACAAGAGTAAGAACATCACTCAGTACAGTCAGTGATGCATTTCAGATTCTAGTACTGGCTGGTGATGAGAAAGTTTGTGTTCAACTCTCTTGACATTCCATTTCTTCTCATGTAAAAGAAAGAGTCTGGATGACTTAATCTCTGTTCATTTTCTACTTGAAAGGTTAAGGATTCTGAATTCTGATGTCAGTTTGATATTAAGAAGTCCTAAGACTTCCTGTATTGTCTAAACCAATGGTTTTCAAAATGTAGCGAACAGATCTCTGGAGGTCTCCAAGTCCTTTCAGAGGGTTTGCAAAGTAAAAATACTTTTAAAAATATTAATATTTATTTGCCTTTTTCTTTATAGTGACATTTATACTGATGGTACAAAAATAAAAACTACAAGTACATAGCACAAATTAAGGCAGTGGCACCAAAGTGTGCAAATAGTTATTGCATTCTTCAAGACATTAAGAAAAATGTATCCACATTTAAAAAGTCTTTTCATCTAAGAATGTTTTATCATGAAGCAGTAAACATTGGTAAATTTGTAAAATCTTGATCATTGAGTGTCCTCTCTTTAATATTCTATGTGATAAAATGGGGAACAGATATAAAACACTTCTGCAGCATGTCAAAGTACCAAAGTATAGTGGTTCTTTAGAGGAAAAGAACTTGAGTGATTGAGTTGCAAGTTGAACCAGCCACTGTTTCATAGAATACTGTTTTCTACATGAAAGAATGACAGACAAACTAGGGTTATTCAGACTTGATTATTTGGCAAACATTGTCTCAAATTTGAGCAAAGTGAGCCTGTCATTTCAGGGAACACCCCTGACAGTATTTGTTGCTAATGATAGAGTGAGCTTTCAAATGAAAATTAGAACTTTGTAAAATTTTGATCAACTTTCCAAACACTTTAGGAAGACTTTTTTTGATGAGGTTAGTGGTGATATTAATAAATGCAGTTTTTTAAAAAGATTTTTTTAATTTATCTGACAGAGAGAGAGAGAACACAAGTAGGCAAGAGGCAGGCAGAGGGAGGGGGAAGTAGGCTCCCCGCTGAGCAGAGAGCCTGATACAGGGCTCCATCCCAGGACCCTGAGACTATGACCTGAGCTGAAGGGAGAGGCTTAGCCCACTGAGCCTCCCAGGTACCCCAGTAAATGTGGTTTTTAAATTTTGAAAAATGAAATGTGTCAACATTAGAAAGAGCTGAGTAATAACTCAGTGAACAATATTTTCTAAATGAAAAATGTGTATTATGCAGGGATGGAAGATCTACTCAAAGCACAAAATAGGCCAGTGGACTTAATGTAACAGCATAATAAGTTTATTGGTATGGTTTCAGATTCTGCATTGCAACTAACATTTAGGTACTACTTCTTATTGAATTCGAGTATACTATCAAATAATATCCATACTTATCCTAAGTACTTTTAAATTCTCCTTTCCAAGTATACATTTGTATGAGGTTGGATTTTCTTAATTCTTCAAGCATAGTAAAATATTCCAACTTGAATGTAGAAGATAGGGAGGTTCAACTGTCTCATTTTAGCTAGGTATTTTAAAAGATTTATAAAAATATAAAATAATGTTACCTAGTAAAGTACTTATATATTGGGAAATATACTTAATTATCATAAAATGTGTTATGTTTTTATATAATGGGTTCATTATTATTTTAAATGAATTAATAAATATTTTAAATTTTCTCAGTCTTAATGTCTAAGACCTGAACATCAACAGATAAAATCCATACCAACAAAAGTCCTGTGGGGTTCTTATTAATTTTTAGGAGTTTAAAAGGGTCCTCAGACCAAAAAGTTTGATAACTATTGGTTTAAGCAGAACCAAAAGATGTTTCATTCAGTAGGATTGACTAAAGATTTATATAATTGTGATAAAATACACATTACATGAAATTTATTATTTTAGTCATTCTAAAGTGTACAGTTAAGGAGTATTGAGTACTTTCACATTGTTGAACAACTGCTGTCATCATCTATTTCCAAAACTCTTTTCATCTTTTAAATCGGAATTCTGTACTCATTCAACAGTAACTCCCCACTACTTTCTATCTTCGGCCTATGACAATCACCATTTATATTAGTCAGGGTTCTTCAAACAAATAGGACCAATAAAAAAGAGATAGATTATAAGGAGTTGATTCCCATGATTATGGAGGCTGAGAAGTCCCAAGATCTGCAGTCAGCAAGCTCGAGACCAAGGAGAGACAATGGTATAATTCCAATGTGATCCAAAGGCCTGAGAAAAAGGAGAGCCAATGGTATAAATTCCAGTCTGAGTTTGAGTCCAAAGGCAGGAAAACACCAGTGTCCCAGCTTGAAGACAGTCCGGCACAGAGAAAATGAATTCTCCTTATGCAGCCTTTTTATTCTATTCAGGCTTTCAATGGATTAAGCCCATCCACATTGAAGAGGAGAATCTGCTTTACTTAGTCTATCAATTCAGAAGTTAATTTCATTCAAAATCACTCTCACAGACAAACCATGAATAATGTTTAACCAAATATCTGGGCACCCTGTGACTAGGTAAGTTTACACATATAATTAACCATGATATCATATGTTTTCTGTGTCTATAAATTTGACTACTCTAGATTCCTCATTTAAGTGGAATCGTACAGAATTTATCTTTTTGGGACTGGCTTATTTCACTTAGCATAATGTCCTCAAGATTCATCCATGTTGTAGCATGGTCAATTTTTTTTTTCTTTTTTAAAGCTGAGTAATA
This sequence comes from Mustela nivalis, assembly GCF_964662115.1. Taxonomy (NCBI): domain Eukaryota; kingdom Metazoa; phylum Chordata; class Mammalia; order Carnivora; family Mustelidae; genus Mustela; species Mustela nivalis. Next base: position 102,886,535 of record NC_139024.1, read on the forward strand.
TTGCTTTGTATATACACCACATTTAGTTTATCCACTCATCCTTTGATTGACTCCTGAGTTGCTTCCACTTTTGGTTATTATGAATATTGCTGTTCTGAATACGGGTGTATACATTTTAGATCTTGCTTTCAGTTTTTTTCTGCATATACTTAGATGTGAAATTGCAGGATCATATAACAATTCTATTTTTAATTTTTTGAAGAACTACCATGCTGTTTTCCATAATGGCTGGACCATTTTGCATTCCTACCAACATTACACAAGGATTCCAGTTTCTTCACATCCTTGTCAATACTTATTATTTTCTGGGTTCTTGTTTTTGTTTTTGTTTTTGTTTTGTTTTTATAGTAGCTATCCTAATAATGTAATATCTCACTGCTATTTTGATTTGCATTTCCTTAATGATGAGTGATGTTGAGCATCTTTTTATATGTTTTTTGCTTTCTGTATATCTTCTTTGGAGAAATCTATGCAAGCCCTTTTGTCATTTTTAAATTGAGCTGCTTGCTTTTTTCTTTTTTTTTTGAGTTGTAGAATTTCTTTATATATCATGGATATTAATCCCTAATCAGATATATGATTTTCATGTATTTTCTCCCATTCTGTGGGTTGCATTTTCACTGTGTTGATTTATCCTTTGATGCACAGAAGTTTTCGCTTTTGATGTAGCCCAATTTGTCTGTTTTTTTCTTTGGTTGCCTATACTTTTGGTTTCATATCAAAGAGATCATTGATAAACTCATGTCATGAGTCCCTTATGTTTCCTGCTAAGAGTGTTACAGTTTTAACTTGTGCTTAGGTCTTTCATCCATTTTGAGTTAGTTTTTGTCTTTGGGCAAGATAAGGATCCAGTTTCATACTTTAGCATGTAGATATCCAATTTTCCCGACACCATTTGTTCTGTCCTGCATTGAATGGTCTTGGCACCCTTGTCAAAAATCCTTTGACCCAAAAAAACCCCTTTGACCATACATGCAAGGGTTTATTTCTGGGATCACTATTCTTTTCCATTGGTGTATGTCATTATTTATGCCAGTACCATACTATTCCGATTAATGTGCTTTTAAAATAAGTTTTATAATCAAGAAGTGTGAGATGGCCAACTTTGTCCCTTTTTTTTCTTTTTCTCTTTCTTTTTTTTAAGATTTTATTTATTTATTTGACAGACAGATCACAAGTAGGCAGAGAGGCAGGCAGAGAGAGACCCGGGAGCAGGCTCCCTGCCGAGCGGAGAGCCCAATGCGGGGTTTGATCGCAGGACTCATGACCTGAGCAGAAGGCAGAGGTTTTAACCCACTGAGCCACCCAGGCGCCCCACGCCCTTCTTCTTCAAGATTGTTTTGGCTATTCAGGATCCCTTGAGATTCCATATTAATTTTATGATAGATTTTTCTATTTATGCAAAAAACATCATTGCGATTTTGATAGAAACTGCATTTGGTCAGTTGCTTTGGGTAGTATTGAATTAATAATAGTAATAATTGTAAGTCTTCTAATCCATGAACATGAGATGTCTTTCTATTTATTTGTTTCCTTAATTTATTTCAGCCATGTTTTATAGTTTTTACCATTCAAGTGTTTGGTCTACATGGTGAGTTTATTCCTAAGTATTTTTTTTTCCTTTTTGGTGTTTTACCATTTTGTATTAAAAAACAGATTTATTGTATATAAGTACTATGTGAAATAGAATATCACATGGATCATATCCTCTATTAACTTATGTTACAGATGGGTCCAATATATTGTCGCATGTACCATAAAGGTGATTTTCACAGGGTGTTACTGGAGAATACAAGACTATTGTTTCTATCCCAACTTGAGATATCAGGCAGTATCACCTTGGCAGTTAAATCTCAGTGAAATTTTGAAGGAAAAGTAAGCTTGAGGGAACATAAAGGAGGGAGTACTGAGAGGAAAGTTAAAAAGTAGAGATAAAAGCTCCTGAATGAGGAACTGGAAATGTGAAACAGCAAGGTGTTTTCAAAGAACTGATCTAATGGTTTGATATTGTCTGAGCATATAGTTCACTGAGAGGTGGTATAGGAGACTAGACTGGAAAAGCAGACAGGATCAAATCTTGACAGTTTTGGCCCCAACTGTTACTATTCTTAAAATTCATGTTACCAAGTCTAGGAATCATTTTCTTATACCTCTTCCTTTCTCCAATTTGGGTTAGGTCCCCATTGATGTTATGTTTATATTTGGAAGAAACAGCTCTTATTTAATACACTTAAAAGTTGTATTATGGGGGTTCCTGGGTGGCTCAGTGGGTTAAAGCCCAGGATCCTGGGATTGAGTCCCACATCGGGCTCTTTACTCGGCAGGGAGCCTGCATCCTCCTCTTTCTGCCTGCCTCTTGCTACTTGTAATCTCTGTCTATCAAATAAATAAATAAAATCTTTTTTTAAAAAGTTGTATTATGGTTTATTTATATGCTTGATATAGTGCCTGGAACAGTTTTTTATTGAACATTTCTGAATTGGATACATATTTTGAATGGATAAATTATAAAGTGACACTAATGCTTAAAGGAATTATTTTTTGTTGCTTTTTATCTGATGATAGGGGCTAATTTCTGTTGAAGGTAGGGAGAGCAACTGGAAACTTTCAGAGAGAAACAGTGTTACTAGGACTTGTGTTAGCTTAGCAGCATTGGAAATAAATGAAAACATTCTAGAACATGCTTCACTTTACTGTTGTGAAAATGGGTGCTCCCAGTGAAGCATGGCAATAGGGTGGTACACCTGCATATGAATGGTGGCATATTGCAGCAACACTGAAGAAAGAGTAATACACGCAAAGATTTTGGGTTGAACATGAAACAAATTTATTATTCCTTAGGTAAAATGCCATCAGAATTGAGGTAGGCAAGACAAAGTAAAAATAGCTGTATGAATTGTTGAGAGATTTCAGAAGAATTGGAGGTACTTAAAACCAAAAGTGGCCTCTCATGGAAAGATCCCTGCTTACCTCAAGGCAGCACATGTTTCTTAGACATGAAGCCGAACTAACCATCTGTGTTTTCAGCCTCCCCTTGGAAATGCCTTTCCTCTGCTGCTGAGGTCAAGCACTCCTTTCTTATGTTTATCCATCTGCACCTACCATGCAGTGTGAAGATTTTAGTTTTTTTCTTTGTTGCAACAAGGCACGATCATTTTAGAAAATGGGTTTTCTCAAGAATTTCAGATTATAGTATTAATCTTCAGTAGCATGGTACAAAATAAAGTCACTGCCACTTTACAGGTTTTTTTTTTTTTTTTTTTTTGAAGAAAGAGAAATGTGCAGAATTATTCAAGGTGACAGCAACTACCTTCAACTTTTTGTATGCCAGCAATGCAAATTTTTTATGGAGTGACCTTGAATCACAACAGTAAAAAGAATCAGGTATAATATATTAGGACTACTGTAAGACTGCCAGGAAAAAGGAAAGGTAAAAAGAACCTTTATAATGTAAAATTCTTGTAATCTACCATTTTAAAAATCAGATAGTACATGGGAGCATATTGTTCTGTCTTCTAGGGAGCATCCAACAATGAGATAGCAAATGTTCCTGTTTCAGCTAGGAATTCTAATTTTAGTTACTGTGTGGAATATAGTGAAAGTAATGTATACATTCAGTACATGGGTATATTTACTTTTGTGTTTTGTAATCATCAATTTTTTGCTGCTTTGTCTTCTGAAAACCATGCCATTTATTACTCAGAGACCTAAGTTGAATAAAGAAGCAAATTGGTGATTTAGTAGGATTTAAGTTTATTATTTTAACTTGAGTTATTCCTTTACTTTATTCAAGCTTTTTAAATAAAACACAATCTTTTGGATATTTACTTAAAGTAATTAACATTAATTTATTTTTGTTCCAAGTAGTAAAGCATGTCAAAAACTCAAATATTCAGCATATGGCCCAAGAACTAGAAAGGAGACAATTCAAAAATAGCCAAAATTAATTATAAATAACACTAAAGACAGATGCCTCTCCTCCAACACACACACACACACACACACACACACACACACACACAGAAACAGAGAGAGCAAAAGAGGGAGAGAGAGAATACTGACTGTTTGGGTCCTTTCATATAAGATAAAAGGAGCTTATAATTTTATATTTCCCAAGAGCACTAGTGCTTAAAGCACAATATGGTCATTAATGCTTGCCATCATACCCTGAATCATCTGGAAAAGGTTAGGTAATATATAGTAATAAATGCATTTTGAGAAGATACAAAAATATTTTAACTCTGTCTTAAAGGAGGCCAGACTCTGTTCTTTAACATGCTTTCCTGGGGCTCCTGGATGGCTCAGTGTTTAAGCCTCTGCCTTCAGCTCAGGTCATGACCTCAGGGTCCCTGGATTGAGCCCCAGGTCAGGTTCTCTGCTCAGCGGGGAGCCTGCTTTTTCCTCTCTCTCTGCCTGCCTCTCTGCCTACTTGTGATCTCTCTCTGTGTCAAATAAATAAATAAAATCTTTTAAAAAAATGCTTTCCTATGCATCTTGATTCTTAATGATTCTGAATAATTGTGACTTTACAGTAATTTGAGTTAAACCAGAGCTACTGTGGTGAACCAAGTTTTGCTGACACAACACATTCTTTTTTGTGCACCTGTAGTAGAAAATAAAAATATTATGCTTTCTCATTGGTCATCATATATTTTTATTGAGGAAGATGGCTAAGTGGGATCTCCTGGCTTGTAGACAAAAGTCAATTCACAAACTGAGTTCTATATCAATATCATATGATTCACAATAATGTTATGAGAACTAGATTTCCATATGCCACACAGTCAATGGCAGAAATAAATCTTTGCCCTTAGCTCTTTATTAGCAGTTTAATATTGTTTTATTATGTATCATTTCTTTTCACTGTGTTTAGTAAAGATGAAAATGATTGTTTACATTTGTTTATATATTATCATTATAAAAATAGCATAGTTAAATGGAATAAGGACACTTACACAGGGCAAATTATTGCTCCATTGAAGAGTTTAAAATAAAGTTAGAAAGACTTAAAATAAAGCAGAAAAGAAGAAAAAAACTATTTTATTGAGTACCTCCTATGTATTAGGTTTTGTGCTCTATGTAAAGAATTTGATTCTCAAGTATTATAGATGAAGAACATGAAGTTTAGTCTTTAATTAAACAACTGGTAATCAGCAAAACCAGAATTCTCCCTGAGACCTGTCTGGCTTTAGAATTAACGCACCTATCTAGGAGCAGGCATGGCTAGACTTAATACCTGGAGAAAATGCATGACATGGGACGCCTGGGTGGCTCAGTGGGTTAAAGCCTCTGCCTTCAGCTCGGGTCATGATTTCAGGGTCCTGGGATTGAGCCCCGCATGGGGCTCTCTGCTCAGCGGGGAGCCTGCTTCCCCTCTTTCTCTGCTTGCCTCTCTGCCTGCTTGTGATCTCTGTCAAAGAAAGAAAGAAAGAAAACGCATGACGCAAAACTAAGACCCTGAGAAGAAGGTGACAGTTGGGCTGCAGAGATGAGAAAAGGTATGGTTTAGGAACGAAAAGTTTTTATGGACTTCACATAAAGAGAATCTTGGTAAAAGTAGGAAGAAAGGAAGTTTATCCAAATTTCAGTCACTGATTCCCGTAAAAAACTTTATGATACCTTTATGAAATATTGATATCCTTGGTGTTAAGAAGATAGTTAAATTGATAGAAAACTTCTTTATTTTTATGGCATGTATATTCATTAGTCATACATTCATGGATTCTTCAAAATTTTGTAAATAAAAGGTTTTTCCCCAAAACTACTAAAGACATTTGGTATTTTTCTGAAATGATGGAAATTGCATAACTTATCCATTGAAACTACATATGAATATATGTCTCTGCATGTTGACCTTAAGTTAGTGTTAATGTCAATAGTAGTAGCTCATTTTTAGTGAACATGTTTTCTTTGCCAGCCACCGGCCTCAGCAAATTGCCAGTACCATCTAATTTAATCTTCAGAATAGCAATGTGGAGTACTGTTGTAGTCACTGTATAGACAAGTTAACAGGTTTAGAATATTTAAATAACCTAACCAAAGCAACACATGTGTGTTGGATAGCTTCATTTGCTCTTCAGATTCCTCTGTATCTTTATGCATTCTTCCGGGTGTCCTGGGAACAGACTGGCTTCATGACACATGACTTAGGCAGTTGCACAGGGTCCCATACTCAGAAGGGCCCTTGACTTAATGCTCTGTTGTCACTGTCTTGAAATTCTTAACAGTGTTTTCAAAACAGGGGCCCTGCATTTTCATTTTGTTTTAGACCCACAGATTATGTAGCCAAACTTGTCTGGGCAGTTAACCCATTTGCTCTGCATCCGTGGTCTCCCTTCTCCATGGTTTCAGAGGTAAAGGGTGGGGAGAAAGTGAGGCTGGTGTATTAATTAGTTCAAAAAACTACAGCCCATGTGGTTTCTAAATAGTTGCTTTATTAAACTCTCCTCAAATTATCCAGTTTGAATGTGCCATCTGTTTCCTGCAGGGACCTCGACTGGTAGAAGTTATTTAAAAAAAGAAACCTGCACAATAATTAGAAAAAATATATAGCTTGGAGTTAGAAAAATCATGGCTTGCTAGAAAGACAAACTGTACTCCGTTGACTTGTATTCTACTCATCTAATCCAGAGACACCACAGAAATCAGCTCAGGACAGTTGGACAGGAGCTTCCTGAGGGAAAACAGAGAGCACAAAAGGGACCAGAGGCAAGTAGCTGTAGGACCTCTCCGCCAATTTTCTCTCCATAAAGCTTGAATCCACTTATATGCCTACTAACTATAAACTTGCATGGTTATGTTATCACATCTTTACTTATACTGAGTTTTATAATTTTCCCTAGTCCTGTCTCTGAACCTTAAAGGAAAAAAGGCCCAGAATTGGTTTGGAGTGATGCCTGACCCTGAGAGGGTGGGGGTGGGGATCAGGGTGTTGGTAGAATCTATCTGTTCTCTGTAGCTGAATTTAAATTCCTAAGGCTGTTAGTTCAGTTTCTGACAAATACGTACATAATTACTTTCTCAGGCAAGCTCTAGAGGTTTAGAATAAAGATCTTAGTTCTGTGAATTCTCTGACATTAAAAATGAATATGGGGAAAAATGCTTGTCAGGGAAAAAAGTAAGGTATTAGCATTTAGTCTACATTTCATTTTCAATTTGCATGTTCAAAGGCTCTGTGTTTTTTATATGAAGATGTTTAAATCACCATTATTTTTTCTCCTTTACTGGAAAATAAAAGGATATTCTTTATAGTTCAATTTTATTATGTTTCAATTTCTTATTATGAGATTTTTCTTTATAGGCAGAGAGGGTCAACACTTAGAAATACTTCCTTTGGGCATTAAGAGCATCTATGAAATAGAAATCCAACTTTTGGAAACAGGCTTTTTGCATTTTCACTATTAGCACTATCAGAGTAGTACTAACAGATTAGCTTATTGATGTTGACTTAAAGTGTATATGAGAACTGGAGTTTTCAATTGGGAGGTTATATGTCATTGAACCGTGAAGATTTTTATTCCAAAGGAAAATTAGAAATAATTACAGATAGAGCCCAGTCACTAAAACTCTTGTCTCATTCCATAAAACAAACCAAATTAAAAACACTGTCTTGCTTTAAATCTCTACCAGAAGAATGTAAGATGCTTACTGTAAATATAATGACAAATAAGTTCAGTTCTTTTCTCTCTGTTCTCACTCCCTTCATGGCTTCACTTAGACTCATGGTTTTAAACGCCATCTATATGGTAACTCACAGATTTCTATCTTTAGCCCAGATCTTTCTTCAGAACTCCTGAATTTGTGTACGTAGCCCAATTAAATGCCTCCTCTTGGATGTTAAATTTCACTCCTGAAACTGGGCTCCTGATCTACCCTCCAGAGCTGGTCTGCATGCATCCTTACCTCTCTCAGTTACTGGCACTCCATCATTCCCACTGATCAAACCAAACCCTGGAGCCATCCTCCCTCTTGTCTCACATTCCGTCTCCAATTCACCAGGAAGTTTCTATTGACATTACATCAAAATCCAAGTACCTATTACCACCTCTACCATTACCCTCTGCTTTAAGCCACCATCACCTATCTCCTGGACAATAGCCTCTTATCATTTTTATCTTTTCTGCCTGCATTGCCTTTGCTTCTCCTCCATTGATTCAGCAACATGGGTGATTATTAGAAAGATTTTCTCACTTTTTTGGTCAGAGCCCTGAATTGACTTCTTATTTCATAAATAGTAAAAGCCAAAGGCTATGATGTCCTTATGCCATCCGACTGTCTCTGCTTCTTCTCTGACCTCCTTTTATACTGTCCCTCCTCCCTCCACACCTTTACTGACTTGACCCAAGCACAGTGAATCATGCTTTCTTTCCTACCTCCCCTTCAAGTCCCAGCCCTCCTTACTTTGCTCTATTTTTATTTTTAGAGCATCTGTAATCTTTTAACACCTTATATAATTTACTTATTTATTGCATTATGTATTGTCTTTCACTGTTAGAATGTAAACCTCATGAAGACGGAGATCTTCCTCTTTGGTTTACTGATCCATCCCCTGTGCCTAAAATAGTACTTGACATTTAATAGCCAATCAGTATCTGTTAAATGACTGAAAGCTTTCTTTTCTTTTTTCTTTTTTTTTTAAATTTTAAATTTTTTATTTTTTATAAACATATATTTTTATCCCCAGGGGTACAGGTCTGTGAATCACCAGGTTTACACACTTCACAGCACTCACCAAAGCACATACCCTCCCCAATGTCCATAATTTCTTTATATTATCTTTATCCCCATTTTGTAAGCTGCCTATTTGAAGGGCTGTGTAGGGAGGTTAATTTTATGTCCAGTCTATTTGCAAAGTGATAGAACAAGTTTAAGATTGGTACTAGGTCTTTTTTCATTATAGAAAGATCTTGAGAATTATTATAAACCTTTTCCAGAGTTAATATTTACTAGTAGAAACATAAAAGTGATTATTTCTCATTTTCATGATGAGCTATATTCATGTAAGAGGAAAGAAAATGAGCTTTAGAGTTAGACTTAATGGTTTATATACACCTCTGACATGAAGTGAGTTATCTTGCACAAGACTTTGACCTCTGTGTTGCCCTCTGTGATATGGTTATGGTAATGTTAGCCATCTCTTAGGGTTAAAGTCAGTGAGTTATTATGTGTAAAATAGCTTGTTCAAGCATGCCATGAAACCCAATGGAATTCCAGTGCATTTAATTCAGAGTGTGGTTGAATGAGCTTCTTTTCTACAAGGACAAAGATAAGCTTGATCTTTACTTCTGCTGCTCCTTGAGACATTTTCAAACACATTCTCTCCTCATGAGTAGCTAAAACAGAGATGAGACTGTCACAAAATGGGGGAGATTCATCATCAGACAGTGAAACTACTGGTGCACTGGGTGAATAGAGCTTAGGGAGTGTGGAGATCTGCAGGTACTGGATAGATCATTGAGTCAGCGATGTAGTGGTAATCTGAGAATACCAAGGTCATTGCTAAATCCAAGAATAGTTTTGTCTTTAAAAGCAATTTTATCCATGGAATGAGTTACTAAAGTTAAAAAAAATGAATTAAAATGATGCCAACAACAAGCACAGGGGTTTTTTATTTTCAGAACAGTTTTTGAGTTATGTGTAACTACTGGCTACTGATAATTTGGAAATTAGTATTATTCTGTTACTAATATATTCAAATAAATTTATATGTACTATATATTTGAATAATACACTATTTTCAATTACTATCTTAATATCATTTCCAGAATCAAGTATCTATTCAAGCTCTTTGCTTACTACATAGAAATGATCTTTTTTTCCCCCCCACTTTAGAGGTTAAAAATTTTACAAGAAAAAAGGTTAAGTGACTAATCTGTGATAGTCACTAAAGCAGTAATAAGACTGGAATTAAAACAGCTGATTTGATTTTCATAGCAGATCTGTGATAAACTCACCAAATGCTGTTGAAATGTTACATCTTTTAGGAAAATGCTTACATAGGGTAGATTAAGTGGAAGAAAAGTAGCAGCATCTTTCAACTGTGATAAACTGAATATGAATGGTCCTAATCTTCTACTAAACAACTAGGGGTAGCAGAAACAAGTTCCTTAACTCTCTGCTGAACTCACTGGGGAAAATTTTACCTTATTTCAGAAATTTAGAAGAAATGTTCACATTGGTTGAATGTAGGAGAACTGCGAATAACAATATAACTCATCTGGGAAAATGCACAGATCTGTAAAATTCTGCATTTCTATGGACTTACTCACTTGGGTGATTTCATCTGAAGTTCAGCAAAGAGAAAGAAACAGTTGACAGTATAATGTGATGCAGTTGTCCTTTAGTTCTGTAACTCTGTGCAAACTTATTTTGTCTTGGTGCTGGACGCCAACATCAAAGCACAGTGCTTGGAATTTTCTTCACAAAGATGAGATTGAAGCAAAAGAACTGTAATCAACACATATTTTACCACTACTTTCTGCAATATAAGTAATTGATTAGTAAAACAGTGGGTCAAATCACTGTCAACTTTATTGCCATAGGAGACTTTTTCCCTTAACATATCAATTATTGCAGTATATCCTTTCATTAAATCTAATTTTGTATTTCTGCATTATGGAAAAGTCCATGCTTGAATTCCCTATAAAGTCGTATTAGGCTGCCTATTAACCACAGGGGCTTTAGAGTTTGATGTTTGAGTACTTTAATTGTCACTGTAATTGATTTTACCTTTGACTTGACATGGTGATTTTTTTCTAATTTGTTGATGATTAATGACCATCCTCTGGTTATTGCTGCTCAGCTGGCCAGAAACAAAGCAATTGGTTTGTCTTGGCTCTTAACTTTTTAAAAAGACTTTAAAAATCAAGAGTGGCCTTGTAAAAATGTTTTATATCCTCTGTGGTTTAACGATCTTACAAAGAAAGACTGGAGGTCAAAATTAAGTAAATGTGGGTTAATTTTATCGTTATGTTCTTAAGATACGTTAATATTCAAAACTTTCTACTTTATAGCATTTTGGTCAATATTATCAGTTTTAGAAAAGTAGATACTTTTGAGGATCAACAAAAAGTTTGGGTATTTGAATTACTACAAAAATTTCCAAATAAAAGTTCCTAAAGAAATGATACCATTATTACTAATGATATTTTTATGATGTAAGAAATAAAAAGTGTTCATTAGAAGCCAGGTGGGGGTGGGGGAGGGAAATGGCAATAGGTGATTTACAGGGATCTCACCAAAGAAAGATTCTTCTGAAATGATCTGTAACTCAGAATTTTTTTTTTAAAGATTTTATTTATTTGACAGAGATCAGAAGTAGGCAGAGAGGCAGGTAGAGAGAGAGGAGAAAGCAGGCTCCCCACAGAGCAGAGAGCCCAATGTGGGGCTCGATCCCAGGACCCTGGGATCATTACCTGAGCTAAAGGCAGAGGCTTTAACCCACTGAGCCACCCAGGCACCCTTGTAACTCATAATTTTAAACACAATTATACAGGATGAAAATAGAATTTGTGATTATTGATTCATTAATGTAGTTAACAAATGAGTGAGTGGTACCATGAAAAAGTATTTTGCCAAGTACTGAAGAGAAAAAGTTCATAGATAAGACTTTTTGTTCATCTCCAACATACAATCACATAGATGGTATAATCTAGGAATAATTAAGAAGTGTTATAAAAGAAGAAGAGAAAATGTATAGCTCATACAAGATGATTAACATAAGAATTTGAATTATACAACTTTAAAAAAAGCATACACAAACTAAGATACATAAATATTTTAAATCTCTTAGGAAATGTTTTAGAAACTTCATTGACAAGATTATATAGAATCTTTAGGTGTGAAATGTCATTAATGATGAGAGAAAATAATCACTGAGAAATATGTCTAATAAAAAATTTGGTCTAATATATTTTTATTTTGAACATAATCACAAACTATTGAAATTTTGAGATATATCAAGCTAATGCACATACTCTAATATAATTGGTCTTAGAACAAAATTCTTCAGAAGGACAATTCTTTTTCATGACTATTTACATTTGTTTTATTATGTTGAATGTTATTACAACTTTGTAACTTTTTAAAAAATTAAATTGATAGACTGTATTTATGTTCATGCAAATAGATAAATTTTTTGAATTCATAGAAGAAGCTAAAAATTTGAGTCTTTTTCTAATAAGAGGAAGACATTTTTGTTAGCTACTGTATAGTACATGATTAGTTTTTGATGTAGTGTTCAGTGATTCATTAGTTATGTATAACACCCACTGCACATGACAACATGTGCCCTCCTTAATACCTACCGCCCTATTACCCCCCCCCCAACCTCCCTCCTTTCTGAACCCCTCAGTTCATTTTCTAGGGTCCATAGTCTCTCATGGTTCATCTCTCCCTTCAGATTTCCCTCCTTTCCCATGTAGTCCTCCATGCTATTGCGTATGTTTCGTATATGAGTGAAACCATATGATAATTGTTTTTCTGTGCTTGACTTACTTCACTTAGCATAATACCCTCCAGTTCCATCCATGTCGATGCAAATGGTGGGTATTAATCCTTTCTGATGACTGAATAATATTCCATTGTATATATGGACTATATCTTCTTTATAGTCCATATCTACTCTCTCTCTCTCTCCCTCTCTCTCTCTCTCTCTATATATATATATATACATACACTATATATATACTATACTGTGGCTCCTTCCACAGTTTGGCTATTGTGGACATTGCTCTTGTGAACAAGAAAATGTTTTTTAAGTAAGTGGGAGAGCTGCTGCCTTAACCAGGGATTCTGATGCTGATATTCAAATATTTTCCAAGCTTCAGTCCAAGTTGAAGTTTGTTAATGGATTATATTTGAAAATATTTTTAAATTAAATAAATTGTTTAAAATGTTGGGTGTTTTTCTACTGAAAAAATATTCTACATAAAAGTTACATTTTTTAGGGCAAGACAATAAAATCTTTTGAACTCAATATCCCATACCTGATGATCTTCCCAATAATATAAGACTTTAATCACTGTGTATAAGGATGTTTCCAAAAAATGCATTTGATCTCCATTGAGATAACAGGTATTTATCTTTTCTAATCTATACCTGCTAGAATCCAAGATACTAAGGGCAACTTATGTGATTTGAGTCTCTGAGAAGGATGATATAGGCAAATGAAAGGTGGAAATTAGCTCTGTTTAGCCTCTGGTTATATAAATCTTCCCTAATTTCTTTGCCATTACCTATCTCTCCATTGGAGAATTTTATTTATTCTTTTCCTCACCATTGTACAGAACAGTTTTTGTAGCCTTTGCTCTACCATTGCATATGCTAGGCAATCAGAGAATTCTTCTACAGTTTTGGGGGGATTCAGAGGTGTTAACAGTTCAGAGTAGAGATTTTGGACTTAAGAGATTCATCCACCCTAAAACAACAGAATACTCATTCTTCCTGAGAACACATGGAACTTCCTCCAGAATAGACCACATACTGGGTCACAAATTAGGACTCAACCAACACCAAAAGATTAAGATTATTCTCTGCATATTCTCAGACCACAGTGCTTTGAAACTGGAACTCAACCACAAGAAAAACTTCGGAAGAAATTCAGACACCTGAAGCTAAAGACCACCCTGCTTAAGATGTTTGGATCAACCAGGAAAGCATAGAAGAACTTAAACAATTCATGGAAACCAATGAGAATGAAGACACTTCAGTCCAAAACCTATGGGATATAACAAAGGCGGTCCTAAAGGGGAAATACATAGCCATCTGAGCCTCCCTCAAAAAAATGGGAAAATCCAGAATACACCAGCTGTCTTTACACCTTAAAGAACTGGAGAATCAACAACAAATTAAGCCAACTCCACACAGAAGAAGGGAAATAATCAAGATTAGAGCAGAGATCAATGAGATAAAACAGTAGATCACATCAACGAAACTAGAAGCTGTTTTTTTTTTGAAAGAATCAATAACATCAATAAACTATTGGCCAAATTAATAAAATTATGAATGAAAAGGGAGAGATCACAACTAACACCAAGGAAATAGAAATTATTATCAGCAATTATATGGCAATAAGTTAAGCAACCTAGATGAAATGGATGCATTCCTAGAAACCTATAAACTTCCAAAACTGAATCAGGAAGAAATTAACAACCTGAATAAACCAATATCTAGTAATGAATTGAAGCAGTGATCAAAAACCTCCCAAAAAACCAGAGCCAAGGACCTGACGGATTCCCTGGGGAATTCCACCTAAGTATCAGAGAAGAAATAATACCTATTCTTCTGAAGCTGTTTCAAAAAATTGAAGCAGAAGGAAAACTTCCAGTCTCTTTTTTGAAGCCAGCATTACTCTGATCACCAAACCAGGGAAAGACCCCACCAAAAAAGAAGAATTTCAGACCAATATCCCTGATGAATATGGATGCCGAGATTCCCAACAAGATCTTAGCTAATAGGATCCAACAGTACATTAAAAAGATTATCCACCATGACCATGTGGGATTTATCCATGGGATTCAAGAGTGCTTCAACATTTGCAAATCAATCAAAATAATAGAACAAATCAATAAGAGAAGAGAGAAGAAACACATGCTCCTCTCAATTGATGCAGGAAAGGCATTTGACAAGATACAGCATCCGTTCCTGATTAAAATGATTCAAAGTATAGGGATAGAGGGAACATTCCTCAACTCCATAAAATCTGTCTATGAAAAACCCACAGTGAATATCATCCTCAATAGGGAAAAGCTGACAGCCTTCCCTTTGAGGTCAGGAATACAACAAGGATGTCAACTCTTGCCACTGTTGTTCAACATAGTACTAGAAGTCTTAGCAACAGCAATCAGACAACAAAAAGAAATAAAAGGTATTCATATTGACAATGAAGAAGTCAAACTCTCTTTGCAGATGACGTGATATTTTATCTGGAAAACCCAAAAGACTCAATCCTCAAACTACTAGAACCCATACAGCAATTCAGTAATGTGGCAGGATACAAGATCAATGTACAGAAATCAGTTGTTTTCTTATACACTAACAATGAAAAAATAAAAAGGGAAATTACAGAATTTATTCCATTTACTATAGCACCAAGAACCATAAGATACCTGGGAATAAACCTAACCAAAGAGGTAAAGGATCTGTACTCGAGGAACTACAGAACACTCTTGAAAGAAATTGAAGAAGACACAAAAAGATGGAAGAGCATTCCATGTTCATAGACCAGAAGAATAAACATTGTTAAAATGTCTATACTGCCTAAAGCAATCTATGCTTTCAGTGTCATCCCAATCAAAATTCCACCGGCATTCTTCAAAGAGCTGGAACAAACAATCCTAAAAAAAATTTGTTTGGAACCAGAAAAGATTCCAAGTCACTAAGGAAATGTTGGAAAAGAAAAACAAAACTAGGGGCACCACGTGATTTCAAGCATTACCACAAAGCTTGATCACCAAGACAGCATGGTACTGGCACAAAAACAGACACATAGACCAATGGAACAGAGTAGAGAGTCCGGATATGGACCCTCAACTGTATGGTCAATGAATCTTCAACAAAGCAGGAAAAAATGCCCAATGGAAAAAAAGACAGTCTCTTCAATAAACGGTGCTGGGAAAATTGGACAGCTAAGTATAGAAGAATGAAACTCAACCATTCTCTCACACCATACACAAAGATAAACTCGAAATGGATAAAAGACCTCAACATGAGGCAGGAATCTATCAAAATCCTAGAGGAAAACATGGGCAGTAACCTCTTTGACATCAGCCCCAGCAACTTCTTTCAAGACATGTCTCCAAAGGCAAAAGAAACAAAAGTGAAAATGAACTTTTGGGGCTTCATCAAGATCAAAAGCTTCTGCGCAGCAAAGGAAATAGTCAACAAAACAAAGAGGCAACCCACGGAATGGGAGAAGATATTTGCAAATAACACTAAAAGGGCTGATATCCAAGATCTATAAAGGATTCCTCAAACTCGACCCCCAAAAAACAGATAATCATGTCAAAAAATGGCCAGAAGACATGAACAGACACTTCTCCAAAGAAGACATACAAATGGTTAACAGACACGTGAAAAAAATGTTCATCATCATTAGCCATCAGGGAGATTCAAATCAAAACTACATTGAGATACCACCTTACACCAGTTAGAATGGCCAAAATTAACAAGACAGTAAACAACGTGTGTAGGAGAGGATGTGGAGACATGGGAACCCTTGTACACTGTTGGTGGGAATGCAAGCTGGTACAGCCACTTTGAAAAACAGTGTGGAGATTCCTCAAAAAATTAAAAACAGAGCTACCCTATGGCCCTGCAATTGCACTACTGGGTATTTACCCCAAAGATACAGATGTAGTGAAAAGAAGGGCCATCTGTACCCCAATGTTCATAGTAGCAATGGCCACAGTTGCCAAACTGTGGAAAGAGCCAAGATGCCCTTCAACAGATAAGTGGATAAAGAAGATATGGTCCATATCTACAATAGTCCTTCTGATGGAGTATTATGCCTCCATCAGAAAGGATGAATACCCAACTTTTGTATCAACATGGATGGGACTGGAAGAGATTATGCTGAGTGAAGTAAGTCTAGCAGAGAGGGTCAATTATCTTATGGTTTCACTTACTTGTAGAGCATAAGGAATAACACGGAGGACATTGGGAGATGGAGAGGAGAAGTGAGTTGGGGGAAATCAGAGGCGGAGATGAAGCATGAGAGACTGTGGTCTCTCAGAAACAAACTGAAGGTTTTGGAGGGGTGGGGGTTGGGTGAGCCTGGTGATGGGTGTTATGGAAGGCACATATTGCGTGGAGTACTGGATGTGGTGCATAAACAATGAATTTTGGAACACTGAAAATAAAAATGAAAAAAAAAAAGTTCATCTCTTAACTGAATGGGTTTATGTTTTTTTTTTTTTTTTTAAAGCATCTGGCTTTTGTTTCCTCATTAAAATGGCAACTTTAATATGCAGCTTTGAGAAGAAAATAGCATAAGGTAAAACCAAGAATTAGGTTTTATTCTCTTAAAGCATGTAGTAAAAGACTAAATGGTGTAGGTGATTGTTCATTGTGTAGACTAAGAATTTAAGCACTGGGCCACCTGGGTGGCTCAGTGGGTTAAGCCACTGCCTTCGGCTCGGGTCATGATCTCAGGGTCCTGGGATCGAGTCCCGCATCGGGCTCTCTGCTCAGCAGGGAGCCTGCTTCCCTCTCTCCCTCTCTCTGCCTGCCTCTCCATCTACTTGTGGTTTCTCTCTGTCAAATAAATAAATAAAATCTTAAAAAAAAAAAAAAAAAGAATTCAAGCACTATTCACATACATTTAAAAGGAATTTAAATGTATCAAGGGTTGTTAAATAAGTATAATTGGTTGTTGAATTACCAAGGGCTTTTAAATAAGAAGTATAACTGGGTTTTGGATCAGAAGCTAAAAGAACTGAATCTCTTTGATGATGATAGGTGGTGGAATGAAAAGGAGGTTTGGAATTCTGATTATGAGACCCAGACTTAACTCTACTTTGATCAAGATGGTTTTCTTTTCTCTTTTCTTTTTGCAGTTGCAGTCTCTTGTCACCATAGACTACATCTGGGATTATGTATAATTCCTGCATAATTTCAGAATCAAGATTTAAGGTTCACTCATTGATTCAATCACTATTTATGCGTAGTCCTCAAGGACTAGACACCAGTCACAGAAATATGAGCTCTCCTACTCCTGCCAAAAAAAAAAGAGAGAGAGAGAGAGTCTATTTATTCATAAAGCTTTCAGTGTAACCGGTTTACAAATACAGGTCAAGTAATCTCCAAGCACATGTAAATTGACTACTGTGACCTGTGCAGTTAGGTAAAGGCCCATACTGTGCACTGACTCACCATGAGGGAGTTTGAACTAGTCATGGGTCAGGAAAGGTTTCTTTGAGAAAGTGGTGATTAAGTTAATATCTGAAGGAGTTAACTCCTGGGTGAAAAGGGAAGAGAAGCCATTCTAAGTGGGAGGAAGGAACTGTTAAAAAAAAAAAAAACAACAACAAACAAACAAACAGACTTGTCCCTGCAAAGTTTGATGAACCATTTGAAGAATTTTTAATCTTTATCTGAAGGGCAATAAGAAGCTTAGAAAGGGACAAGACGTCATTTGGGAAAGTTAGGGTAATGTGATCTGATAATCAGATATCCAGTTTGAAAAGACCATTTTGTCTGAAACATAAGATAATAGATTGGAAGGGAATTTAGTGGCTCTAGGCAGACCCATTAGGGGCCTTCAAGGCAGTCCATGTTAGAAATGGTACCTTGAATAAGGCTGTAGTTGATGTACCTGAGAGAAATGGACAGATTGAGAATCACTTAGAAGATAGATAGATAGATAAAGAAATGCTGTAATTTAGAAAAGGATGATAGGAAATCTGTGATACCTGTTGAGAATGGAAAAAAAACAAAACAAAAACAAAACAAAAAAAAAACCAAAACTCTTAGTTCAATATAGCAGAAAGGGGGAAAAAAAAGAGTTCTCATGACTAACAGAGTAGTGGTACAGGATGAGAATGTGATGAGATGTAGAAATCTTCCAGATTCCTGTTCTTTGATAGAGGTATAAAATAGCTGTATATGACATTGCCTGCAAACTAATTTTATAAAATGCTGATTCTTCATTTCTTCTTTCTTCTCAACCTTCATTTAAAAAAAAAATTAAGAGGACTATCTTTTCCCCCCCATTTGGAGGTAATTACTATAAAGAATCAAATATTTTTCTTATGTCTTTTTTAGCAATCTTAGTCAAGCCTGAATGATTCATATTCGTAAGTATTTCTCAAATTCATTTACACTGTATGCTTTCTAAATGTATGAAATATGTAGTACCTTCTATTAAAATTCTTAAAAAGTTTTAAATTTTCTCTTATGATTTAAATTTTTTAAATTTTTTAATTCCAGTATAGTTTTCATACACTATAACATTGTATGTTATATTAGTTCCAGGTGTACAATATAGTGATTCAACAATTCTATATATTATTCAGTACTCATCGTGGTATGTGTACTCTTCCATCCCCATCACCTATTTCACCCATCCCTCTACGTGCCAACTATCAGTTTGTTTCCTATAATTAAGAATCTGTTTCTTGGTTTGTCTGGTTTTTGTTTTCTGGGTTCATTTGTTTTCTTTCTTAAATTCCACATACAGGTAAAATCATATGGTATTTGTCATTCTCTATTTCACATAGCATTGTGTTCTGTAGCTCCATTCATGTTGTTGCAAATGGCAAGATTTCATTCTTCTTTATGGCTGAATAATCTTCCATTGCATACATATGCGACATCTTCTTTATCCACTCATCTATCAATGGACATTGGGCTGCTTCAAAAATTTGCTTCTGTGAACACAAGGTGCATATATCCTTTCGGACTAGTGTTTTTGTATTCTTTGGGTAAATACCCAGTAGGTGATTCTTGTATCATAGGTTAGTTCTATTTTTAACTTCTTTAGGAATCTCCATACTGTTTTCCAGAGTGGCTGCACCAGTTTTTTTTCCCACCAGTGGTCCAAAAGGATTCCCCTTTCTCCACATTCTTGTCAATACCTGTTGTTTCTGGTGTTTTTTATTTTAGGCATTCTGACAAGTGAGAGATGATATCTCATTGTAGTTTTGATTTGTGTTTCCCCAAAAATGAATGATGTTAAGTATATTTCCATGTGTCTGTTGGCCACCTGTATGCCTTCTTTGGAGAATGTCTGTACATGTCTTCTACCCATTTTTAATTTTTTTTTTAGGGTATTAAGGTGTATAAATTCTTTATATACTTTGGGTTACTAACCCTCTGTCAGATATGTGATTTATAAATATCTTCTGTCATTAGTGGGTTGCCTTTTAGTTTTGTGATTGTTTCCTTCACTGTGCAGAAGCTTTTTACTTTGTTGTAATTCCAGTAGTTCATTTTAGCTTTTGTTTCCCCTACCTCAGGGGACATACCTAGAAAGACGTTGCTATGGCCAATGTCAGAGAAATTAATACCTGTGCTCTTTTCCAGTTTTATGCTTTTAAATGTCACATTTAGATCTTTAGTCCATTTTGAGTTTATTTTTCTGTATGGTAAAATAAGGTGGTCTAGTTTTATTCTTCTGAATGTAGATGTCTGGTTTTCCCAACATGGTATGTAAAAGAGATTGTCTTTCTGATTGCATATTCTTGCCTCTTCTGTTGAAGATTTATTGACCATATCATGGGTTTGCCTCTGGATTCCTTTCCTGTTCCATTTCTCTGTCTATTTTTGTGCCACAGTACCATACTGTTTTGATTACTGTCACTTTGTATTATAAATTGAAATCCAAAATTGTGTATCTCCAGCTTTGTTTTTCAAGATTGTTTTGCCTGTTTAGGATCTTTTGTGGTCCCATACAAATATTGGGATTATTTGTTCTAGGTCTGTGAAAAATGCTATTGGTATTTTGATAGGGACTGCATTATATCTGTAGATAGCTTTGGGTAGTATGGACATTTTAACAATATTTGTTCTTCCAATCCATGAGCATGGAATATCTTTCCATTTGTTTGTTTCATCTTCAGTTTCTTTCATCACTGTCTTATAGTTTATATAGTATGGGTCTTTCAGCTCCTTGGTTAAGTTTATTATTAGGGTTGTTTTTTTTTGTTTTGTTTTGTTTTTTGGTGAAATTGTATATAGGATTGTTTTCTTTCTATTTCCATTGCATCATTATTAATGAATAGAAATGTAATAGATTTCTGTACATTGATTTTATATCCTGCAGTTTTACTGAATTCATTCATCAGTTCTGGTGGGTTTTGGTGGGAATTTTTCAGCTTTCCTGTGTATAGTATCATGTCATCTGCAAATAGTGAATGTTTGAGTTCTTCTTTACCAGTTTGGATGCCTTTTATCCCCTTTTCTTGTTTGACTGCTGTGGCCAGGATTTCCTGGTACTGTGTTGAACAAAAGTGGTAAGAGTGGACATCTCTGTCATATTCCTGATCTTAGGGGAAAGCTCATAGTTTTTCACCATTGAGTATTCTCTGTGGGTTTTCATATGTTGCCTTTATTATATGGAGGTATGTTCCCTCTAAACATTCTTTTTTGGGTGTTTTTATTGTGAATGGATGTTGTAGTTTGTCAGATGCTTTTTTTGCACCTACTGAAATGACCATATGGTTTTATCCTTTCTCTTATTGATGTGGTATATCACAGTGATTGATTTCCAAATACTAAACTATCCTTGAATCCTGGGAATAAATCCTGTTTAAGCATAATGAATGATTTTTAAAATATTTAAAATTTATTGTTGGGGGGCACCTGGGTGGCTCAGTGGGTTAAGCCTCTGCCTTCAGCTCAGGTCATGATCTCAGTGTTCTGGGATCGAGCCCAGAACACTGCTCAGCAGGGAGCCTGCTTCCTCCTCTCTCTCTGCCTGCCTGTCTGCCTACTTGTGATCTCTATCTGTCAAATGAATAAATAAAATCTTAAAAAAAAATTTATTGTTGGATTTTGTCAGCTAATATTCTGTTGGGGATTTTTGCATCTATGTTCATCAGAAATAATGGTCTATAGTTCTCTTTTTTGGTGATATCTTTTTCTGGTTTTGCCATTAGGGGAATCCTGGTCTCATAGAATGAACTCAGAAGCATTTCTTCCTCTTCTAATTTTTGGAATAGTTTGAGCAGAATAGGTATTAACCCTTCATTAGATGATTGGTAGAATTTACCTGTCAATCCATCTGCTATTATACTTTTGTTTTGGGGGGTTTTTTGATTATTGATTTAATTTCATTACTGATAATTGGTCTGTTAAAATGATCTATTTCTTCCTGATTGAATTTTGGGAGTTTGTATGTTTCTAGGAATTTATCCATTTCTTCTACATCATCTAGTTTGTTGGCAAAGAATTTTTCTCTTATGATCGTTTGTATTTCTGTGGTGTCAGTTGTTATTTTTCCCTTTTTATATCTGATTTTGTTTATTTGAATTCTCTTGCTCTTTTTTTGATGAGTCTGCCTATAAGTTTATCAATTTGGTTGATCTTTTCAAAGAACCAGCTGTTGGTTTCATTGATCTGTTCTATTTTTTTTTTAAGTTTCTATTTCATTTATTCCTACCTTGATCTTTATTAATTCCTTTATTCTACTGGCTTTGGGGTTTTTTTTTTCTTCTATTTCCTTTAGGTATATGATTAAATGGTATATTTGATGTTTTTCCTGCTTCTTGAGTTAGGCCTGAATTGAAATAAACTTTCCCCTTAGAATAGCTTTTCTTCATGTCATGAATTTCAGACTATTGTGTTTTCATTTTCATTTATCTCCATATATTTTAAAATTTTTTTTCTATATTTTAATTTATTGATTTCTTGGTTGACCCATTCATTGTTTAGTAACATGTTATTTAACCTCCATTATTTGTGTTCTTTCTTGTGGTTGATATTTAGTTTCATAGTGTTTTGGTCAGAGAAGATGCATGGAATGACTTAGGTCTTTTTGAATGTGTTGAGACTTAATTTGTGGTCTGTTCTGGAGAATGTTCCTTGTGCACTTGAAACGAATGTGAACTTCGCTGTTTTAGGGTAGAACGTTGAATATAAATCTTTTGTTTCCTTGTTGATTTTCTGTTTGGGTGATGTGTCCATTGATGTAAGTAGGGTCCTAAAGTCCCCTACTGTGAGGATTCACAGTGCCTAGATAGATAAAATCTGACTTGCATATGCCTCCCTGGATGAGACTAACTGAAAAGCAGAGGAAGAGTGCCTGGAACTCTGGGCCTCCTTTGAAGTCTCTTGGCTGAAAGCAGCCAGATTATTATTGCAGCTCAAGGTTCTTGTCTAGGGAATAAATGTTTAGATTTTGAAGAAAGAACAGCACCTGTGGTTGTCACATACTTCACAAACTCCTTGCCTTACACTCATGTCATGAACACTTATCACACACTGCCCCATATATTATTGTCTTGATCATTAAAGCTACACATTCCTTCTTGTTTTGCTTTTTTGCTTGGTATATTGATAAAACTCATAATAAAAGTGGAGACAGAGCTTAGCTCAGGGCCTTTTGCCAGTAGATCATCTGGTTCCCAGGTCCTCTCCTTTTTCCTACTAAAGTGTCTAGAGTAATCTCTTCATTCATTAGCCATCTCGGAGTTCGCTGGCCAAACTCAACACCCTACTGGTATTGTATCACTATTGATTACTTCCTTTATGTTTGTTATTAACTGCTTTAACTATTTGGGTGCTCCCATGTTGCATGCATAACTATTTACAGTTGTTAGATCTTCTTGTTGGATTGTCCCCTGATTGATTATCTAATGTTTGTCTTTGTTTCTTGTTATAGGCTTTATTTTAAAGTATATTTTGCCCTATATAAGTATTGCTACCCCAACTTTCTTTTCACTTCCATTTGTACGGTGAATGCTTTTCCATCTCTTCACATTCAATCTCCAAGTGTCTAGATCTGAAATCAGTCTCTTTTGTCAGCATATAGATTGATCTTGTTTTTGTTTGTTTGTTTTGTTTTTATCTAGTCTGTCATCTTGTATCTTTTGGTTGGAGCATTTTGTCAAATTACGTCAAAGTAATTATTGATAGGTATGTATTTATTGCCATTTTATTACTTGTTTTATTGTTTTTGTATTTTTTCTCCATTTCTTTCTTTTCTTGCTCTCTTCTCTCATAATTAGTTTGCTTTTTTAATGATATACTTGGATTCCTTTCTGTTATTTTTTGCATATCTATTAGTGGTTTTTGATTTGTGGCTATCATTCAGTTTGTATGTATCTTCTTTATATAGCAGTCTATATTAAGTTGATGATTGCTTAAACTTGAACTTATTCTTTGCTTCTCCTCATGTTTTAAGTATGTGGTATCATATTTTACATACTTTTGTGAGTCCCTTGACTGATTTTTTTTTAAAGGTTTTATTTATTTATTTGACAGAGAGAGATCAGAAGTAGACAGAGAGGCAGGCAGAGAGAGAGAGAGGAGGAAGCAGGGTTCCTGCCAAGCAGAGATCCTGATGCAGGACTCGATTCCAGGACCCGAGATCATGACCTGAGCCAAAGGCAGAGGCTAAACCCACTGAGCCACCCAGGCACCCTCCTTGACTGATTTTTACAGATATATTATTTTCACTGCTTTTGTGCTTCCTACTTTTCTTATGGTCTTTCCTTTCCAATCAAGGTATGCCTTTTATCATTTCTTATAGGGCTGGCTTAGGAATCATGAATTCCTTTAACTTTTGTTTGTCTGGAAAACGCTTAATCTCTATGTTTATTTTGAATGATAGAATATTCTTCGTGGATAGAATATTCTTGGCTGTAGATTTTGTCCTTTCAGCAGTTGAATATATCATGCCACCCTCTCTGGGCTGCAAATTTTCTGCTAAAAAATCAGCTGATAACCCTATGTGGGTCCCTTTGCATGTAACTGTGTCCTTTTTTCTTGTGGCTTTCTAAAATTCTCTCCTTATCACTGTAGGTCATGCTGTGCACCTCCGTGGCTAGATTTTGTTGTGTGGCATGTCTTTGCCTCCTGGATCTGCATTTCTGTTTCCTTCCCCAGATTCAGGAATTTTTCAGCTATTAAATTTCAGATGAATTTGCTACCCCCTTTTCTTTTCTCCTTTTGGATTCTCCCTATAATGCGAATGTTACTGTGCTTGATGGTGTCACTATGTTTCCTAAGCCTAGTCACATCTTGCATAATTTTTTTCCTTTCACCTGCTCATTTTGATTACTTTCCATTACTCTCTCATCCGGGTTGTTGGTTCATTGTTTTGCTTCATTTAATCTACTATTTATTCCTTTTAGTGTATTTTATTTATTTTTAAGTATTTATTTATTTATTTGAGAGAGAGAGAGTGTGCAAACATGAGCAACAGGGGGAGGGGCAGAGGGAAAGAGAGACAGTCTCAAGCAGACTCCCTGCTGAACATGGAGCCTAATGCAGGGCTTGATCACAACCCTGAGATCATGACCTGAGCCAAAATCAAGAGTTGGATGCTCAACCGACTGACCCACCCAGGCACGCCTCATCTTGTTTATTTGAAATTTCATTTATCGTGTTCTTCATCTCTGGTTCTTTTTTATCTCATTTTTAAGGGCTTACTGATGTTCTCCACTCTTTTCTTAAGCCCTGTGAGTATCTTCATGATCATTACTTTAAGTTCTTTATTAGATATTAGGTTCTCTTTGCATATTATAGGCAGTGTTGGTCCCTGTGTTTAGTGGGCCAGTCTGAGGATGCCTTGATCTTGAGTTGAGTCACATCAAACATTTCGCAGAGGTGCAGTAGCACCAAACTGCAAAGTGCCAGTCCTGTGTTGTCCCTTGAGACCTGTCATTAGTAGGCTGGGCCTGCAGTCAGACCAGTTTCTACTTCCTGCCCCCTGCTGGGGTCTCTGTCTTTTGTCTTTGTGTTATCTTTCCCTCTTTCTGAGACAAGAGTTACTGTGGAGTGGCACTGGTCACTGCATGGGCTTCTTGCATACTGCTAGGCCTGTAGCACCACACTGTATGGGCTTTGGACAAGAGTTTATTGGAGAAGGCAGATCCACAGAAGCACAGTGTGGTGTGTGGGGCCATAGAGCTAGTGAGTTAGATAGTGAGTGGGTCCTACAGGTTCCCTTGTGTTCATGCTGGGGGACAAAGAGGTAGATGGAACCTACCTGCATAGGGGAATTCCCTAGGGATTCTGTCCCTTTGGGGCAGGCTCTGAGATTAGTAAATAACTCTCTCCTATATACCCCAGACACATTTCAAAGCACTTCTATGCTCTGTGTGGAGTATTTGTTGTGATGTCCTTTAAGAGCTTGTATTGTTTCCTCTTGCCCATTGGCACTCCCAGAAGCATGCCTGCTGATTTTTCTTTTTTTTAAATTTTAAAAGCCACTGTTTGAATGAATTCATGAAATTGAACCCCTCTGGTATTCAAACTTTATGTTGTACCTTTTATTCCCATAATGTGTTCATTCTGAAACAGGAAAATGTTTCTCTTCATTCGCTTCACCCACTTTGCCGATCCCCTGATCACTCCCCTCTGGCAAACATCAGTTTTCTCTATTAATAGGAGGATATAGATCATATATGAGATAAATATATTTCTGTTTTGAAAGAAATAAAATATTGCCATGTGTTTAAATAATAATATACCATAAAAATATATAATCTATTTCAGCAATTTAAGGATTGGTCATCACTAGGCAACTATTAACTTTTTTTTTTTTAGTAGTAAATGAGTGATGAGAGACCATGAAATGTTAACAGTAAATAGTAAAATAATTTGAAATATAAGACAATAGTGTTTTAAAAGATAAGTAAAGAGGAATAAATTAAATACTGCATATGTGTTCAGAGCTTTTATGGAGAGCCAAAGTAAAAGATTCTATTAAATGCTGAAATGCTAAAGACTGGAATATTAAAGGTTAAACTAATAGAGTATTAATTTTAGTATCTGAGTTAGGAATGAGACAGAAATAATATCTTTTAGTAACACACACACACAATTTGGAAAAAGAAAGGTAATGGCTAATGAAAAGGGCAATACAACTTCTAAGTTAACATGGAAAAAAATAAGTACCCTGATCTCACCAGCAAAAATAAGGAAAATGAAAAGAAATAAAGAAGGGGCGCCTGGGTGGCTCAGTAGGTTAAGCCTCTGCCTTTGGCTCAGGTCATGATCCCAGGGTCCTGGGATCGAGCCCCACATTGGGCTTTCTGCTCTGCAGGGAGCCTGATTCCCTCCCCCCCTACCCCCCGGCCACCCACTCTCTGTTGCTCTGCCTACTTGTGGTCTCTCTCTGTCAAATAAATAAATAAAATATTTAAAAAAAGAAAAAAGAAAAAAATTAAGACTATAATAATACTAATCATGTAGTAAGATGGAAAAATAAAAGTTCAGTTGTTACATTAAACAAATAAATATGTTATTTATTACAATACTAAGTACTTTGGTTAAAAAATAAAAATTGCAAAAAGTTAAATGTAGAACTATGTTCAAATTCTACTGGTAAGAAAAGTATTATAAGCAAATATAAATTTTAAGAAGGATGATCATCTTCAATTTCTTTCATCAATATATTTTATAGTTTGAGTACAGCTCTTTTACCTCCTTAGTTAAGCTTATTCCTTGGTATTTTATTGTTTTTAGTGAAATCATAAGTGGGATTGTTTTCTAAATTTGTCTTTCTGCTACTTCAATATTAGTGTAAGGCAATGCAGCAGATTTTTGAATATTAATTTTGTGTCCTGTGACTTTTACTAAATTTATCAGTTCTAGTAAATTATTTTGCTGTTGTCTTTTAGGTTTTCTCTGTGTAGTATCATGTCGCCTGCAAATAGTGAAGGCTTTACTTCCTCCTTACCAATTTGGATGCCTTTTATTTCTTTTTGTTGGCTGATTGCTATGGCTTGGAGTTCCAGTTCTATGTTGAACAGAAGTGATGAGAGTGGGCATCTTCGTCCCTGATCTTATAGGAAAACCTTTAAGTTTTTCACCAGTATGTGAAATGAATGAACACTGATGAAAAAAATATAATTGGCAATGACACAAACAAATGGAAAGATATTATATGTTCATGGATTGGAAAAACAAATATTGTTAAAATGTTTATACTTGCCAAAGTAATCTGCATATTTCATGCAGTACTTATCCAAATACCAACATTTTTCATAGAACTAGAACAAATACTACCAAAATCTGAAAGAAACTGCAGAAGACTTTGCATAACCAAAGCAATCCTGAGAATGAACAAAGTTGGAAGTTTTACAATTTTGATTTCAAGATTTACAAAGCTATAGTAATCAAAACAGTATGGCACTGGCACAAAAATAGACACATAGATCAGTAGAGAGTTGAGAAATAAATTCACACATACATTGTGAAGTAATTTATGACAGAAGAGGCACCAATACACAATAGGGAAAAGACAGTCTCTTCAGCAAATGGCACTGGGAAAACTGGATAGCTGTATGCAAAGGAATGAAACTAGGCCACTTTGTTACAGCGTACACAAAAGTAAACTCAAAATGGATTAAAAACCTAAATGTAGGACATGAAACCATAAAATGGATATAAGAAAACCCAGGCAGTAATGTCTTAGACATTGGTCTTAGAAACATTTTTCTAGATCTGTACCCTTAGGTAAAGGAAATGAAAGTAAAATTAAACTATTAGGACTATATCAAAATAGAAAATCTTTGCATAGTGAAGGAAATTATCAACAAAACAAAAAGGCAATCTACTGGATGACCTATCTTAAGGGGTTACTATCCAAAATATAAACATTTTATGCAACTGATACCCCCCAAATAATCAATTAAAATGGGCAGAGAACCTGAATAGACATTTTGCAAAAAAAGAAATACAAATGACAAAGACATTAAAAATGCTCAGCATCGCTAATCATCAAGAAAATGCAAAGCAAAACCACAATGAGATATCACTTGCATCTGTTAGAATGGCTAAAATAAAAAAGACAATAAACAACAAGTGTTGGCAAAGATGTGGAGAAAAAGGAACTTTTGTGCACTGTTGATGGGAATGTAAATTGGAACAGCCTCTGTGGAAAACATTATGGAGTTTCCTCAAAAAATTAAAAGTAGAAATACCATATGATTTAGTAATTCCACTACTGGGTATTTACCCAAAGAAAATGAAAACACTAATTCCAGAAGAATATATGTTTATGTTAATGTTGCAGCATTATTTACAATAGTCAATGTGGAAGTAACCTAATTGTTATTTAAATAGTCAATGTGGAAGTAACCTAATTGTTCATTGGTAGATGAATGGATAAAGAAGCTATAGTATGTTCGTGTGTGTGTGTGTGTATGTATGTATGTATGTGACACATGTTATTCTGCATTATAAAAGAATGAAATCTTGTCATTTGGAACCACATGGATGGACCTGAAGGGTATAATGCTAGGAGAAATAAGTCAGACAGAAAGATAAATACCATATGATTTCATTCATATGTGGAATTTAAGAAACGAAACAAAGCAAATTCACAATTGTTAATGACCACAATTGTTTCATGAAAAAGTTGAAAATTTGGATAAATAATAACTTGTAAAATTTAATAACTTCTTTCTCTCACACTTCTCTCCTCACCAAAGATGCAAACCCTGACTATCCAGAGAAATTTGTAACATTTTTCAAGATATAGGTAATAGCAATCTTGTGCACATTATTTCAATGACAAGAAAAGTGGTAAAACTACATAGTTTTGTGAGAATAGCAAACATTGATACCTCGATAGAATAGGGCAATAATGGAAAATAAGTATATAGACTTTGCTGTCCAATTCACTGCAGATATCTGTTGAGCACCTGAAATGTGCCTAGTGCTACTGAGGAATTGAATTTTTAGGTTTTTAAATTTTGATTAGTTTGAGGAGGAGCCAAGATAGTGGCATAGTAGGAGGACCCTAGGCTTGTCTCATCTTGAACACAACTACATAACTATCAAATCATTCTGAATACCCAAGGAATTGACCTGATGACTGACAGAACAAACTCCATAGTTAGAGGGAGAGAAGAGGCCCCATCAAAGACCCCATCAGGTCTCATTTAATAAGCAGACAAAAGCACATCTATTAAAATGAAACACACTCTGGCCAACGTCCAAACATTGCCTACTATAGGCAAGGAAAACCTCTGCAAATGACTGACCCAAGGGATAGAGAAGCCAAAACACAGCAGCAGAGTGTACACAGCATACACCTTCCTGCTATACCAGGCCCTGGAGAACTGTATGGCCTCTTCTTCATCAAACCAGGAAGGAGGAAACCTGATAGACTTTTCTAAACACACAGAAGAAGACCAAGATTTAGACAAAAAATGCCAAGATGGAGGAATTTATCCCGAATGAAACCACCAGAAGAGGTCACAGCCAGAGAGCTAATTGAAACAAATAGAAGTAATTTGCCAGATGGAGAATTTAAAGCAACAATCATAAGGATACTTGCTGGCCTTGAGAAAAGAGTGGAAGAATTCAGGGAGGCCCTTCCTGAAGAGAGAGAAGAGTTAAAAATAAGTCAGAAATGAAGACTACAAAAACAGAGATTCAAAACAGACGGGTGTAATAAACACAAGGATCAAAGAATCAGAGGAACAAATAAGTGATATGGATGATAAAATAATGGAAAATGATGAAACTGAACAAAAGAGCAAAGAATTATGGAACACGAGAATAGACTTAGGGAACTTAGTGACTCCATCAGATATAATAACATTTGTATTATAGGAGTCCCAGAAGATGAAGAAAGAATAAAGGAGGCAGAAGGTTTATTTGAGGACATCATGGCTGAAAACTTTTCCTAATCTGGAGAAGGAAACATCCAAATCCAGGAGGCACAGACAATAAAGAAAAAAATCTGAAAAGCAGCAAAACAAAAGAAGTCCCTAACTTACAAGGGAAACCCGTAAGGCTAGCTGTAGATACCTCCACAGAATCTTGGCAAGCCAAGTGGCATGATATAGTCAACATGCTGAATGGGAAAAATCTGTGGCCAAGAATACTCTATCCCATAAGGCTATCATTCAGACAAGAAAGAGAGATCAGGAGTTTCCCAAACAAAAAACTAAAGGAGATTGTGACCACTAAACCAACCCTGCAAGAAATATTGAAGGGGACTCTTTGAGTGGTAAGGAAAGACTAAAACTGATAGAAAGAAACCCAGAAAATCTTCAGAAACCATATATGAACTGTCCTTCAGGTAGCATCTTGTTTCATGAAGATAAGTGTTTTTAACCATAGTGTAGAAGTACATGATAATAGTCCTATGCTCAACTGCTTTAACGTTCTTTGTGTAGAATGCATCTTACAACTAACGTTTATATATATATATTCCTGAAGATGTAAATGTTTTGCACCTATGTGTGTAATCAATATGGGTATAGTCATGTGTTTTTTTTTTTAATATTTTATTTATTTATTTGACAGAGAGAGATCACAAGTAGGCAGAGAAGCAAGCAGAGAGAGAGGAAGGGAAGCAGGCTCCCTGCTAAGCAGAGAGCCCGATGCGGGACTCGATCCCAGGACCCTGAGATCATGACCTGAGCTGAAGACAGTGGCTTAACCCACTGAGCCACCCAGGCGCCCGAGTCATGTGTTTAACTGCTTGACTCTACCCTATGTAGAATATATATTTCCAAAAAAATCTTGCTTTAATTAAGATGCAACTGGTTTGTACTTATGTGTATAATTATACAGGTGTAGCTGTGTGGTTAACTGCTTGAAACATCACTGTGTAGAATGGGTCCTTCAACTAATATCTTCCTTTCATTAACATGTAACTGTATGGAACTTATGTGTGAAATGGTGTAAGAAGAGCCCTGTGCTTAGCTGTTTGAATATACACTGTGTAGAATGTGGCCTTCAACTAACATCTTAATTTGATTAAGATATAAAAGACTTAACATAAAACATTTTGATTAAATTAAGAAAGACCCATGATTCAATCATTGGAAAATCTTAAATAGGGTGGGAATGACTTGGTTATGTGAATCTATCTTTTCAACCATAAATTTTATGGTATAAATATAGGTAAATATTTCTAGCATCTTAATTTTATTTTTCTTTCAGTGTTTCAAGATTCATTGTTTATGCACCACGCCCAGTGCTTCATGCAATACGTACCCTCCTTCATACACACCACCAGGCTCACCCATTCCCCCCATGACACTCCCCTTGAAAACCCTCAGTTTGTTTCTGAGAGACCACAGTCTCTCATGCTTCATCTCCGCCTCTGATTTCCCCCAACTCACTTCTCCTCTCCATCTCCCAATGTCCTCCGTGTTATTCCTTATGCTCTACAAGTAAGTGAAACCATAAGATAATTGACCCTCTCTGCTAGACTTACTTCATTCAGCATAATCTCTTCCAGTCCCGTCCATGTTGATACAAAAGTTGGGTATTCATCCTTTCTGATGGAGGCATAATACTCCATCAGAAGGACAGTTGTAGATATGGACCATATCTTCTTTATCCACTTATCTGTTGAAGGGCATCTTGGCTCTTTCCACAGTTTGGCAACTGTGGCCATTGCTGCTATGAACATTGGGGTACAGATGGCCCTTCTTTTCACTACATCTGTATCTTTGGGGTAAATACCCAGTAGTGCAATTGCAGGGCCATAGGGTAGCTCTGTTTTTAATTTTTTGAGGAATCTCCACACTGTTTTTCAAAGTGGCTGCACCAGCTTGCATTCCCACCAACAGTGTACAAGGGTTCCCATGTCTCCACATCCTCTCCTACACACGTTGTTTACTGTCTTGTTAATTTTGGCCATTCTAACTGGTGTAAGGTGGTATCTCAATGTAGTTTTGATTTGAATCTCCCTGATGGCTAATGATGAAGAACATTTTTTTCACGTGTCTGTTAACCATTTGTATGTCTTCTTTGGAGAAGTGTCTGTTCATGTCTTCTGGCCATTTTTTGACATGATTATCTGTTTTTTGGGGGTCGAGTTTGAGGAATCCTTTATAGATCTTGGATATCAGCCCTTTGTAGTGTTATTTGCAAATATCTTCTCCCATTCCGTGGGTTGCCTCTTTGTTTTGTTGACTATTTCCTTTGCTGCGCAGAAGCTTTTGATCTTAATGAAGTTCCAAAAGTTCATTTTCACTTTTGTTTCCTTTGCCTTTGGAGACATGTCTTGAAAGAAGTTGCTGGGGCTGATGTCAAAGAGGTTACTGCCCATGTTTTCCTCTAGGATTTTGATAGATTCCTGCCTCATGTTGAGGTCTTTTATCCATTTCGAGTTTATCTTTGTGTATGGTGTGAGAGAATGGTTGAGTTTCATTCTTCTATACTTAGCTGTCCAATTTTCCCAGCACCGTTTATTGAAGAGACTGTCTTTTTTTCCATTGGGCATTTTTTCCTGCTTTGTTGAAGATTCATTGACCATACAGTTGAGGGTCCATATCCGGACTCTCTACTCTGTTCCATTGGTCTATGTGTCTGTTTTTGTGCCAGTACCATGCTGTCTTGGTGATAAAGCTTTGTGGTAATGCTTGAAATCACGTGGTGCCCCCAGTTTTGTTTTTCTTTTCCAACATTTCCTTAATGACTTGGAATCTTTTCTGGTTCCAAACAAATTTTAGGATTGTTTGTTCCAGCTCTTTGAAGAATGCCGGTGGAATTTTGATTGGGATGGCACTGAAAGTATAGATTGCTCTGGGCATATAGACATTTTAACAATGTTTATTCTTCTGGTCTATGAACATGGAATGCTCTTCCATCTTTTTGTGTCTTCTTCAATTTCTTTCAAGAGTGTTCTGTAGTTCCTCAAGTACAGATCCTTTGGTTAGGTTTATTCCCAGGTATCTTATGGTTCTTGGTGCTATAGTAAGTGGAATTGATTCTCTAATTTCCCTTTCTGTATTTTCATTGTTAGTAGATAAATATTTTTGATGAAATATTAACATCCAAATTGAGATAAACTCCAGTATAAAATACATATAGATTTAGAAGACTTAGAAAAAGTAATGAAATATCTCATTAATTTTTAATTACTTTTATGTTGAAAAATACCACATTTATATAACATTTTAGTTTATTGGATTAAATATATTAATAATATGAATTTCACTTGTTTATTTCTCTTAATCTAGTTACTAA
This sequence comes from Mustela nivalis, assembly GCF_964662115.1. Lineage (NCBI taxonomy): Eukaryota > Metazoa > Chordata > Mammalia > Carnivora > Mustelidae > Mustela > Mustela nivalis. The sequence continues at coordinate 102,920,144 of NC_139024.1, forward strand.
AATATATGTGGCCCACATTATATCTTGTTGGGCAGCAGTGTTTTAAACCAATCTCACTTATGGAAAAAGATGTGCAACACAATGTTATGGATTCAGCGCTGTGTAATAAAGACAACATATTATTATTAATCATAGGAACTCAAGAATTTTTTGATTATGCACAATTTGTCCATGCAATCTACTATACTCATAGATTAAGGTTTCGCCCAAGTACAGTCTTTATTTTTATTTTTCTGTCTGACTTTCGTTTTCCCTACATCTCTCTTTCTTAGGTATCACATGTTAACAACCAGCTCTGTGGTGTTCAGTAATTTTCTCTATACTAATATATACACTTGATTGACATTGTTATATTTTTGTTGTTGCTTTACAAAATTGAGATTATATTATATTCCTTTCTCTGCTTCTCACTTTTTTCATTCGTCATATCCTCATGGAAATCCTTCCAGGCAGCTATGGCAACTATTATTTTAATCATTGCATAATATTCCATGGTAGAAGTATATAAAATTTACATGAAAATTTATTCAACCTTTATTCTATTGGAAATTTTTCTTTGTATTTTTTGCCACTAGGATGATGTTTAACATGCTTGAACATAGAAAGTATATATGAGGTTGGGGAGATTTACAAATCAAAATGGCATTATGCATCAAAATTTATATTTCTAATAGGCATTGCCAATTGGTTTCCAAAAGGACAGACAAATTTGCATTCTTACTATGAATAATCATGTACTAATCTAGGCACCATCAATAATAGCAATAAGTAATAGAATTATATGCAGAATTCACTCGGGTAAATAATGAAGGAGTAGCTGATTCTGCACAGTTAAAGGAAAATATCAGAATTTTGTAAAAGAGGAAGACATAAGGCAACTTTGGAAAGATAATTTTATATATTTATATATCTCAACATATAAAGTGAAGGAACACATTTAGGACATAAAAAAATGGTTTCTTCTATACAGAAGTTTTATACTTCTACACATTCCCGAAGATAAGTAATAATGATTTTTTTCCAGAAAAGTCACCATCCTTATAACTAGTTTTCTAGAGCTTGTTCTTTCCTAACTATTAATTTATAGGGCAAAATTTCAAATATAAGACATAGCTTTTTTTTCTAAGAATTATTTTTTCCGAGATTTTTATTATAAGTGAATTCATGTTTACTTTAAAAACATGCCAGTTATAAAAATGTACCACACAAAATTCATAGAATTGTGTAAAGTAGAAACTGGAATGTATTACTCTTACTTTGTGAAACTATTTGTTGAACTAGCAATGTAGTATTTTTCCCTTTCCTCATAATTGCGATTTTTTAAAAAATTATCTGAGACCTCTAGAAAAAAAATTGTAGAGTTAATTCACTAAAGTTCACAAAAAAAAAAAAAAGCCCTCTAATGGAATTTTAAATGGAATTGCATTTAATTTATAGATTAAATTCTGGAGAATTGAGAGCTCCATAATAATACTAAGTCTTTCCAGGAACATGGTATATCTTTCATTTATTATCATTCTTGGACTTTAAAACTCGTTTGAGTTTCTTTAGGAAGATGAGATGGGGAGTAGTAGAAGGGTTTGGCTTAAGTGGAGTCAGATTCTCTTTTAAGCTGTGGAACTTCCTTTATAGTTCATGTCACAGAGAGATAAGCTTATAAAATAATACAGTTTCTGTGTATAAGTTTCTGTTCCCTCTGTTAGATCAGAGAGAACACTTAACATTTGAGAACATCTCTAAGTCAAGAAACACATTTGTTAAATTTAGTTACTGGTATTTTTAGGGTGACATTTCCTAAGTTATGAAATATTTTTCCAGCTATCCAAACTTCCTTGGATAAGTTTGAGAAAATGTTGAAAAAATGCATCAATGACTTGATTGCTGGTACTTTTGTAAAAACATACATGAGTATTGGTTAGGCTCCTAAATAATTTTAAGATATCAATTCAATATTTATTTTGTTTATTGTTATTATTTTGTTTATTCAAGACAATCCTGGATGCTTTTTTATTAAAATTTTATTAAACAAATAATGTCAGAAATTAAATGCTTGTTAATATTCTTCCTCATGAAATTCCTTAAAGAGGTTTTCCTCTATTTCAGACTGTTTATTTAACAATGATTTATTTTATGCCTAATTTGAGAGTTTTGCTTTTATTTTTGTTTTGCTTTATTTAGAAATTTATAGAATTTTATATTGCCTGAGTGTCCAGAGAGTTATGTGGTTCAAATTTAGGCCTGAAGTTTACGTGGTTCTTATTGGTTCCCCAAAATTCTTGCTTTATTTATCCTATTTTAAAAGTTCTCTCTGAATTGAAGTTAGATTACATCTTTCAGAGCTACTAAATGTTGAATTATTTTTTCATTCAGGCAATATATTAATTTTTAAGTGAATTTTCTTTCGCTGCTCACACATTTGTGTTCTTTAAAAATCAGTTGGTTGAAAGACCCAACTAAAGTCGTAAACTTTATTCTCACATGAGCCAATTTACTTTTCCCTTCTCACTGCCCTGAAACTATTTTTCATATTGGAAATATCACAAAGTGTGTGACCTGCATAAATTTGAATAACTGTAAGATAAAATTAGTTTTGGTTTAAGGGAAGATTTTTGACTCTTTTTTTCTTAATTTTATTTTTTTCAGGATCAATTTCCTTTAGCTCCTTTTATTTTAATCATATGCTTGATTCTTTAAACAAATTTTAATCATTTTTGCTACTTTTCATCTTTTCCTTTTATACTTTGGCAAAAACTGCTTAGGGTACCCTCTGCATGCAATTCTTCTTGAATATTGGGGGATATTTGTTTGCAAGTTTGTATTTTTTCTATCCAATATCTAACATCCCATTAGGAAACAATAATGTCCATACAGCAAAGGATTAACTTTACCTAAACAGGCTACTGGGAGGTGATCTCCAGGTCTTTGGAATGACGTATCTGATAAGTATCTTTGTTTCCTTGGGGACTTTTGCTGTGGACCATGTAACAGTGTGATTTATAATGGGGTCTTTGGAATATTCCATACAGTTCTGACTTCCTTAGGGACTGGCAACTAAAGATATTATTAGCCTGAGTGTCCAGGTGGGGTTAGTGATAAACAGTCAGCCATTTTGGTGGTATGTGATCAATCTCCAATAAAAACTCTGGACTCCAAAGGCCAAGTTGAGCTTCCTGGTTGGTACTATTCTGCACTTTAGACACTAGTACCAGAGGATTTGACATTATCCAGGACTCCATAGGAGATGCAGACCAGATGCTTTATGTATGGATTCCTCCCAGATTCTGCCCTGCATCTCTTTCCTTTCACTGATTCTAATTTGTATTCTTTCAGGATAATAAAACTGTAATTGTAAGTATAGTGCTTTCTTGAATTCTGTGAATTTGTAGCTTGCTAGTCTGAAATGAGCATGGTCTTGGGGCCCAGGAACTTGTAACTAGTGTCTGAAGTGAGGGTACTCTTGTGGAAACTGTTACCTCAAGTGTAGAGTTTGTCTAACTCTTAATAATGTCCTAAAATTAATTAATGCTGTATGTAACTACAGGGTAACATTTCATATATTATTACTTAGAAACATACATATTAAAAAAGTCTACTTTAAGAAACCCCATTAAGTGGCTAGTACGTGTCAAACACTGGAGAAGGGATATATTTCAGCAATTCCTTTTTTTGCAAGCAGTATTACTTTTTAATTTATGTGTTGTTTCATCTTAAAACATACACTTAACTATAGGGATAATTAGAATATTGTAGTATTTTAGGAAAAAGAAAGTCTAAAAGGAAACTGTTATATTTGTGAGCAATTTGAATGACTTGACCTTGGGATACCAATTAAATATAAAACTTGTTTAGATTAGCTATCATCTAAAATCTCTTCTGTTGTCATCAGATACTTTTTAGTTTGATAGTAATGGAATACTCATTTTATAATGATATCTTAAGAAAAGATGGGAAAGATCAATGAAACCACAAAATTTGGCAATTTAAATTTATTTTATTTTGGGGGGGTTAAATTCTGTAAATTTAATTTTGATTAAAAATGTTCTCATTGCTTTTTGTGACATTTAATGTGTAATTTATTTATTTTTTATTGTTATGTAGTCATCATACAGTACTTCATTAGTTTTTGATGTAGTGTTCCATGATTCATTATTTGCACATAACACCCAGTGCTCATTGCAATACATGCCCTTCTTAACACCCATCACTGGACTAACCCCTCCCTCTACCCCTCTCCCCTCTGAAACCCTCAGTTTGTTTCCTGGAGTCCATATTCTTCCGTGGTCATCTCCCTTCTGATACCCCCTCCTTCATTTTTCCCTTCCTTCTCCTGATGTTCTCTATGCTATTCCTCATGTTCCACATTTAAGTGAAACCAAATGATAATTGTCTTTCTCTGTCTGACTTATTTCACTTAGCGTAATCCCCTCAGTTCCATCCATGTTGATGCAAATGGTTGGTATTCATCCTTTCTGATGGTTGAGTAGTATTTCATTGTATATATGAGCCACATCTTCTTTATCCATTCATCAATTTAAGGGCATCTTGGCTTCTTCCATAGTTTGGCTATTGTAGACATTGCTGCTATGAACATTGGGGAGCATGTGCCCCTTCTTTTCACATCTGTACCTTTAGGGTAAATATCCAGGGGTGCAATTGCTGGTAGCTCTATTTTCAATTTTTTGAGGAACCTCCATACTGTTTTCCAAAGTGGCTACACCAGCTTGCTTTCCCACCTACAACAATGAAGGGGTTCCCACTTTTCCACATCATCTCTAACATTTGTTGTTTCCTGCCTTGTTAATTTTTGCCATTCTAATTGGTGCAAAGTGGTATCTCAGTGTGGTTTTGATTTGAATTTCCCTGGTGGCTAATGATATTGAATATTTTTTCATGTTTGTGTTAGCCATGAAATTTCTCTATTTGAAGTTTTTTTTTTTTAAAGGATTTTCTTTTCTTTTCTTTTTTTTTTTAAAGATTTTATTTATTTATTTGACAGAGAGAGCTCACAAGTAGGCAGAGAGGCAGGCAGGTGGGGGGGATGCTGGGAGGATGAGGAAGCAGGCTCCTCACTGAGCAGAGAGCCAGATGTGGGGCTTTATTCCAGGACCCTGAGATCATGACCTGAGCCGAAGGCAGAGGCTTTAACTCACTGAGCCACCCAGGCGCCCCTCTGTTTGAAGTTTTTCTAAGTTTCATTGTGCTCAGATGTTACTAGGGATTAAGAACTCCTATAAAAAAGGATTGGAAGACCACAGAGACTGCTAATAAGTAACCCTCTATTGAGTATGGAGGAAGTGGTTACTGTGCGTCAGATGACTGGCTTCCTAGAATGCCTTTATTAATGATCTGAGAGAGACTGAAAAAGCATTATAATGAAATTTCAGAGATGCTAAATGAAGGTCTTTCAAATACCGCAAAATTGGTCAAATTATGGAGCTGGGAATTAGGAACCTGGGATGTAATTATATCCGAGGATTGGAGAGTAACATTCAGGAAGAGGTAACAACAAGCATGAGAACATTTTCTGATTTCCCGTAAGAATGTTTGCCTGCTCTTATCTTACTAATTTATAATGTAGCTTATGTGTTGAGTGTTTGACTCTATTCTGATAATTTCCACAACTGCCAATGAGTCATCTCTCTCACATAGAATCAAATGTTATGATTAATACTTTATTTGTATTTAAAAGTGACAGAATAGAAATTGACAGTTTGGGTTGGAAGGAATTAATTATACAACTAGAACTATGTAACTATTCCATCCATAAAAATCTTTCATGTAGTTATTTTTACAATAGGATACATACATGTTTTGTTACACAGCTAACATAAAATCAGTATCTGCTCTTACAGTTAACAGAAACCCCAAGTATTATAAATTTTTCATACTCTTTCTCCTTGATTTTAAAACCTTTGAAGGTTTATCATCCTTTAAGGCTTACCATCATTTTCCACGAATAGTGTTGAGAATAATTCTAATCCATTTAGTAAATTGCTGCTTTTATACCTTTTGTTCAGTGGCTGCAGTTGAAGGTATAGCTGAAAGAGTTAATATAGCTTTGACTGCTATCTATTTACAACCGCAGAATGGCAAGCCTAGGGAGAATACAGCTAAGTGCATGTTTGTGGAGTCAGCTAGTAGCAGCAGGGTTTCAGAAAATAACTTAATGCCTTGGTCATGCGCTTTAAGTTCCAGGGGTTGGGGCTATTAGAGTGAAGACAATATTCACAGTGTCTTATACCTTCTGAGTGTTTGACATTATGTTATCCTTCCAACTGTGAAATGAATTCTGGGCTGTCCTTAAATCCCAGTAAGTAACTAAAACTGCTCTAATGTAAAGTAGGTAGCAGAGCAGTAATTACTGCATGCACTTAGAAATGCACCAAGCTCATTTATCCTGTGTTTTTAAAGTGATACATAGGGTGGCTAAACTGACATTAATTAGACTCATGGGTGATGCTATTGGACAGTATGAATAAGGACATGATTATTGCCATCACTGCTTGCTCCAAGTCAGACTCCATAGTAGCTTAAAGACTGAGGGTAATGGGTGTGGCACTCTGGCCCCAATGTTTAGACAGGGAATCCAGGGATTTGTGTCTAGACAATATAGAGTGCTTTGGAGCAGCCCTGTGGGTATACCATGCTGAGGAGATGTTGGCTGAGAGGTGAACCAGGGATTCTCAGATAGCATCGTTCCTTGAATGGGCTCAGGCATTTATTCTGGGTATGCTTAGGAAATATCCAGACTTTCTTTAGACAAGCACATTTAAGACAGAAAAATAATTTTGTGCTGGCATTTGAAGAGGAAAGGTACCTTGTGTTAATGACTTCAAGATATCCCGGAAAAGGCATCAGATTAAATAATATATTTTCTAGGGTCATAGCTGTTAGAGATAGAGGGGTCTTTGTAGACATCTGATGCAGAAGTCCTGTTTCCTTCCAAGGATAGCTTTAAAAAGGCCCTTGAAACTGAAATAATGGGCAGGATATTTTTGTGGGTACTTGTTTCTGGTTTGTATATTTATTGTTTTCCTCAGATTCTCAAAGGGTTCTGTGACTTACAAATATTAAGACTCTAATCTAAATATCTTCATATAACCCTTCTTTCCTTCCTTTTCCTCAGCACCACAATTTTCTCCTTCTTAAGGTCAACCATTTTCGTCTTCATTCATCTCCTTCTTCTAATTCTACCTCTAGTCCCTCACCCCTCCCACCTCTCCTTTGCCCACAGCCAGGAGAGCTGATAGTAAAGGCAGTGCAGTCATCTTTGCCATGAACTCACCATTCTCTTAGTTTATAAAACAAACAAACAAACAAACAAACAAACAAAACCCCTAACTTCAAATACAGTAATGGCTTGAAGGAGATTGGTTGTGTCAAGCCCCTTTCACCCCAATTATTCTTTACTCTGCTAATTCTCTTTGGCATGTCATGGCTGCTCTGTCTTCCAGAGCCTGAAACTCAGAACCCTTTTCAGAGGTTACACAGCCAAACCTGGTTATAAAGTCTCATGAATTTATTTATAAGCAGCTTATCCTTTTTGCCATCTATATACTGCCCTTTCAGGAGTATTCTTCTTCCTTCCCTTTCAAGACCGATACAAAAAACCAAAAAGGTACTGGGTAAGGAAAACCTAAACTAGAGAACATGTATTCCTAGTTTCCCAGATTCTTACTTAAAACTAACTGAATGTGCATGTGCTTATCAAGTTTCTATAGGTCAGAAACCTCCATTTTCTATTGATTAATTAATTAATTTCTTCCTTTTAAAATTTCATTTAACAAGCTTACATTATGCTAGGTCCTAATGACACAGTAGTAGATAAGGCAGACATGCTTTTTTTCTCATACAGCTTTAGTTCAAAACCAAACTTCTGTTTAGCCTCCTTGAACCCCCATTTCAAAATCAGGTGATTAATGAATTCTGTGTTTCTAAAATGAGCAAAATAGTTTAGCTCTCTTCTGAACAGGGCCTTCATATCTGTGCACTATCTTGCTAAGTAGCTTCCAGCAAATTATTTCATATTTCAAGTTTTTATTAACTGATAAGCATGTGTAATAGAGATAATAATAATGCTATGTGATTTTAATGACCAGAAAGTGTCCTAAAAATACATAGTACTAAGCCAGTTCCAGGTAGTAGGGGGAACCACTTGAAATCTCATTTCCATCTGGCTATTTATGCAAACGTTTAACTTGTGTTTTGTCCTCTTTATGTATATTTCCTTTGTTGCTTGCAGGCCTCCCTGATGCCATTATCTGCTGTTTTGCTTGAAAATTGAGCTTGTCTCTTTGAAATATGTTACATAGTGTAAAAAGTGTAAGCAAACTCTGACATTAAAATCAACTTAAGTAGAGACAAACAAATGAATATAGATGGGGTACTTTGCTGTTCTTTCCCCTGGCTCCCTCCCCCGGCTGCCCTTTGGCTGGGATGTGCATCTCTGACAGAGTCATAATTCAGTATGTGTTCAAAGGCTACAGATTCAGCAGTAAGCACTTAAATGGTACTGTAAGTGATATCTTAACAACTTCTGTTAGGCTTAAAAATGAATCCTTGTAGAGACTAATATATTGTACAATTTTTTAAAAAGATGAATAGAGAAAATAGCCTGACTTTAATAGAGTGCTCTTCCCATAATAGCTGGAATTTGTGATTCACCAGCATACCCACATAATGGTTTTTGCAGTAGTAGTACTGCAGTTTAAGGAAATCTCTTTTGTCTAGGCCTCAATTAATTAAAATATATGTTTAACTAACATAAAAATAGGATTCCAGTAGGAAAAATAATTCTTTAGTATTTCTTGAAGAGTTTTAAAATCTGTGGCAGATATGTTTCTGGGCATTGGTGATCTTATTTTTTTTTTTTTCCCACTATGCCGAATATAGCCCTAAATACTGATTGCCACAGAGATAATGCCTGGTACAAATGCTTGCATCAAATGTTCATGAAAGTTGGCAAAGGAGGGCAAGCGTCCCAGGACAAATGGCTGGCTTTCCTTATCAAGTTAGGAAACCACCTGACAGACTACATGGTTCTTGTCTACTCCAATAACCTTAATTGCATTTGGGAAACTTGAAATGAGGCCATGAAGAATACACAAGAACTTGGTGACTGTGGGCTCCTGAGAATAAGGTGTACCATTTCTCAGTGTTCTCAAGGATAATCTGTAAAACCTGATCACATAGGCCTTTGTTCTCTAATGGAGGGTTGGAATCAGCTTTAGCTAAGTACATATGCATGGGGAACAGCTCATAAAAGACCTCTTTTGATTGCCTTCATCTATCTCTTCAAGTTTTTCTTTTTCTTTCTTTTTTTTCTCTCCAAGAAACTAAAGCAATAGCTGTATTCTGTAGCCATGTTAGTGTCCACTTGCAGACTTGAGATCCAAACAGGTCTATGGAATTTTGTTAAAAGCATATCAGACCTATAACCTTGGATAAAGGAAAAAGTTAGTTCTGAGACTTGTGTGCATTCCTGAGACAAAAGAGAAAATGTAGAAGTAGTGACACAGAGTAGATATGTGATCTACACCTGATGTAGTGATACAGAGTAGATATGTGATCTACACCTGATGAACAGTACCTAATTTCCCCCCTTCAAGTGTAGAAATGGACACAAAGTAAGTGACTAGAGCAAGGGGTGGATGAATAGATGAAGTAAGAATTTTCTGAGCTCTCTGCTCCCTGAATGATATGAAAACTAGAAAGACTAAAACTAGGAATAGAAAATCTAGAGCACACAAAGAAAAGAAGGTCTCAGAAATATTACAAAAATAATTGATTGCTATAAGCACTTTAGTTCAGTGACTTCAAATTGGTGTCCTACTAATTGGTGCTAATCAGTGCTAATTCCAGGATTTTCTATGATAGGAAAATATATTTTACCTTCATATTTTTAGACTTATGTTGGACTCACAGGGAATCATTTTTTGTTCAGTTGACAAGTCAATAGCATTTATTGAGCATTCATTGTACACAGAACAACATATTGTTCATATAATTTTGTCTGGGAAACTGAATGTGAAGTTTTCTGAGAGGAGACACAGATTCAAGTTTAATAACATCAGGGACCTCATTAAGAAGCAACTTCACTGATTCTGTGGTTCAGCTACAAAGTCCCAAAGCTTGTGTTAGAATGAGGCTTCCTTATATTGCTTTGTTACTTGAGCTTCCTCTTCTTGAAGCTAAGTGGTAAATCCTATTCTACTGAAGCAGCTTCATTTTAGCATTGGTTTTTTCTTTTCAACAGAAGTTCAATTTCCACAGGAAATTTTCTTTAATATGGAGAAACTGTATCAAATTCGGATCATGCTTATAATCAGATTTTGGGATTCAGAGCAGAACTGTTTCTGCAAATAATCTTTGTTTGTCAGGATCTGTGTGTGACCTTTTCTCAAAAGATTTAGTTGGTCAATTCAAATTTTCCCTCTTTCCCTGTCCTGTCAGTGCGCCTTCTACCTCTCTGTTCCCATATTTATGCCCCAACTACTCCTTTGCTATGGGTTAGAACACATGATCTCTGGGGATAGAGTGTTTATCACTTCTGATGGGTATCTGGCATCACCAGGAGAGTGGAGGAAAACAGTCACAAGAATGATAATGTACAGTTTTCTAGCGTGAAGGGGGAAAAAAGATCCATGCAATTTACTTGAGTCTTATACAACTCTGGCCATTTGATGTTCAAAAGCCCACAGCAGACCTGGCTTTAATCTCTACACATGCAGGTTTAGCTGCAGTTCTTAGCATAGCATGGGTTCAAAGGGGAGAAATACAATACCCAACAACAATAACAACAAAATCCAATACATGCTTAGCAGGTCTTAGCAGCCCAGAAGTGCTAAACAGATTGTTTTACATGGAGATACAGGCTGGGAGCACCCCATTAGAGAGAGAGATCCAAGATAAGAACCATAGCATAGGCAGAAACATGCTGCTTCTGTATAGCAGGTTTATGGCTTGAAACATCATGGAATGAAACATCACCAAACATTACAGTCACCTTCACTGATTTACATGGCAAACCCACTGTGATTTGGCAAGAATAGACCCCATGTGTATCTTCAGGTCTCAGCTGTTCTGAATTCCAGATGTAAACATTGTTGGTCATCATGAAGTGTGCATGGTTTGTGTTTGCTTATATAATGGTGTAAGGTGCTTTCCCCCCTACTATCCTGGATTTTTAAATTGAGCTTTATCTCTATAATACTTTCCACATTTATTCCCAGCTTCCTATATCTCTCCTCTATTACATATTGCCAGATCAGCAAGTTAGAAGTATTGGTTAATTGCAACAGCTGGTGCATTAATGGCCTTTGAGTTCATTTGTTTGGCAACAATTTATGAGGGAATGAGTTATTGTTCTCCATAATACATTTTCAAATATTCAAAGAGCATTGTCAGAATAGCTGCATTAGTTAACTCCAGGAATTAAGAAATGATTTCTTTTTAGGTACCAGATTTCAGAGTGGGTTTGTTCTAGAGTAGCTTTAGACCATAAGGTTTACCACTCAATAAAAATTATGCCTTTGAAGACTGACTTATTCTCGGTATATGTTTAACTGTAATGCTGTTTTAGAAGTAACATTAATGCAAAATTAGAATCTGAGGTGAGTTTTTTTATTTTAATTTTTAAATTTTTTTCAGATAATTTATACACAGTTGGAGACCAGTTTTCAATAATTTTTTCCATTATTAAGTAACCACCATATAGGTTGGAGAATAAGTAGTCATGTGTAACTGCTGACTTGCCCTGGGCACAGCAAGTTATACCTAGGCACAGCCCATGGGGCCAAGGAGCCTCTGTATCTCTTTTCTTTCAGAGTTAGCCAAGAAAAGCACAGGGCATCCATTTCCTAGACCCATGGCAGGATGGAAGAAAAAAACTGCCATTCAAACAATTATAAATCTGAGTATCTTACCTGGACAACTTAAGTGAATATACAAAAACAAAACAAAACAAAACAAAACCCTCCTTTCTTTTTCCTCCTCACCCCCAAGTTATTTAGCTTTTCAGCCTAATGAGTTTATTTTGGTGGTGATTTCAGAAATTTTCCAAGTAATATATCAAGATAGCTCTAGTTTATGCAGAAAGCCAGACTTCATATTCGGGAATCGGACTTGGGGACCAATTGCATCACTTGCCAGCCCTGGGACCTTCAGCAAATCACTTCATCTTCTTTCTAAGCCTTAGTTTATTTACAGGCCAGAGGGAAACAAGACTTTGTTTCCCACAGCATCACTGTGAAAATTAAAAGCGTGGTATAAATGAAAGGTATTTTTGTTGTATCCTCCAGAGTTTGCTATTTCACATATAATGATCTAAAATAAAAGTTGATACAATTATATAAATAATATTTTCTACTGATTGATGATCTCTTTCCAGTTTATATTTTAACCCATGGGTTAGGATTTTAGATTAGAGCTTTTATAACTTATTGCTATTGAACAAATGTAAGAGAAAAGACACAATCAGGAAATCAAAATAACATTCATTCACATACCAACTCATCCATTCACTGATATGTATTATGTTCCTACAGTGTGGGAGGTACTTCAGTGTAGAGATGAGTATGATGAATGTCTTGCCTTTTCGTAAAGACTGGCATCAATGTGAGTAGCTGTGATGTGAAAGGGGCTATAGTCCATGTATGTTTAAAGCAAAGTAGGGTCTTAAAGGAGAAAGACAACTCTGTCTGGATAGAGGAATGAGGTAGTGAGGACGAGGTTGTAACAGGCTTGAATAAGGTTTCTTATTCTCTAGTAGCCCATGGTCTAAGAGAAGCGAATATACACTTAATTTTAACAAAAAGGTGATCAGTAAAGATCTGTACAGAAAGATAAAGATATGAACATATGTACCAATATTCACTTGGAGAGCATAGAACAGTGAATGACTGGGGAGGGTGGAAAAGGCTTCGCTGTGGGTAAAATAGCTCCAAGAATGCTTTAGGGAGGTTCCAGTCTTTCCCAGCTTTGTACCAAACACTTTACTTACACGAACTGATTCCGTTATTATAGGCAGTATTGTCTGCTGGTTGAGAGTACACTTTTTGAAAATGCTACAAATCCTGGTTTTTATCCTAGCTTTTCAGAACTTACCAGTTGCATTACTTAAGATGCTTAGCCTCTAAACCTTTTCATCTGTACAATTCGGATCAACATACCACCTCTTTGAAAAATTGGCATTTGGATTAGTCAGAGTGTAGACATGTAGATAAAGCAATTAGTCCAGTGCCCAGCACATAGTAAACCCTTGATATATAGTGCATTATATGGTTGTTCTTGTTGGAGCAATAGTGTCAGTAATAGAACTAGTAGCAGTAGAAGGAGTGGTAACAGTGCAAATATATGAGGTCAGTATCATTAGTCCCTTTCTAAAGACAGGGAAATCAAGTCTTGGCTCAGTTGTGGAGCTTGCTCAATGCTAGTAGTGACCAAGCCATGATTAGAATCTTGGTTATCCCACTCCAAAGTTTAAGCTCTTAAATATTGGAGGAAGTTAATATCTGACTGGCTCCTGAAAGAAAAGGAACATGTCAAAAGAAATGAAGATGAGCACTGTTTGTAGGCTCGGAGTGCCATACTGTGTCAATTGGAGAAGAAAAATCCACATTTTAAGGATATTTGTTCATAATATTGCAAACCAGATCCAAAATAGGAACTTAAAAATTAGCAGTTTTATGTACACAAGGAACCTTTGTGTTAACTGAGCGAGTTTGTTAATTTCTTCCTTATTGTTGGGCATGAACCATATATGAGTCAGCTTTAGCTCCTCTAACAAAATACCATAGACTGGGTAGCTTAAGCAACAGAAATCTATTTTTCATCATTCTGGAGGCTGGCAAGTTTAAAATAAAGGAGCTGGCAAGGTAATTTCATTCTGGGGTCTCTTCTCTTGGCTTATGGGTGGCTGTCGTCTTGCTTTGTGCTCTTGTAACCTCTTCTTTGTTCACACATAGGAAGAGTGAAGTCTCTGGTATCTCTCCTTTAAGTGCATTGATCCTTCAAATCAGGGCCTCCACCCTTATGACTTTTATTAAAGTTTGATAGTTTCCTTAGGGTCCCTATTGTCAAATATAGCCATATAGGGAGTTAGGGCTTCAAAATAGGAATTTGGTAGGGACACAATCATTGAATCTATAGAGAGAATTTTGTCACACATTACTAGTCATACACCCAGAAGTAGTCATAAGATGTAAAAAGTGGCTACCCTGTATGTATATAAGCATGTACATATATATTTTTTTTGGCAGCCGTGTTTCCTGATGAAACTGTTTTTCAAATTCACAGTGTTATAGTTTCTTTTTTTGTTGTTCTTTTTTTTTTATTATGTTATGTTAGTCACCATACAGTACAACATTAGTTTTTCGATGTAGTGTCCCGTGACTCATTGTTTGCGTATAACACCCGTGCTCCATGTAATACGTGCCCTCTTTAATACCCACCCCCGGGCTCATCTGTCCCCCCACCCCCTCCTTCTAAAACCCTCGGTTTGATTCCTGGAGTCCATAGTCTCTCATGGTTCATCTCCCCCTCTGGTTCTGCCCCCCTTCATTTTCCCCTCCCTTCTCCTAAAGTCCTCTGTGCTATTCCTTAGCACAGTGTTAGAGTTTTATCTCTTTTTTCTTAAATTCGGAGCCTATCATTTTAGGCGTGGTATGTGTCATTCTGTTCCAGTGTAAATATTTGATCTTAATGTAAGTGTCAATCCCTACCTCCAGTTTAACAAAACTGTTAAGAATAGTCATCCTCCTCTTGCAGGCTTCCTTGCTCCACTACCTTGGGGCCTGGTCTTGCAGAGTAACGGAAGTTCTCAGAGGATGGAAATACTGTGGGATGAGCTCAAGCTTGGTATCGATGGACCTGTGTTTAAATCCTGGATGACTAAGTGTCTTTTTCATGACCTCGGTTTTTTCATCCACAAAAAGAGATATTATTTCCCTATTGGATTGATACAGTAACCAAAATAAGTGGTAATTATTACCACCACCAATTGAGAGAGTCAAAAATAGTATTCTCTTCTTTCATGGAAGAAGGGGTGAGGGATCTGGAGTTTACAAAAACTTGTTATTAGGGGGGTTTAAAAAAATGCTAGCTTGCTGAAATTTTGATCTCCTATCCCCTTCCCCAAAAATACAGCAATCTGTCAAGTATGCCCTCACCTGGCAGCCAGTTTTAACCTGCCTTTACTTAGGAGGATCCTACAGCTTTTTGCCAGGGTTCAGCTTCTGCTTTTCACATCTTTTCCCCTGCTTGTAACTGATATACCCAATTAACGACGTATGGTACCTGGCACTGAATATCTTCTCTGACCGCATTCCCTTAGCTATGCCCCTGCTCTTTTTCTCTGACTCATCATTACTGACAGATGCTCATAGTCAGCCAGGAGTTGGGCTATCGTCCCTGAAACTTTGTGCTGTATTTTTCCTTCTTGCCCATGTTTGCTCCATATTTTGCTTGCTTCCTTCCACTGTATAGTCTCCATTTTATTCCCTTCATGCCACAAGGCCAGTTCCATGCTGTGAGGTATACTAAACCTCTCCTGGGAGCCAACATGAGCTGCTGCCGTCATTGTTGTGAATGCATATGTTGGGAGAAAAAAACATCTATTTCACAGTGAAATACTTGAAAATCTATAGGAAAATGATAATGCATGTGTAAAAAAGTGGAAAATGGACTTCAGGACAGCAATTTTACTTTAAAATATATTTGCAGGAAGGTAAACTAAAAATAAATGAATTCTAATGGTTGATTTTATCTCAACAGCTCAAGCTGTTATGCAGCAAATATCGATACTGTTAGGAATACCTCAACGTCACCTTGGGCTGAGCTGGTTGATACAGTATACTCCAAGGTGCCAAAAAGGACATTGATCGCTTTGGGTGAGGAGGGACTTTTACCTATCTAACTGTATAGAGTTTGCATGTGTGATTGGCATATATGACCACCCAACCAGTCACTCAGGGACAAATGTGTTCATTGAGTCCTATACAAGAAAATATCATACTGGCTGGGAAATGCAAAAATAAATAAGACATAGTAAATCCCTCTCAAGGATATTACATGGAATTTAGTCTGAGAGATGTTTTGTTCTACACAGTATAGAAAGTGATGCTACAGGATTTTGCAGAAGAGTAGTTTGAATCATTTCCTTTTGAGAGTATTATTTCTAAGCCTTGGGCAGTTAACAACAAACTTTTAATCTGCAATTGGGGTAGGCCTCGAGAGGAGTGGCTTGTTTTCTGCTTCATGTAGTGCTGCCCGAATTGCTTGTCTGGGACCGGAGGATCCAAGGCATCTTCATGTACATGGCTGATACCTTAGCTGGGGTAGTCTGGATTGGCTTGCTTTTCTCCCTTATCCTTCGTAGTCTCTCCTCCTCCACAGTCTCTCCTCTCTTCATGGCCTCTTTCTTTACATGAAGATGTCTTTACAGGCATACGTGGACCTTTCAAGTATTTAATTTTGCTGGAAGCACTGGCTTCCCATAATTACAGATAAAGTTTGCCTTTTTTTTTTTTTTAAGATTTATTTATTTATTTTAGAGAAGGAGTGTGTATGCGTTTGTGGTAGCACATGAGCAGGGGGATAGGCAAAGAGATAGAGAGAATTTTCGAGCAGACTCCCTGCTGAGCACGGAGCCCATTGTGGGGCTCCATCCCAGAGTCCTGGGATCACAACCTGAGCTAAAATCAGATTCGGCTGCTTAACTGACTAAGCCACCCAGGTGCCCCAAGATAAAGTTTGCTTTTAAGCTCAAATTTTTTTATAGTCCTTGGTTTTGTGATATTACGATACTGGCCAAATGTTTACAAAATTTTCCAAACTTGAGACATTACCAAATTATGAATCTTGTGAAGATTTTTTTTGTTTTAATTTATTTATTTTACAGACCCGTTTTGCTCACTGGAAACTTAAAACTAGTAAGAGAAAGAAGATGTGTTCATGAATAACAGCTGTGGGGATCATAATTAAGGGCTTATCGAAAGGAATCACTGTCTTTCAGAAGCATATAAGAAGCCTTCATGGAAGAGACTGTATTGAAAAGGGATCTTAAGAAAGTGGTAGGATTTCCACAGGTGAAGGAAATTAGAGAGAAAAACACTACTTTTACTACACAGATGTAAAGACATAAGCAGAAGTGTGAAAACAGGAATCAGATAAAGCAATAATAATAATGCTAATATTTATTATTTGTTGAGTATTTGTGATGTGGTGCTAAATTAAGCCAAGGTGTTCTAATACTCTTTAATACTTATTACACCCTACAGGAGGAGAGGTATTATTATCCCTGTTTTACAGAAATACAAATACTGATGGAGTGCCCAGGTGGCTTGTTGTTAAACAGAAATACAAATACTAGCTCAGAGAGCTTTAATAATTTGGCTGAAGTCTAACAGGTAATGAAAAGTCTAACAGGGGTGAAAGTCCAGAAATTGTGTTCATATTTGCCTGGCTCTAAAGCTTGTGATATTTATAGGATGTTTATGCTGCACAGGTCAAGCAAAGAAAGTTCCAAGAACAGGCAGTGGTCAGCCATGTTCACTGCTACTGAGAAGTTACATAAGAAAACTGAGAACTGACTTTGGAGATGATAGCAGGGAGGTCACTGTTTGCTTTCAGAGGGTCAGTTTCAGAGTTTTGTTAAGGCTAAATTCTTGATACAGTAGATTCCAGAGAAAATGGTCAGTGAGAAAGTGGAAACATGGATTACAGATAATTCCTTAGAAGAATTTAACTGCAGAGGGAAGCAGGGAAACAACACAGTACCCCTGGGCAGTGATTTGGGATGAAGGGAAGGATATTTGGCTTTACGTTTTATTTGTTGATGAGAATGAGCCAATAGAGACAGAAGAAATGATGATATGGAAAAGGAGATCGTTAGAGGATCAAAGGCCTTGAGTTGGTGCTGGCTGGGATCCAGTACACTTGTGGAAGGGTCATCTTGCAGACAGGAGCAGTGATAGCTTCTTGTAACCGAAGAGAGACAGAGGACCTGGGTACAGATGCAGGCTGATGTTTCGGTGCTGGGAAGATAAGGCCTTTTTCTGACTTTTTATTTTTGGTGAAACAAGAAACAAGGTTATCATTTGAGAGGATGGGCAAGGGGTCTAATTAGGAGTGTAGGATGGAATTGCGCAGAATATGTTGCATTCCCTGTCTTATTCTGAAGATCACAGTATGAAGTATGGGTTGCTTGCCTTATGGAGGAAGCACAGCTGCAGTAATAGAGAAAACAGGCTCAAATCAGCAATGTTGAAAGAAGAAAATCCTACCAAAGCCTGGAGATCATCTCCACAGACACAGATCTGAGCAGCCCAAAGTGAAATGAAAAACAGATCTCAAAGTATATAAATCATCATAGATCCTGACAGTTAAACATCCATAAGGCAGCAGGCAGGAAGAACTGAACCTGCTGGCTCTGAAAGAGTAATTGCCATGTGATTCTCAAGTTTGTGTTTCCATACAAATATAGCTAATATAGTATTGGTTGAGTTAGGTGACAAGTTCTGTAGTAGCCTTGGAGAAAGGGTTGGAGAGGTGAAGAAGAGCAGCTAGGGGGCTTCTAGCGATAAGAGAGTTAATGTACATTTATCCTAAATGAAGAAATAAAACAAGGAAATTCAGAAATAAAACAAGGAAATTTCACCGAAAACAAGAAAATAAAAAAAAACAAGTGTAGCTATGAAATAGAGGTGAGATTTGATCAACTAGAAGATTAAACAAATTTTTGACACAAGTATGCATTTACAGTCTTTTAGATAGTATTCTGAAAGTCTACACTCATCAGAAATTTATTTCTTTATTTTGACATTTAAAAATCATATAAATCGGTTACATAAAATTAGCTTACATGTAACACTCGCTTACATGGTGCTTACAATGTGTCTGGTGCAAAGAGATTTACATACTATTGTACTCATTTACCAGGAACAACTCTGAATTACATATATTGTTACTATACCCATTTTACACTTGGGGAAACTGGAACATAGAAACCTGCCAGAATCACACAGTATGCAATGAGTAGAGAGCTAGGCTATAAACCCAGACTAGTTTTGCCATACTGCATGATCTACTAGTTAAGGATTATTATGCGATAGGCATATTAAAATTAAAATCCTGGATGAAAAAATATAGAAAGTGGGGAAATAATTGTACCAGGAAACTAGTGCAAGGGCCACTAACCGGATCTTTGAGTTGCTTAATACTCAGGATGCAAACAGGACCAGGATTCGCAAATCTGCAGATTGAGCAGGACTGTTGCCTATGGGATCCGTTATAATAGGAACCAGTTTATAATGTCACATGATGCATGTTATGCTGTCTCGTGTCCTGTCAAAATTCATATCTTGAGGTTTTAATCCCTAGTACCTCAGAATTTGACAGTTTGGGGACCTAGGGCCTTTAAAAAGGTGATTAGGTTAAAATGAGGCCCTTAGGGTAGGCCTAATCCAATCAGAATGGTGTCCTTGTAAGAAGAAGAAATTCAAGATACAGAGAGACACCATATATGTGCACACACAGAAGAGAGACCACGTGAGAAGAGAGCAAGAAAAATGGCCTTCTGCAAGCCAAGGACTGAGGCCTCAGGAGAAACCAAACCTGCTGACATCTTGATCTTGGACTTTCTGCCTCCAGAAGTATGAGAAACAAATTTCTGTTTTTTTAAGCCACCAGCCGGTGGTGTTTTGTTATGGCCTCTTAAGCAAACTGATACAATGGAGTTGTAATTTTGGAACAAAACTGTTTAGGTGGACCACAGGGCAAAAGTAGGGATTTTGACCAAGTTTGTTCATCAGCGGGCTGTGTAGGAAGAAAGCTTTAGGCCAGATTATCACCTCTGTAGAACCAGACAACCCCAGCAGCTATCCAAGTATGACAGCTGAAATCCAATGGTGATTTCATGTTATCTAAAATTTATGTACTGGCAATTTTCCCCTGCACATTTCAAGGAAATCTGGGAAAAAAGCAGAAGACACTTTCACATTAACCGGGTGACCCTGCATTATATGATTTTCTTTGCCCCCCCCCCCCGCCAAAAAAAATTCAATGACTTTTTTAAAATCTCTGCTTTTATTGTAGCTACACACTTTTGTAAAAGCAACTTGCAGAAACATGTTCTAAAAATTGACATTTTCAGGTAGCTCCAGGCACTGCGTGGGGCACTGAAGCAACCCTCTAGGCACGTTGACCTCAGCCTTTCCCTGCACCAAGTTCCGATCGCAGCAGGAGATTTGAATTCATTATGAAAGGGAATTCAGCTTTCAGAACTGGGTACCATATGTCTTCCTTGGTGATAAGGTTGACATTTGCATCCATTGAAAATACATAAGTCAAGTCATTCTTGTGCTAATTCTCCTGGGGAAGAACCTGCAGCTGACTTAAATCCAAGCGCTGACAGGCTGCAGCCCTGGGATCCTACAGGTTTTCACATCAGCGCATATTCCAGAAGGTGTAAGGCAGTCATCCCTTGGAATTTTGAAACAGACAATAGACAAAGAGGTAAAGGGAAGTTAAGGTTTTTGCTTTTTCTTCTTTGGCTCTCTTGGCACACACTGCTCACATAGACTTTCCGTTCTATATAATTTTCATTTGTTTCTGTTTATTATTAAATTTCTCTATCCCAAATTTTTAAAAATCTGCTTGTGCTCTGTGTTAATTGAAAAATGTGTATGTTACCTTATATCAGCACAGAATTGACAAAAATGCATTTGCTGAGGTTTCTCGTTGTTCACTACATTCTATCAGTGATCTATTATGACTTTGGAGTAATAATTTATGAAAGGACCTGAATGAAAAGTGAGTGACAGAAATAATTATTATTTTCTGACTAATATGACCTTGATAAATTTAAAACATTCATATTCAATTACCAGGTATGAATAAGGACTATTAATGTATACTTATTTTTAATTGATATTTTGTATCTTAAATGTACTCAAGTTCTTGCTTTATTATTTATTTGACTTTGATCAAACCACCATACATCACCAATCACAGTTACTTAATACATACATAGTCCTGCAAACAGTAGAAATAATATTTTTAATTATTTAGTGATCAGTTATACATCTTGGATCTTTGGACAAGAATGTAATCACTTAACATTCTCACTAGAGGACAGGTAGGGATGTGGGCTTAATACAACTTTAGTTCATTAATGTTTATTGGATATTTGAATGTCTAAGACTTCTTTTTTCTTAAAAGAAGATTATTTTATTTATTTGACAGAGAGAGATCACAAGTAGGCAGAGAAGCAGACAGAGAAAGGTGGGGGGGGAAGCAGACTCCCTGCTGAGCAGAGAGGCCCATGCGGCACTCGATCTCAGGACCTTGAGATCATGACCTGAGCTGAAGGCAGAGGCCTAACCCACTGAACCACCCAGTGCCCCTAAGACTTCTTTAAACACTTAAGTTATAAGGAAAAAATTAGCCTTTATTTTGTCATTTTATTACCGTCTTTTCATGCAACCGTGCAAAAGATTTTGCATGTACAAAAATATATAAAAGTGTAGGGTAGTGGGAAAAACAAATGGGAAAAACTCAAGAGAGCCTGACTTTTCATCTTGTTTCTGCCGTTGATTTTCTGTGTGTTCTTAAACAATAAACAAGACTTGTCTCATTTTCCTCATTTATAAATAGCAGCAATATGACCTTTGCTATCTACTGTTTCTTGTGATTTAAATTAGCTAATACACAAGAAAGCATTTAGAAATGTTATGTAAGTATTTTTTACTATTAGTGGAGGTTTGTGCATTGTTCAGCCTGAATCAGAGAGTTAGCCAAAGCATGAAAAGATTTTTTCGTAAGTATTTTTACCGCCGTACAGAAACTGGACTCTGCCTGATTACTTTCTCTATTTTAATAACACTCTTATGAATTAAAAAACTATATTCAATGAGTGTCGTTTAATTTTGTGTACATCTTTTACTGAGCAGGGTACGTTGCTATGGTAGCTACTTGATAGAAGACTGGATGCATTCTAAATGAACGAATCATCCAATAAATGCAGATATTTCCAAGGTATTTGATTCTTTAAAAAAGGAAAGAAAATTAGATAATATTGTAAAATAGGTTTATGCCGTATCATTTAAAATGAGCATTGAGGGGTGCATGGGTGGCTGTCAGTTGAGCACATGATTGACTTGATTTTGGCTCATGTCATAATGTTAGGGTTGTGAAATTAAGCTCCTCTTTAGGCTCTGTTCTCAGCGTGGAGTCTGCTTATGATTCTCTCCCTCTCTCTCTGTTCCTGCTCACACTCTCTCATACACGCTCTCTAAATAAACAAATAATCTTTAATAAATAATTAAATAAGCATTGATTCCCAGTAATAATATAAACTGTGAAGGAAAAAAAAAACCAACCTCTCCCCCCAAATTATTTTTCTCTACTATTTTAATATATGTGTCATTTGACAAATTACCCATCATTGCTATTTCTCCTTGTCATACTCTTAAAAGAAAACATGTTTAGCCTCCACCATGAGACTTCTTGGATGTGCAGTTGGAGGACAATGGGCTGGAGGCAATAAGCGTGAAAGACTTTTTAAAAGTTGTAGCGGCGTGTAGGCAGCCAGGAAGGACATGGGATTGAATATGTAAGACAACAAACATCAACCTAAAACTGAATGGATCTGTCCTGACCAGGTTTAAAATTTGAAAACAGAGCTTTCCTTAATGTAATGGAAGATTCAGGAGATGCTCCTTGCTTCTGTCTTCCTTTTCTCCCTCCTCCTTTTTCTTTCCTTTCTTCTTTCCATTCCTCTTCCCCCCCCCCTTCCTTATTCCTTACCTCTTTTTTCCTTCCGTTCTTGCTCCTTTTTCCTCTCCCTCCACCCATCACTCCCCTCCTTTCTCTTCTTGCCCTCTTGCCTTCAGCTCTTCGACTTCTTTTTACCCCCTTTCTGGGTTTATAAATGATTATCCTTTTCTGATATTCCATAGCTATTACCTTTTGCTTTCAGAGAAATAATTTCTCTGCTTTAGTAGAAGAAACAATGGGGAATGGCCTTCTCCATAATTTCCTTTGACCATCTTCTTGCCAATGATATTAAGGTTTATCAACATTTCATAAGATATTACGTTTCACTCTTTTTTTCCCCTTATACTTAGGTCATTGACTAAATATAACAGGTATCATCACCCAGAAAATATTGAATCGTGCCAGTAAAACATGAATTCAAATAGCTATTTTTGTCACAAAAATTACTTATCTTTTTTTTCCCATGATAAGTTAGCCTGGAAGGTATATTTACCTAAGAGGACATTCTGCCTATGGCAGATATTTTATTTCAATGAAACGATAACTGGAGTTTTGAAAAATTAAATACCTATTAGCTAAAAAGTATTACAGATAATACTGTGAAGCCCTGACATTTTGTGAGGAAACATATCAGAACTGATGTGGGAAACAAAGGCAAGAGAAAAATCAAATTTCCTTAGTACCTACAGCTCATTGGCACGTCCTTGAAATAGGCAGAGCAACGTTCCTCTAGGAACTCAGCTGCCTTGATGTTAATGCTTTGCTAAGGGCACGAAACAATCTTAGCCTGACCCCACAGGATCCTGTAAGTCTACTTTAACGTATAAAAATTCCTTTGGAAACATCCTTTATCTCTCCCCCATTGGATACATGTTGGCAATCATCCTCCAAGCATATGGCCCACTGACAGACATCTGAAGAATCTCATGACTGAATTTTAACTAAACAGTAATAAATGACCTTTTTCTGATAATAGCTAGCCTCCTCAGGATCCTGGGAACCTTGTTTCCAAAGTACCTTGGAGGCTTGAGGTATGCCTAACCCCATCTCAACTTGGAAATATGTAACAGTCACTTATCACAACCCCAATGCAGCTCTTTTTGCCCATGGGTCTTGTCCCGTGCTTTTTTTTTTTTTTTTTTTTTAAGATTTTATTTATTTCTTTGACACAGAGAAAGAGAGATCACAAGTAGGCAGAAAGGTAGGCAGAAAGAAAGGGGGAAGCAGGCTCCCTGCTGAGAAGATAGCCCAATGTGAGCTTGACCCCATGACCCTGAGACCATGACCTGAGCGGAAGGCAGAGGTTTAACCTACTGAACCACCCAGGTGCCCTGTCCTATGCTTTAATAAAACCACTTTTTTGCACCAGAGATGTCTCAAGAATTGTTTCTTGGCCATTGGCTCCAAATCCCAACATCTTCCTACATCAAGAACCATATATGGGGCATCTGAGTGGCTTAGTCATTAAGTGTCTGCCTTCAGCTCAGGTTATGATCCCAGGATTCTGGGATCAAGCCCCACATCGGGCTTCCTGCTCAGAGGGAAGCCTGCTGCTCCCTCTCCCATTCCCCCTGCTTGTATTTCCTCTCTCTCTTTCTCTCTGCCAAATAAATAAGTAAATAAATAATCTTTAAAAAAATACATATGTTGGATGTTTCAGCCCTATTTTTTTAATGATTCTATTCTATTTTCATTGTTTGGATGATACCTGTTCACACTGGGGAGAGCTATTTGCTTTACTCAGCCCACCAATTCAAATGCTGATCTTTTCTAGAAACACCCTCACAAACACACGGGTTACAATAATATGTAACAAGACATCTGGGCATCCTTTGGCCCAATATAATTGACACATAAAATTAACCATCACGGTTATGTAATCTGCATTTGAACTATCAGTGGTACAATGTTACCTTTACAAAAAATTTAATTATAAAACTTTATATAATATCTCTATAATGATATTTCATAATAATTGTATTTAAATTGAGTTTGTAACATTAATTTTTCTGTAGCTGAAAAATGTAATAAATATCTCATCCAAGACTGGCATTAGAATATTTTATGCACATCAGATTTTATTATTTCAATGGTTTTTATTCTGGTTGCTCTATGCTAAACTTGCTTCTCTGAGTTTATTATCCATTTCTCTCTCCATGTATGAAACCGTTTCCTTGTCCATCAATATAACCTCAATGTAATGAAATTTTTAATTAGTCTCTCCTATCTGAAACCATGGTTTAATTTTCTTCCACTGTAAGATGATTTCTTTTCCCCAAATATAGATGTTTCTGGGACTCAACTGTTTGAAATATGTGTGTCTTTTAAACCTAAAATACAGATTGTTTCCCAGCTATTGTGCATTTGTGCCATTGCATACAAATCAAGGACATAAATTTCTCAAATCATATGTAAACAGCTCATTAATGTAAAGTATATAACTATATGCAAATTGACTTATAAGGGCTAATAGTTTGTACAGGTATTAAAATTAAAAAGTTTGAGCTAAATGTGTTTTTGGACCATCAAATACTGTGCACTACAAATTATCTTTTCTGTGAGACAGATTTACCTGACTTATTTTTACTTTCTCATCATGACTTTTTATTAATCAATAGTGAAATTTAGTTAATAGAAATAATAATTCACTGCATATTCCCACAGTCCAGTTTTTGACCATAGCATATACTGCATTTTTCCTCCTTGTATTTTAATTTAGGTTTGTTTTCTTTACTGAATTATAAATCCAGTCTAAAAGGACCAGGCCTTTTCCTTTGGTGCCTCTCATAACATTTCAATTAAGTGCTTAATGACAGATTGTTAAGTATGAAATTTTGAGGGGTTTTGTAAGCTAACAAGTTAAAACACAGCAGAAACATGAGACCTCTGGATCATAGAACAGAACTTTTACTCATAAAACATCTTATCCTGTTCTGACATCTTGGTCTATGCAGGCCATGTGGTAAGAGCCAGATTTACACCATAGGAGAAGAATTCTGAAATATGAAACTTGGAGTTTATTTGGGGTGGCTGGCGTGTCTGCCAATCCTCCCTTTTGGAAAGAGAAAGAAGACCTTTGGTCTGGAATGTAAACAAATCCTCTCTGAGAAGATGGAAGAGAGGGTACCACTCTACTACCCTGCAATGTAAGCAAATGGATCTGGGAAGATACATCTTTTTTCTGTCTTTAGGGTTGCTATTCAATCATCTTTTATTCCAGGCGCTGGTGCCTTTTGCTCAGAAAGCAATAATCAAGCAGAAACATGGCAATATTCATGGAATATTTTCTCTCAGAACTTATAAGGTGACATACAATGTATTGTCCAAGTTGGGACACTTTTGAAAGTGAAAAGAGTATCATTAATTTTTTTTTTTGCCAGAAACATATCGTGAAAGACAAAGGCTGAGAAACAACTTCAGATACAAGAAGACAAGAGAGAAGCCACCTAAATTTAGTGTGTGATCTGGCAATTAACCATCATGGCCTTACCTCAGGGATAAGACTTGCACCAGTGCTATTTGCTGTGAGAAAAGAAATCTGTCTCTGATCCAGAAGATGTAGTACATGCATTCAGGACAAATTAATGAAAATAAAAATTAAAAATCCAACAGAAATCTATTAGAAGTTCTAGAAAATAAAAGGTATGAGTATTCTGTAAACACAGAAGAGAGCTACTACCATTCTTCAGAATTTGGTTGAATCTGAAAGACATACTCGTTTGGCAGAGGAGGATCCATAATGGTTCTCAGTTTTGTGTGTGTTTCAGTTGGCACACATGGCAAGTTTCACTCTGTAAATTTATGAAGTGGTACCTGTTCATTTCTCCCCTCATTCTGAAGGATTATTTGAGAAAAACAACATAATAACGATGAACATTTTTTCATGTGTCTGTTAGCCATTTGTATGTCTTCTTTGGAGAAGTGTCTGTTCGTGTCTTCTGGCCATTTTTTGATGTGATTATCTGTTTTGTGTGTGTTGAGTTTGAGGAGTTCTTTATAGATCTTGGATATCAACCTTTTGTCTGTAGTGTTATTTGTGAATATTTTCTCCCATTCTGTGGGTTGACTGTTTTGTTGACTGTTTCCTTTGCTGTGCAGAAGCTTTTGATCTTGATGAAGTCCCAAAAGTTCATTTTCACTTTTGTTTCCTTTGCCTTTGGGGACAGGTCTTGAAAGAAGTTGCCCCAGCCGATGTTGAAGAGGTCACTACCCATGTTCTCCTCTAGGATTTTGATAGATTCCTGCCTCATGTTGAGGTCTTTTATCCATTTCAAGTTTATCTTTGTGTATGGTGTGAGAAAATGGTTGAGTTTCATTCTTCTATACTTAGCTGTCCAATTTTCCCAGCACCATTTATTGAAGAGACTATCTTTTTTCCCATTGGGCATTTTTTCCTGCTTTGTTGATGATTCGTTGACCATAGAGTTGAGGATCCATATCTAGGCTCTCTACTCTTCCACTGGTCTATGTATCTGCTTTTGTGCTAGTACCTTGCTGTCTTGGTGATCACAGCTTTGTATTAAACCTTGAAATTAGGCAACATTATGCTGCCAGCTTTGTTTTTTCTTTTTCAACATTTCCTTAGCAATTCAGGGTCTCTTCTGGTTCCATATAAATTTTAGGATTGTTTGTTCCAGGTCTTTGAAAAATGCCAGTGGACTTTTGACTGGGATGGCACTGAAAGTATAGATTGCTCTGGGCAGTATAGACATTTTAACAATGGTTATTCTTCTGATCCATGAGCATGGATTGCTCTTTCATCTTTTTGTGCAGAGCCAATCAGACCACAGAGCCAATCCCACCTGTGGAAGATGGGACTTGTTAATTAAAATCTGTCAGTTTCAGTGTCTTAAAAATGGAAAGTTCACGTTTAACTCAAAGAGTTGTTGGGAGAGGTAAATGAAATAACCCATGTTAAGTGCTTAATGTAGTGTTTAGAAATACTTGGCCCTAAATGGGTGTGTCTTCTCTTTCTTCTTTTTAGTGCTTTCTTTGACCACTTTGTAAAAGACCATCACAATTATAAAATTGAGTAATTGAAGGACATGTATCTGTTATTTACCTATCTTTGCAAATATTGCATTCTTGGATTGGGGTTTTGTACATGTTGATCTTATGTTGGGAATTGACAGCATATAGTGAGCATGTACAGAATAACCTTGCTTAAGCAGGTAGCAGTAGATGAGGAATCTTAAGAGAACCACTGGACTTGGAAGCCTACTTTATTAGTTACCTATATTCAGGATTATAAATAATCTGAGTGTTTTAGCCACATTCTAAACTCTTCAGCTCAAAACAAATTAATAGGAGAGACCATGCCATTTTACTTCATTCACAAATGTGTACACTTTATTGAAATTATTTAAATATTGTAGTGAAAACTTTTCCCTTTGAAATTTCTATAGATTCACAATCTAAAAACATAAGACATACAGATTTCTCCAGCTATTTGCTTTGTAATATATCTGTTTTCACTTCCAGAATGATCACTTTTTAGTGGGATAGTATTGTTTGAAACGGAGGCTAGCTACCGCAGAGCTGTGAAACCCAGACTTCAGCCACTCTTTATTTCTGAAGCTAAGAACTACTAGGCTTTCAGGGTGAATTTGAGTCATGTTTGGTTTATAATAATAGGAGCTGAAAGTCATTCATTCATGATCTTCTGATTACATTGGCTGATCTTTGTTTCTTCTCTCACCATTGTTTATAGTGTAACAGCCATGGACATAAATATTCCCATGAATGTAGAAGATAGTCATGTACATATATTGATGGAGATTAGAAGGAAGACCACTAAGGGCAGTGTTCTTACTCTTTTAGGAGCCAGTCAGATATTAACTTCCTCCAATATTTAAGAGCTTAAACTTTGGAGTGGGATAACCAAGATTCTAATCATGGCTTGGTCACTACTAAATTTTTTTTAAAAAATTGTTCTGGTATAAATTAACACAGTAGGCATTATATACCAGAACATACACAAAGTACATATGATAAGCAGGTTTCATCATATGGATTTTCTTCCTAGAAAAACTACTTAGCTTTATTTTATAAACTGAAACCATTTGCTAAGGCTTTTGAATAGCTGGACAAGATTTTTCTTCACTTAGTCTTGCATGCGTGCACACTTAATCAGATCATTCTCTAGTAGTTTACATGAATTTGCATAGGTAATCAGTGTATCATTGCTTGTACACCTTATATGTCTATAATTATGATGACTGTTCTGCCTATTACAACCATATTAAGAGTCCATATAATGAATTAAGTAAGGTCTCCTATTGTGCAATTCATTAGCAATACTCCTGCTCCAGCCAAGTACAAGAAAAAACAGTTTAGGGAAAGGAACTGACTGATACATATGGATGTGGTCATTAGTTTTATAACAGGCCTAATCATTAAAATGTTTTGTCAAAGCAAATGTTTTGAGTTGGTAAATCCTGCTATTTCAAGGGCATTTCCTCGTATAGAAATGGCACATTTTGCCTCCACCAGTGGTACCACATTGAGAGGCCTCTCCTGTCTGCTCTTAAACCTGTTTATATGATCAAACAATTAAATGTATTCGAATAGTAGACAAAGTAGAACATTCAAAGGTAAGCAACACTATAATCCCTGAGTTTGTTTTCCAAGGTCATATTTGTCTATCATAATTTTGCCTGGTGGATCAATATAATCTGAGTCATTTCTATGCAGTACTTGGTAGAAATTTTGTTTCTGTTACTTCAGCCCCTTGATGTTTCCATCCAGCAGACCCTTGACTCTTAGACAATTCCCCTGAAGCTTTTTCCTTGTACATATCTCTTCTGTGGTGGTCCCAAACTCTGGGGTGTTTTCCTCCCAAGTTGGTACAGTGAAATTGGCATGTCCAAATTATAGTTAAAGGACTAATTTCTATGATGATCTCAGAATTCGTATATATTAGTAAGAACACAGACATCATGGTAGACAATCAGCAAAATAAAAAATGAGCAACTCATAGAAAAATTATAATTTTATTAAAAGAGGCTCAATGTTATTTATAATTAAACAAATGCAAATTAGAACAACAGTGTACTTTTTTTTTAACCTATCAGATTGACAAACACTTGAAAAAAGTATAATAATACCTGATACTGGTGAGTATATAAAAACAATAATTCTCATAAACTGTTGGTGAACATATAAACTGATGTAACATTGTCTTTTATTTCTTGGGTTTTTCATCTTGTAACACCCAAACTCCATAATAACAACTCTTTATGCCCCCTTCCCCTAGTCCCTGGCAACCACCATTCTTCCTGTTTTTGTGAATATGACCAGTCCAGATTCTTCATATGAGTGGAATCATACCATAATTGCCCTTTTGTGACTGACTTATTTCACTTAGCATAATGTCTTCAAGGTCCATCCATGTTGTAGCATGTGTCATTCCTTCTAAAAAGGCTAAATAAGGGGCGCCTGGGTGGCTCAGTGGGTTAAAGCCTCTGCCTTCAGCTCAGGTCATGATCCCAGAGTCCTGGTATCAAGCCCCAAATTGGGCTCTCTGCTCAGCAGGGAGCCCGCTTCCTCCTCTCTCTTTGCCTGCCTCTCTGCCTACTTTGATCTCTGTCAAATAAACAAATAAAATCTTTTAAAAAAATTAAAAAGGCCAAATAATATTCCATTTCATATATGTACACTGTATTTTATCCATTCATCGTTAATGGACACTGAGTTGGTTCTTTTGTTTGGTTATTGTGAATAGTGCCTCTATGAACTTGGATGTACAAATACCTCTGTGAGACTCTGCTTTCAATTCTTTTGGATATATACCTGGAAATGGAATTATCAGATCATATGGTAATTTTATTTTTAATTTTATGAGTAACTGCTATATTGTTTTTCTTTTTTTTTTTTTTTGTAAAAATTTTATTTTCTTATTTGACAGAGAGAGAGAGCATGCACAAGTAGGCAGAGCAGCAGGCAGAGAGAGAGAGAGAAGCAGGATCCCTGCTGAGCAAGGAGCCTGAAATGGGGCTCAATCCCAGGACCCTAGGATCATGACCTGAGCTGAAGGTGGATGCTTAACTGATAGAGCCACTCAGGTGCCCCACCATATGTTTTTCACAGTGGCTATACCATCTCATGTTCCCATCAATAGTACACAATGGTTCCAATTTCTCTGCATCTTCACCAACACTTATTACTTTTGTGGTTTTTTTTTTTATCTTAATGGGAGTATGGGGAATATTTCCCCATTTTTAAAAACTTTAAAACAATTGAAATATATTTTACAATGTTACATTTGTTCATGTGTGTAGCATATTCATTTGACAGTTCTACACATACTTAGTGCTCACCATGATAAATGTACTCACTGTCTCTCACCAGACAACATTATTACAATATTATTGACTATATTCCCTATGCTGTACTTTTCATACTTGTGACTTATTTTGTAATTGAAAATTTGTACTTCTTAATCCCTTTTATCAATTTTGCCCATGTCCCTCCCCCCCCCTTTTCTCTGGCAACAACCAGATCTCTGTACTTAAGAATGTTTCTTGTTTGTTCATTTGCTTTCTTTTTTAGCTTGCATGTATAAGTGAAACCATGCAGTATTTATCTTTCTCTGACTTATTTCATTTAGCATAATGCCATCTAGGGTTATTCATGTTATTGCAAATGACAAGATACCATTCTTTCTTTTTTGTTGTTTGGGAGTTGTGGGGATGGGGCAGAGGGAGAGGGAGAGAACAAATCTTAAGCAGGCTCCACACCCAGCATGGAACCCATTGTGGGGCTTAGTCTGAACACTGAAGTCACAATCTGACCGGAAATCAAGAGTTGGACATGTAACTGACTAAGCCACCCAGGTGTCCCAAACCCCCTTTTTTAAATGGCTGAGTAATATTCTGACAATATTACTGGTGTTGGAGAATTTCTTGGTGGTGTGAGAACTCTCATGCCCTACACACACATATTAGAACTGGGTATGGAATCTTACTTAGACTTAGAGAAGTGGGTTGGACCTTCACTAAGAGTAGATGTAGACCAAATTCAGGCTCAGGATATATCAAAGGAGAAGTATGGAGGAATCTGGAAGAGTTTCCACTTTTTGATAAAGGATGAGATGAGGCTGAGAAGAAGGCCTCTCTTAGCTCCATAATGTATCCTGTTTCCTGCTTTAACTATCAGAGCAAGGATTTGATAGTTGGAGTTAGAGCTCCCTTCTTGTGACCACGAAGCCACTGAGCTGATAAATAAAAAACCAAGATGTGGAGGATGGCAAAACAGAAAGAATGTGGTCTCTGGAACCATGTTGAGCTGCTAAATTGGTCCTGGAGCACCTGTCTCCATACTGCTTCAGTAAACAATAAATATCTTTATGACTTATGCCACTATTAGTCATGTTTTTGGTTACAATCAAAATCATTTTTCCTTGATAAAATGTGGATAGTGTGATCACATTTGTGTAAATGTGTGTATTTATAGTAGTACTTGTTAATTTATTAATTTATTGAGCGTTTTTTGAGTTCCTAAGAGGCTATGTGATAGCTACTATTGAAAAGCAGACATTGCTATCCTCATATAGATTGTAGTAGAAAAGAACGACAATCACCAGACAAAATATTAGAGATGCTGTAATGGAGTAGAGAAAGTATTATTCTTTAGGTTGTACTTGGCCATGTACCTCGTTTTGGCCAATGGAATGTTAATATATGTCACCAGCAGCAGTCTTAAGTTTACCTTTATAGTTTGACTTGAATTTTACACATTTTTTCCTAAAGATCATTTATTTATTTATTTATTTATTTATTTATTTATTTATTTGAAAGAGAGAGAATGAAAAGGGAGAAGTCAGAGGGAGAAACAGACTCCCTGCTGAGCAGGGAGCCCAATGTGGGACTCGATTCCGGGACTCCAGGATCATGACCTGAGCTGAAGGCAGTTTCTTAACTAACTGAGCCACTCAGGTATCCTGAATTTTGTGCTCTATTTTAAGAAGATCATGGTTTGGGTGGCTATAGGTATTAGGCAAATAAATAGCATGTGGAGTAGATCAGAGTCTAATCTGAGACCTGGAGCCCAGAACACAAAGCCCAGTCTTGTCCAATTCAAGCTGGCCCATAGATCTGTGAGGGAGAATTAAATACTTCTTGTTTTAAGCTACTGAGTTTTGCGGTTCTTTGTTACAGAGAATCATCGTGATGAGAGCTGACTGATAAATGAATAGTATTTTCGTGTATTCCTTAATGGACTTGTGTTGCTTTTGGTATTTCTATACAGACAACTTCTAATTCTATGTATTAAACCTTAACTCTGTTACCTTTGAGCAATTAACAATATTTGCAAATGAAAGTGGTAATTAGAGTGGGATTTTACATATTACCACTATTTACCCTCAGAGAAAATGGAGACCTCACTGTGGAGCCAAGCTGAGGAAGGATGAAAGAAAATCTTTTTATCCCAAGAAGTAGAGTGAGCAGTCCATGGGTGGTAGCAGCAAGAGTCAGTGAAATGAACTGTCAGGGATTTAGAGGGCACTGCCACAGACCAATTCCCATAGAATGAAGAACTCAAGGGAAGTATGATTGGATATATATCTTAGTACATGAGGGGTACCTATTAGAGAAAGGGTGAATTTAGTAATTCTAGCTTTCAGGGAAGGAAGCAGACCAAGATATGATTATGCTGAAAAGATCTAGTTCCTTCTCTCAGTACCTTGAAATTGTTGAATATCATATAGTCAGTGAGTATGTGTGTGTGTGTGTGTGTGTGTGTAATTGAAACTTTTGCTAATTTCGGGACCATTTAATTTTTTACTTCTGTAGTGAAACTTAGTGTCCTCATTGTCAAAAATAAGATGAAGATATCTGGGAGGAGTGAAAGTTCTGAACATACAGTCTATCCCAAAATACTTCTCTTTGTATACCTCCCACAAACATCTACCTTGTTGGGAGATGTATTCAGTCATGGGGATTAAATATTTCAGGTCTTAAAGGGATCAAAAAATCAGAGTATAAAAATGATAAAATAACAAAAAATAATGTAATAAAATATAATTAAAAGCTATGCTTTTGTCAATGATTATGTAAGTAAATAACATTATTATAAAAATAAAGGCAGTAGTAGAAGACCATATATTCTACTGCTACACACAACACTGTTTTCCAAACATGCCTGATTATATAATCATGTGGGGCTCTTATTAAGCACACAGAGATTTGATTCAAGCCCAACTCAGTCCGATCCTCTAAAAAAGGGCAATTAATATGTTTAGAAGAGGTCTAGGTGAGTTATATGATTAGGTCAGTTTGGAAAATGCTGATTGATTAGGTTTTATTCCATAACTATTATTTTCAATGTGAGTTTCCTAGACCAGGAGCATTAGCATTAGAAATGTAAACCCTCTGCCCTATAAAAGAGTTTCTGCAAGAGAAACTCTGGGAGTGGGGCCCAGCGATTAGTCTTGGTATAAGTTCACTAGGTGATTCTAATTAAGGCTGAAGTTTGAGAACCACCATTCTAATGATTTCAGAATGGTGAAGAATAACACTTGGGTGTGCCTACAACAAATCTAAAGTAAAAAGAGTCAATACTTGGGAGAAGTTAAACTCTGTGATAGACAAGCAGTTTTTAAAACATGGATCTTAAGATTGCCTCTATAAATAATATATAACACACAGATTTTGGATTTTCTCCTTTGGGGAAGAGAATGTTGTTCTGCCAATCAACTGAATGTGCCTAGTACTGATTAAACATTTTCCTCCGTTGCAGTAATCATTGAGCTCCATTTTCAGGCAAACACTTCATGGAGGACTTGGCATTTAAGTGGGACCTTGAAAGGTAGTGTTTCAACAGGTAGAAGTTGGGGAAAAACTGAATTCAGGGCAGAGAAAAGAACATTAGTAAAAGCAAGGACAAAGAAAGAAAAGTGAATTTAGATAATAATGAATGGAGTAGAGCAGTGGGTCTTAAACCAGCTACATCTGAATCACCTGGAGAGTTTGTTTAAAGGCTGAGCTCCACCTCCAGAATTTCTGATTTAGTACATCTGGGGTGGGCCTGAGACTTTGAACTGCCAGTGCATTCCTCAGTTGTGCTGGTGGTGTTGATCTGAAGACTACATTTTGAGAATCACTGTTATAGTGTGTGTGACAGAGGATAACAGTGACCAAAACCACCATACCTAAAGATGGTGGTTTTTGAGGCCAGAGTACAGAGGACCTGAATTCATACCAAGAAGTAGTGGCTTATTTTATGTAGATATGTATTTTTTCATTTATCTTGGTTTTGTTTAAAGCAGACACAGTGATATGGTCGGGGTCCCTCTGGACTACTCTGATGTAGTATGTGGGGTTGAGGCAAGGAAAGAGAGAGAATTACTTGGCTCTAGTCTCCCTACTTTACTGCTACTACTCCCACCCTTTAGCTCCATGTCTCCATTAGAGAATGTATGGAATTCTTTCTGTTTTGAACAAAAGTGAACAGTTGAGATGACAGTGTGAATGACTAATAATTATTTAACACTTTTTAAAAAAATTTAACACTTCTAAATTATTTGCATTTGAAAGGTGGTACATAATCATCTCAGTGAACCTCTGTTTTGGAACTTCAGCTACTATAAAGTGTTAAGAGAAAAATGTCAAGCAATCGGCATGAAAGGGAAAGGGAATACACCTTTTTGGGTGGGCGGGCTTTCTTGTAGGTTGCTCCCAAGTTTAGTTCTCCCTGGCTGTGTCTGTTTTTAGATTACTTGCTTCCGTTTCTCAATCCGTAGATCTCAAATAACGCCGAGTTTCTTTGTGGTAGATTAGTTTCTGACTGCAGTTATATTCTGATCCATTGCTAACCAGTTAGTTGTGCTAGTCATGTGTGGTAATCTGACTTTAGTAGGAATATGGGCTTTCAGAATCTATTTGGAGTTTTTAGGTTTCTCTAGATGGTGAAGATTAAGAATATGGCATACTGATTTTTGTTACTTTGTACATGAAAATATTCCCATATCTATATGGGTTTGGGTTTGTCTTTCATCCTTATTTTAAATATCCTGTACACATTCCACTTTTATTGTAAGGTTCATGAAATCATTTTGGAAGTTGGTGGGGGATATAAATAAATAAAATAGGGGAATATCATCATATTATTGTTGTCTTTGATGTGCTCCAGTTCCAGTTATCACTTCAATTCCATATTAGAGACATGTGAAAAACAGAAAGAGTTCACTATATAAGATAATGTTATTTTCTCAGGTGATGATAAAATGAATAAAAACCTCTCACAAATTAACCCATGGAGGTATCATTTGGTTCTCTAATGAATAGCTTCTTCTTGTCTGCAGCCGCATTCCTGTGCCTGTTACCCACTTCAAGGAAGCCAGAAACAGAGGGACATTGGAACTTTATCCATGAAAAAAATATTGTCACAGACTTTAATAATGATCAGTGAGAAGGGGTCAACAGTTTGACAAAGAAACACATAAAATTACCAAATGATAATAAGTACATGAAGATCAGTATCTAATTGTTTGAAAGACAGAGATGACTAGAACAAGGCAGAAATGTGAGGGAAAATGGCCCAGAAATTAAAATAATATGTAGCCATTTGGAAAATAGATTTAAGAATGCCATAAGTGGGCAGTTTGTTTAAGTTACACACAATGGTGTTAAGACCAAAAAATCTAAGACTACCTTTCTTGGCTTGTGGTAATAAATACCCCCAAGCTTATTATTTTCTCTTCTCGACAAGGTCAGCTGAAAACTACTCATAAATATTAGTATATATATGTAGTATTTTACATTATAGAGAAACATTGAAATGAATAGGATCTGTTCTTGAATGCCATGTACTTTTAGAATCAGAAATTATGCCGATGATGGGTAGCTTTATTTCACTATATCAGAAAATGATAACATGGGCTTTCCAACAACACCATCAGGCTGATTATGGCAGTGATAAGATGGACGTAATTAAGATTTGAGTGTTTTAAAAATGATACTTTAACAATACCATGCTTCCTGAAATAAAATACAGTTGGTGATACTTCTCTTCTGTCCTTTCATCTCTCAGTATGGAACAAATAGTAGTTGAGGCAAGGTCATTGTTTAAATCATGGTGTAAATCTCAGAAGATTTCATATCCAATATCAGTTTTTTTGCTGTTGACATGAGGGGAAAAGGTTAAGATATCTACTCCCAGCTTATAGGGAATGTGTTGCCTTTTGTTTATGCTGAAAACTCAGAATAGTGGCTTTTTCCCAGCAGATAAATGAAAAAATATTTTAATAAGTCATCAAAATTCCTACTGAACATTCAAATATATTAGTGTGTGTTTCTGTCTTCCTTTTTAAAAAATTGAGGTGTAATTGACATATCACATAATATTAGTTTCAGGTGTACAACATAATGATTCAATTTTGTATACATTGTGAAATGATCACCACAGTAAGCCTAGTTAACATCTGTCACCAGACAGAGTTATAATTTTTTTCTTATGATGAGAACTTTTAAGATATTTCTCTTAGCAGCTTTTAAATATGCAACACAATTTTATTAACCGTAGTCACCATGCTGCACATTAGGTCCCTTTGATTTATTATAGACCTGAAATTTTCTATCTTTGGAGTTTGTTCACCCCCTTTCTTCATCCCACACTCTCTGCCTTTGGCAACCACCAGTCTGTTCTTACGTATCTATGAGCTTGGTTTTTTGTGTTTCTGTTTTTAGATTCTACATGTGAGATCAAATAGTATTTGTCTTTCTCTGTCTGCCTTATGTCACTTAGCATAATGCTCTCAAGGTCCATCTTTGTTGTCACAAATGACAAGATTTCATTGTTTTTATGTGACTAATATTCCATTATATGTATGTCACATCTTTTTACATGTCATATTATATATATATAATGTGATATGATATATATATATCACATCCTATTTATATAATATGTGATACATACACCACATCTTCTTTATCATATATCTATATATTTATATCTTACATCTTCTTTATCCATTCATTCATTAATGGACACAGGTCATTTCCATATTTTGGGTATTATAAATAACACTGCAGTGAATACAGGGGTACATATATCTTTTTGAACTGGTGTTTTCATTTTCTTCAGATAAATACCCAAATACCTATGATATTTTATGTAGAAGTTTTGAGGATTTCTATACTGTTTTCCACAGTGGCTGTACCAACTTACATTCCCAAAAAACTGTGCACAAGTG
This sequence comes from Mustela nivalis, assembly GCF_964662115.1. Classification (NCBI taxonomy): domain Eukaryota; kingdom Metazoa; phylum Chordata; class Mammalia; order Carnivora; family Mustelidae; genus Mustela; species Mustela nivalis. The sequence goes on from NC_139024.1 coordinate 102,958,113, forward strand.
TTCTCTTTCTCCACATCCACGCCAACACTTAATGATTTCTTGGTTTGGTTTGGTTTGGTTTTTAATAATGGCCATTCTGACAGATGTGCAGTGATACCTCATTGTAGTTTTGATTTGCATTTCCTTGATGATTAGTGATGTTGAACACCATGTACTTTTTGCCCTTCTGTATGTCTTCTTTGGAAAAATGGCTATTCAGATCTTCTGCCCATTTAAAAAATAAAATTCCTTTTTATTTATTAAATTTTAGGAGTTCTCTATATATTTTTGGATATTAACCCCTTATCAGATATATGATTTGCAAATATTTTCTCTTATTCAATAGATTGCCTTTTCATTTTATTAATGGTTTCCTTTGCTGTGAAGTAGCATTTTAGTGTGATGTAGTGTCAGTTTTTTATTTTTGCTTTTGTTGCTTTTACTTTCAATGTCAGATTCTCTGTCTTCTGTTTTAAATGGTGAGCATATTTAGAATATAAACAGTATTGGGTTTTTTTCCCTGCCATTTTACCTGTAATGGCGGTAGCCATTCAGTAAATGTTTGATAATACTGAAACATAATACAAAGGAGAGAAAATGATGCATATAAATATGAAAAGATTCAGACATTATTAGAACTGAAAAAATCAGTGATCATCTGCAGTGGTGTCACATCAATGCATGAGATTTGTATCATAGCAGATTAATTGTACCATTATGCCTCTGTCATTTATTGGCTGTGTGACTTTGGACTGTATCTCAGTTTTCCTTAGATAAAATAAAATGAAATTATTCAAATATACTGGCTTTAGGGTGGGTTCCTTCAAAAGCAGAGCCCAAGTCAAACATTTACATTCAGGTAGCATATATGAGACCTGATCTCAGAATATAGGAATAAAAATGTAGGGAAATGAGACTGAGAAGGAAGTTGAACCAACAGTATTTATTATGGAGTTCATTATTCCAGGTAAAAGGGTGTCAATTCCCATGGGCTTCTGAAAGGAGTCAGACTATCTTCTAGAAATGCTGCTCCAAAGGACAGGATATGGGCATTTGTCTTCAGTGATTGCACATAAAACTACAGAAATCAGAGATAAGTTAAAGGGATGTCGGGCATCATAAGTATATGAAAATGTTGAAATACCTAATATGATTAGGTAATTAAGGTACTTGATGTTTTATAAGCACTTAGGAGATGTTTCTTTTTCCTTCATTTTATTAATCAGAGAACTTTGGAAGAAGTATTATTCAGGTTTTTAAAAAATTAGAATTCAATTAGCCAATCCATAGTACATCATTAGTTTCAGATGTATTGTTCAACAACAGTTGTGTGTAACACCCATTGCTCATCACAACATGTGCCCTTTGAAATGTCCATCACCCAGTTGTCCCATCCCCCCACCCATACTATTCAGGGTTTTTTTTAAAGATTTTTAAAATTTATTTAACAGAGAGAGACACAGTGAGAGAGGAAACACAAGCAGGGAAAGCGGGAGAGGAAGAAGCAGGCTTCCTGCTGAGCAGGGAGCCCAATTCGGGGCTCCATCCCACGACCCTGGAATCATGACCTGAGCCGAAGGCAGACGCTTAATGACTGAGCCACCCAGGCACCGCCCTATTATTCAGTTTTATACAACTATTTAACCTCAGAATGGGCTGGGTCCTATGTTACCTGACTCCCATTTACTTCATTCCCTTTTTGGCATACCATAAACTTGGTTTAAAGTACAACACTGTATACTTACTATCTTACCTTTGATTAAGCTTAGAATAAATGCTAGACATTTTAATTATGATTTATAATGGGATGTAATTTCTACTTAGCATCTTTCCAAAGGAAGTACATGAGGGTAACATTAACATATGTTATACCTTATCAAAATATGATTAGCTTATCACATGGATGATATCCTGAAAAAAAAACTATATTGAAGATAATTTTTGAAAACTACTTTGTTATATTTTAGACATAAGGTAGCAGTTCCTGCCTCCTTCTCCACCCTCCCCCCCTCCCTTCTTCACTCCAAGAATAGGTGGCTTATCAAGACTGATTTTGTGGTGGAAAACTATGTTCTGTATGGAACCAGAAAAGACCCTAAATAGCTAAAGGAAAGTTGAAAAAGAAAACTAAAACTGGTGGTATCATAATTCCAGACTTTAAACTCTTTTACAAAGCTGTAATCATCAAGAAAGTATGGTACTGGCACAAAAACAGACACATAAGTCAATGGAACGAAATAGAGAACCCAGAAAAAGACCCTCAACTCTATGATCAACTAATCTCTGACAGGGCAGGAAAGAATGTCCGGTGGAAAAAAGACAGTCTCTTCAATAAATGGCATTGGGAAAATTGGACAGCCAGATACAGAAAAATGAAACTGGACCATTTCCTTACACCATACACAAAAATACTCAAAATGAATGAAAAACCTAGATGTGAGCCAGGAATCCATCAAAATCCTAGAGGACAACACAGGCAGCAACCTCTTCGACCTCAGCCTTAGCAACTTCTTGCAAGACATGTCTCTAGAGGTATGGGAAACAAAAGCAAAAATGAACTATTGGGACTTCATCAAGATAAAAAGCTTCTCTACAGCAAAGGAGACGGTTGACAAAACAAAAAGACAGTCAGTAGAACGGGAGAAGATATTTGCAAATGTTTTGTCAGATAAAGGATTAATATCTAAAATCTGTGTAGAACTTATCAAACTCAGCACCCAAAGAACAAATAATCCAGAAAAGAAATGGGCAAAAGACACAAACAAACATTTCTCCAGAGAAGACATACAAATGGCCAACAGACGTTTGAAAAAGTGCTTAACATAACTTGGCATCAGGGAAATACAAATTAAAAACCACAATGAAATATCACCTCACACCACTCAGAATGGCTAAAATTAACTAGTTAGGAAACAACAAATGATGGCTAGGATGTGGAGAAAGGGAAACCTCTTACAGTGCTGGTAGGGGAATGCAAGCTTGTAAAGCCACCCTGGAAAACAGCACAGAGGTTCCTCAAAAAGTTTAAAAAAAAAAGAGCTTCCTCTGACCCAGCAATTGTACTGCTAGATATTTACTCCAAAGATGGAAATGTAGTGATCTGAAGGGGCACCTGCCCCCCAATGTTTATAGAAGCAATGTCTATAATAGCTAAACTATGGAAAGAGCCAAGATGTCCAGTTACAGATGAATGGGTAGAGGAGATGTGGTGTGTATATTGTGTGTGTGTATATACAGACACACACCATGGAATATTTATCAGACATTTAACAAGATAAATTCTTGCCATTTACAACAATGTGGCTGGAACTAGAGGGTATTACGCTAAGCTGAATAAGTCAATCAGAAAAAGATAATTATAATATGATTTCACTTAAATTTGGAATTTAAGAAGCAAAACAGAGGAGCATTGAGAAAGGGAGGGAAAAATAAAACAAGATGAAATCAGAGAGGGAGACAAACCAAAAGAGACCTTAACCATAGGACATAAACTGAGGGTTTCTGGAGGGGAGGTGGGTGGGGGATGGGGAAACTGGGTGATGAACATTATGGAGGGCACATGAAGTAATGAACAGTGGGTGTTATATCTAACTGATGAATCACGGAACTTTACCTCTGAAACTAATAATACACTATGTGTTAATTAATTGAATGTAAATTAAATTTTAAAAAACTAGACCCCTTGGCAAGGAGAGACAGCCAACAAATGTTGGTGGTTTTTATGTTTTAGAGTGGCTTGTAGCTTTGTTTTTCAGTTTTTTATTTGCTTTTTTGAAGTTCGCTGCTTTTACATTCACTTGCTCACTGATCCTTTAAACTATTCACATATTTTTCAAAAATGTATTGCAGTAGCTCTTTTCCATCCCACAGTGTGATCCACAGGCTGCCTATATACTCCTTTTTCCTACCTCGCCCCCAACTCGCTTACCACCACTTGACAAATAACAACTTCCAACCTTTCTTTATTAGGATTCCATTTTTACTACCTGAGTTAAGTTATATGGCAGGCAGTTACCCCTTGGTTTTCAATTTATTCATACTAGCTTGCTCCCATTCTCTGAATTGACCTGAATGCAAATTCAGTGGTTGGATATAAAATGGGATATCGAAGGTGATCAGGGGAATAGCTTTAATATTGTGGTGCTAGCCTATCATTAAAGTGGTTTTTCTTCTCCCTGGGCATGTGAGAAAACGATATTTCAGTTTCCCTTTCAGTTAGTTGTGTTGCCAGGGAAATGCCAATGCCTGAGGGGACTCAGGAAGCCTCTTTTTGATGTCAGAAACAGAAACTGGGGTCACTGAGTCACTGCAGCAGACTGTCTCCCCTCACCAACTGAACCCAGTCCAGTCTGTTACATAAATGAGAAATCAGCTTGTATGATTTTAAGTCAATGAAAGCTTAGGGTTTATTTGTTATAGCAGTTGCCCAACTAATATAGAAATCTTACCTTGTAGTTGAAAATACTTCACGAGATGTATTTACATACTCATGTGATAGTTAGAGTTTGTACGACATACTTTTATGCCTATTTTCCAATAAAGGAATTGAAGTATGTAGTGTTACCAAGGGCTTAAGGTCAAGTTTGGGATAGATTTACAGGACTTGAAAGAATAGAAGTACAAGCTATTGTGACCAGCTGAGAGGTTGAGTGAAATCAGTAAAGTATGACATAGTACAGTATGTAAACTACAGTTTATAAATATTCATTCAGGCAGGATACATAAAATATAAGGCTGATCCCGGGATAAGGATGGACTATTTTCTCCTTTTCTCCTGTGTATTAGAACTGTGAGGGTCTTCAACAATTTGAGAATGTATAGCTGAAGGGAATGAAGCATCCCCAGAGGTGCAGCTCATTCCAGCTTAAATTAGGTTAGAAGGCTAGGCCTTCTGGGAGATGCTTACAGTAACCAGAAACTATGCTCACATACTGCCTTCCCAGCTACTAGACCTCACTCGGCTCTCCATAATTATTTCCTTTCTAAGTGCTTTTGAAGAATCCCTGTAAAGTCTGCCCTAATGTGATAATTCAGGTTCAAAAATTTTAACAGTATAAAATAAGGGATCATGTTATTGTAAGGATAATGACATCTCTGGGGGAGCCTGTGCAGCTTGCTGGCAGGGAGTTGGAGGTCTTGCTGTGTGATCCAGAAGTGTCCTTTCCCACGTACAGTTTGACATCTATGGTTGCTGTTACCCCTCCTCTTCATTTCTTCTGAAGCAATATTGGGTCCTGTGGTTAGCTGGAGCCCCTACAACAGTGGGCATTTCTGTTCATCTAAGTGTCAATGCAAGAATATCTCCATTAATGTGTTTTTTTTTAATTTTTTATTTTTTATAAACATATTTTTATCCCCAGGGGTACAGGTCTGTGAATCACCAGGTTTACACACTTCACAGCACTCACCAAAGCACATATCCTCCCCAATGTCCATAATCCCACCCACTTCTCCCAAACCCCCTCCCCCCAGCAACCCTCAGTTTGTTTTGTGAGATTAAGAGTCACTTATGGTTTGTCTCCCTCCCAATCCTAGATATCCATCAACAGATGAATGGATCAAGAAGATGTGGTATATATACACAATGGAATACTATGCAGCCATCAAAAGAAATGAAATCTTGCCATTTGCGACAACATGGATGGAACTAGAGCGTATCATGCTTAGTGAAATAAGTCAAGCAGAGAAAGACAACTATCATATGATCTCCCTGATATGAGGAAGTGGTGATGCAACATGGGGCTTAAGTGGGTAGGAGAAGAAAAAATTATCCATTAATATGGTTTTTAAAAATGTTAAATAAGGGCGCCTGGGTGGCTCAGTGGGTTAAGCCGCTGCCTTCAGCTCAGGTCATGATCTCAGAGTCCTGGGATCGAGTCCCGCATCGGGCTCTCTGCTCAGCAGAGAGCCTGCTTCCCTCTCTCTCTCTCTGCCTGCCTCTCCATCTACTTGTGATTTCTCTCTGTCAAATAAATAAATAAAATCTTTAAAAAAAAAATAAAAAAAAATGTTAAATAATGTTCAAGTTAAACATCTGGTAAAATATGACTACCTACATATAAAATGTGTTCTACCACAGAAATGTCTTATTCTTCTTGGCGTTTTGCATTTCTACATAAATATTAGAATAGGGGTGCTCAGTGTGGAGTCTGCTTGAGATTCTCCCTCTCCCTCTGCCCCCCCACACTCTCAAATAAATAAAATCTTAAAAAAATTAAGAATAAACTTGTAATTGATTGGGATTGCATTGAATCAAGAGACGTGTTTGAAAATAGTTCACTCACATTTAAAATGACGTTTTCCAATCCATGAATGTATAATAGTGCACAATCTAGGTACATCTTTTCTAATTTCTCTCAATTGTGCATCATAGTTTTCCATGTAGATCTTAAGTTTTTTTTAAAAAGCAATTTTACTAAGATAAATTTATATACCATAAATTTCAATCCTTTAAAACAGAACTCAGGGGTTTTTAGTATATTGAGTACATTCATCTATTGCCATGTTTATTTTGTAATGTTTTCATCCCTCCAAAATCAAAACAAAACAACTCCATAGGAATAGTATTCACATTTCACAATCTCCTAAACACTGGCAACCACTACTCTATTTTTTGTCACTATAGGTTTACATATTCTGGACATTTCATATAAATGAAATATAATAGGGAGTCTTTTGTGATCAGTTTCTTTCACTTAACCGTGTTTTCAGGATTTGTCCCATGTTGTAGCATGTACCAGTATTTAATTCCTTTTCATAGCTGAATGATATTTCATCATATAGATAGATACTCTACTTTTTGTTTATCCATTCATCTACTGATGGACATTTTAATTATTTCTACTTTTTGGCTATTATGAATAATTCTTCTATGAACATTAGAGTACAAATGTTTTTGTGAATATTTTCCAATTTTCTTGGATATATATGTAAGAGTTCACTTGCTGGGTTATATAGTATATCTTTCTTTTTCTTTTTTTTTTAACTTTTTGAGGAACTGCCAGACTGTTTTCCAAAGAGGCCACACTATTTTGTAAATCTATCAGCAATATATGAGGTTTCTGATTTCCCCATGTATCTTCTTTGGAGAAATGTTTATTCATATTTTTTGCTCATTTTTAAAATGGAGGTGTAATTGACATATAACATCCTATTTTCAGATGTACAATGTGGTTCACTAATTATACATATTGCAAAATGATCACCACACTGCTCATTTTTAAGTTGGGTTATTTGCCTGTTTTTTATTTGTCAAACTACTTTCTATTTTATTTGTAAATATTTTCTCCAATTTTGTGTGCTGTCTTTGTACTTTCTTGGTAGTATCCTTTGAAGCATAGAAGTTTTTAATTTTTATGAAGTCTAATTTATCTAGTTTTTTTTGCATTTTTACTTTTGGTATCATATTTTAAGAAGTATTACCTAATTCAAAGTCACAAAAATTTACTCTTATATTTTCTTTTAGGATTTTTTTTATAGTTTTTATTCCTTATATTTAGGTCTCTGGTCCATTTTGAGTTCATTTTTGTATGTGATTTGAGGTAGGAATCCAATTTCATTCTTTTGCATGGAGATACCCAGTTATTACAGCATAGTTTGTTGAAAGAATTTTCTTTCTCTATTGGATTGGTTTGATAGCCTTGTCAGAAGTCAGTTTGCCAAAAATGTGTAAGTTTATCTCTTAACTCCATATTCTGTTCCTTTCATCTACTTATCTATCTTTATGTTCTTACCATACTGTCTTGATTACTGTAGCTTTAATGTTCATAACTAATGTATACAATTGCAGTGGGGTTTTTTTGCATACCTATCCCACAACCTTACTGAACTGGTTTATTAGTGCTAATAATATTTTTGTATATTCTGTTAAAGTTTCTCTATTCAAGATGTGGTCATATGAAAATAAATAAAATTTATTTCTTCCCTTCCAATCTTGGATATCTTCTATTGTTTTGTCTTGTCCAATTGCCCTAAATATCATCTTTAGTACAATGTTGCATAGAGGTGGTACAAGTGAGACATCTTTGTCTTGTTCCTGATCTCAGGAAAAAATATCCAGTCTTTCTCCAATAAGCATGTTGATAGCTGTGGGTTTTTCACAAAAATGCCTTCTACCAGGTTGTGAAAGTGCTCTCTATTCCTATTTTGTAGAGTATTTTTTATCATAAAAGGTATGGATTTTATCCATTGCTTTCCTGCATCTGCTGATGGGTGATCATGTGGGTTTTTTTCCCCTTTATTTTGTTTATATGCTGTATTACATTGATTGATTTTAATATGTTTACCTGATCTTGAATTGCTGATAAATTCCACTTGATCATCAAATACAATCCTTTTTCTTTGTTGCTTGATTTACTTTGCTAGCATTTTGTTGATAAGACTTGTGGCTATATTCAAACAGAACATTGTTCTACAGTTTTCCTTTCTTGTGATGTCTTTCTGTGGTTTTGGTATTAGAGTAATACTACCAGCATCATAGAATGAGTTGGGAAATCTTCCCTTCCCATTTTTGAAAAGAGTTTGTGAAAGATAGGTCTTAATTATTTTTAAAGTTTGGTAGAACTAATTAGTTAAGCTATCTTGGCCTGACCTTTCCTTTATGGGAAGTGTTTTGATTACTAACTAAATCTGTTTACTTAATATAAATTTCCTCAGATCTCTCTCTCTCTCTCTCTTTTTTTTTTAGTCAGTTTTGGTAGTTTGTTTGTTTCCAGGAATATTCCCATTTTATCTGGTTTGTTTAATTCACTGGCATACAGTAGTGCATAGGATTACCTCTCAATTCTTTTTATTTCTTTAAGTCCACTAGTAATGCCTACTCTCTTAATCCTGATTTTAGTGATTTGAATCTTTTCTTCCTTTTTATTTGGTGAGTATAGTTAAAAACCTTTCAAATTGTAGATCTTTTTAAGAACTAGCTTTTAGTTTCATTGATTTTTCTCTATTGAACTTTTATCCCCTATTCCCTTAATTTCTCCTCTAATCTTATGTCCTTTCTCTTTCCTTTAGGCTTATTTACAATGCCACCCTCCTTTTTTTTTTTTTTTTTTTTTTTGGTTTCATAAGGTGAGAGTTTAGGCTATTGATTAGATCTGACTTCTTCCTCCCCACCCCTACTAGCTTTACTGAGATATAATTGACACGTGTAACATTGTATATATTTAAGGCACACAGTGTACTTATTTGATAAACTATATACTGTGAAAAGATTGTCACAATAAGGTTAGTTATTAATACACCCATGGCCTCACACAGTTTCTAAATAGAAACATATGTATATGTGTGATGTGTGTATATATGTGTATATGAATATATATTATTTAAACATATATATATATATAGGCAAAGAGAACTTGTAAGATCTACTTTCTTAGCAAATTCCAAATACACAATATAGCATTATTAAGTATAGTCATTATGCTGTACATTATATCATTACATCTTTAGAAGTTAACACATTTCATGACTAGAAGTTTAATATCCTTTGATCATTTTCACCCTGTTGAGTCGGCAGTCCCCAGAATGCAGGAGGAACAATAGAAATGACCGCTGGGACCACCATCTTCCAGTCCCCTCCCCCCCTTCCTTAACCCTAGACTCTCCCGCCAAAAGGGTGTACACCCAGGTCATGTCTCCATAAGTAACCCAATACCTATGCGGGAAACAGGAGTATCAAGAGTCCTCACCCCATACCTTCCGATCACCAAATATGGATGTGAACCCATGCCCTACTTTGGCCCCATAAAAGACCCCCGCCAACTCCCTCCCAATGCCACTTCCTTGACTCCCCCTTTCCGGAGTGGAGGAACCTCACCGCAGAGTGCCTACCTCCTCCCGGAGTGACTTTCCTGGCTCCCCTTCTCCCGAGCCCTGAAACTTCACTGGAGAGTGCCTTTAATAAATCTTGCCTGGCGCCTACCTCTCCTGTTGTCATGTTTACCTCGCCTATAAAACCTTACACACCCATTTTCCCATATACTCTTGCTCCTACTCCTGGCAATTACCAGTCTGCACTCCACTCTGTTTATAGGAGGTTTTTTTTTGTTTGTTTCCTTTTTTTTAAGATTATACATATTTGTGAGGTCAAACTTTATTTGTGCTTTTTTGGTAGGACTTATTTCACTTAATGTAATGTCTTTTAGGTTCAACTGTGTTGTCATAAGGCCAAGATTTTCTATTTTATGGCTAAAAATGGATATTTATATACATAATGTATATATGTATTTATATTATATTATTATTATATTATATTATATTATATATAATCAGTTAAAGGATACTTAGGTTGTTTCCAGGTTTTATTTTTAATTTTTTGAGAAACCTCCATACCGTTTTCCATAGTGGCTGCACCAATTTACATTCCTACAAAAGTGTACTGGGGTTCTCTTTTCTCCACATCCTCAGTCAGCACCTGTTATCTCTTGTCTTTTCGATAATAGCTATTCTGACAGCTCTGAGGTGATACCTCCTTGTGTTTTGATTTGCATTTCCCTGCTAACTAGTGCTGTTGAGCATCTTTGCATGGACTTGTTGCCTATTTGTGTATCCTTTTTGCAAAAGCGTCTTTTCATGTCCTTTGCCTACTTTTAAATTGAGGGCCTTTTTGGTTTTTTGTTTGTTTGTTATTGAGTTGTATGGGTCCTTATATATTTTGGATAGTAACAACTTACCATATATATGGTTTGTAAATATTTTCTGTAATTCTGTACGTTCCCTTTACATTTTATTGGTTGTTTCTTTTTGAGATGCTGAAGTTTTTTTAGTATGATGTGACCCAATTGTTTATTTTGGCTTTTGTTCCTTGTGCTTTTGGTATCTTATCCATGAAATTATTGCCAAGACCAATATCAAGGACATTTTACCCTATGTTTTCTTCTAGAAGTTTTTATGATTTTGGGTGTTGTTATTTAATTCTTTAATCCATTTTGTGTTAACTTTTTGTGGGTGCTATAAGTAGGGGTCCCATTTCATTTTTTGGCATGTGTCCAGTTTATTCAACACCACTTATTGAAGAGATTATCTTTTCCCCATTGAGAATTCTTGCCTCCCTTGTTAAATATTAGCTGACCATATATGCATGGGTTTATTTCTGGGCTTTCAAGTCTATTCCATTGTTTTATATATCTGTTTTCATGCCAGTACCTTAATGTTTTGATTAGTGTAGCTTTGTAATATATGTAGTCAGGAAGTGTGGCTAGTGTTAATGAGGAATTGAATTTTTAATTTAATTTTAATCCATATAAATTCAAATTGGGACATGTGAGTATTAGCTACTATGTTGTATAGTGCAACTCTAGTGGGCTCAGTCTGTTTTCTTTCTGTACTCAGTTTATATGATATATTTGATTGCACATTTCTTTGATGGCAACATCTACTTTGTCCTTGTTTAATTTTGATACGAGATTTCTTTTATGGTTCCAAAAATGATGCTTAGTGCCAGACATACACATGGTTTGGAGGCTGTGCCACTTCTGGAATGCTGCATGAAGAATGAAATGCTAATGGTTTCAAGGAACCCAGCCTTCTTCAGGGAGGTTAACTTCCAACCAGTTAACATTAATACCCTTACTCTTCTCTCATCCACAGTACTTTCTGAATCCTCTATTTATAAAAACAAACCCCTCTACTATAGGGCAGAGGACACTCTTTTCTAAGACCCAAAGCCCTGACTCCTCATTTTCAAGGAAGGAAGATGGGCAAACCTCTCACATTATTTTTTTTTTTTCATGCTGAGATCACAATAGTGAAAACAAAGACACAGTTAATTTCTCAGTCAAGCTGTCTTGCTACATGTAGATCAATGTGACCAAAAAAATAAGGAAAAATCACCAAAGAGGGAAGTCATGTGTATTCTATATTATATGCTCCTATTTGTAAATGCTAGTAATGTTACTGCATTGCAAAGCACATGGTAAATGAGACAAAAAATGCTTAGAAATATTCTTTGCAGGCATGAGTTTTGCATTTCTGGGAACTAATGCAAGGTAATAACTGTAAAAATTTGTGAATTATTTTAGAAGGCTAGCAACTTTTCTATTTGAGTAAATTTGAAACATAGAGAGATTGTAATATAAATGGTCATAAAGATTCAATGATGATGGTCTTAAAATGTTCTCATTTCCATGGCAATTCTGGAGTAATTATCTTATGTTCTAGTAAACATATAAATTTGGGTTTAGTTACAGAATATCCTGATTATATGGTGTGTGTCTTGTTATAAAAAAAAAAAAAACCTTTTTTTTATGTTAGTGAAAACACTGTCATGTGACTATTACAGTTTACTTTGGACTCTTTACTAACCACCTTTTGCAAATTAGCCAAATAGAATTTATTTTAAATGTTATATATGACTTATGAATTATAATTGGAAATAAAAAATAAATATAAGCCACAGTAGTTTTTGCTAAAATTATGTGGCACTCATAATGTAAAAAATTTCTATGGGGTAAGTAATATTATCATATTGGTCACAATTAACTGGTAAAAATAGGAAAATCACAAAATCAACTTGGCTGCAAACATAAAAAATAATATGGCTTCCTCTTTAGTAAACATCCAGAATGTAGATTAAGATGATGTGATTTCTTTGCTGTTATATATGTATATGTATATATATATACATATATATATATATATTCTATATATGTATATATACATATATAAATCTGTGATGCACTTTGATTAAATAGAGAGCTACTGAATAGTCAAAGCACAACTGATTTCAAGGCCTCTTGTTCAAAGAGGCCTTGAGATAGTGATTACATACAATATAATATATATTAAATATATATATTAAAAACATTGCTACTTATTTTGAATTGAATATGATATAGTGCAAATAAATAACATATGAAATACTGGAAATAAGATGTTTTAAAGGACTTGGAAATCATTATGTGTTAAAATGCAAGATTTTTTTTCTATTCCAGATTGGTCTTTATTATATGTAGATGCTTATTCTGATATTTATTAAAATAATAGAAATAGGGAACAGAAGCCAGAAACCCTAATTTCTAGTTCTGATGGTATAACTTGCCAGCCATGAGACAAGGAGAAAATCATTTTGATATTTCTCATTCATAGTTTATTTACTTATTAACTTTCAGTAATTTCCATTCTGCTCACCTTAATTCCTGGTGGTAATGATCAGCCGATACTAACAGAATATAGAGAATCTGTGATGCAGGTTGATTAAATAGAGAGCTACTGAATAGTCAAAGCACAACTGATTTCAAGGCAAAAGACAGGTATTCTTGTTCAAAGAGGCCTTGAGATAGTGATTACATACAATCAAGGTAAATTTATTACCTATCTATTGGGTTTAGAAAGGGTGTAGACTGCATAAGTATGTATAAAAGTCTTAGTGTCTGCTTATTGGAATGTGTATTCAAAAACCATATTTCAGAACATAATTCCTTCTTAGAAATATTATGGATAATTCAATATGGTAAATATGAATATGGAGTAAACAATATATTGGAGGATGTTATGGGATTGAGAGGATTGAAGATGGGATACAAGAAGACTTAGGTATCAGTTGAATTCATTTGGCTTGCATATATGAGAAAGCCTAAAATAGTGGCTATACAAAATAGAGGTTTATTTCTCTCTCATTAACAAGCAATACAGAAGCAGACAGTACTCAACTGCTTCGGCAGTTCCACTGTTGTTCAAGACTCAGGATTCTTCAATCTCTTACTTCACTATCCTTAATTAATGACTTCTCTCCCCAAGTTTGACACATTTTCCAAAATAGCCACAAGTCTTTGTTCCAAGGAAATTGGCTGAAGGGTATTTGGAATATTTCGTACTAATTTTTTGCAATGTTTTCGGAACCTGAATTCATTTCAAAATGAAAAGTTAAAAAAATACAAAAGGATGGAGAGGGTCCTTGAGGAGTGAGGAACATCATGGTTTGACATATAGTATATAAAAGCCAAAAGAATGTACTGTCTTAAAAAAATGAAGATTATTTAGAACAGTGGTTTTTAATCTTAATATGAGGGAAAGAATTAAATGTTTATTTGTGTATTTCATAATTTTGAGGGGAAAGAGTTCATTACTTTCTTTAAAATTTCAGTAGAGAGTAATTTAGAACAAATGGCTAAGTTTTGGTTTTCATACTTAAACAATCTCTTCTTATTCAGTAATTCAGGAAATTCTGTTCTCAAATATGGGTCAAAACAAAACCCATGAGTTCATATGACACAAAAAAGAGAAAAGCAGAAGCAATATAAATAAAACCATGAAATAAAACCGACTTCTCACTGGTCATAGAAACTGACTAGAACACACTCCTTATTTTGAAAATTGGCAATTTTTTTTTAAGATTTTATTTATTTATTTGACAGACAGAGATCACAAGCAGGTAGAGAGGCAGGCAGAGAGAGAGAGAGGAGGAAGCAGGCTCCCTGCTGAGCAGAGAGCCCGTTGCAGGACTCGATCCCAGGACCCTGAGATCATGACCCGAGCCAAAGGCAGAGGCTTAACCCTCTGAGCCACCCAGGCGCCCCCAAAATTGGCAATTTAAAGGAAAACAATTCTGTTTTTCTTGTATAACTTCTACTGTAGGATAACCAAGTAGTTCATATTGATAAGAGAACGTTATTCTTTATAGAAGATCCCATAATAAATAGAAGAAATGATAGATTTATAAAATTGTGATTTTGCATTTCTTAATAATAAATCCTTCATCATATAATACCCATCAAGTTGGTGGTAAGTTTATAGTAGAGGGATTTGTTTCCTAACAGATAGATTGAGTTTCAAGCAACACTTGTGAAGTATTTATATTAAAAATGTTTCCTGAAAGAGGGAGCAGAATGCCTGCTACCAATGGCTGGCTCATTCAGAAGAGGAAGAAGAAACAAAAGCTACCTTGATGTATCCATTGTCTCCCTCAAAACTTAACTAGATATGTCACTCTAGATACTTATACTATAAATTTCTGGACTCTGACTTCAAAGCTATTCTAATCTCACAAAAATATTTTTATATTCTCTGGAAGATTCTGTGGAAAAAATAGTTATTTTTGTTGAATGGTTCAGATTATAAAATTATTTGAAACCAGTATTTTGTGTGCTTGTATGAAAATACATAAAAGCGATGTGTTTGTATAAAAGGATAATAAATGAAAAAGCATTTTCCTAAAAAAAAAATGTTTCCTTAATCCAACTAAGCCTTCATAAGTAACTTAGAGTTTATTAGGAATATGAAGAATAAAAACAAGTTAAAGAACACCACAAAATCATAATGTAGGATAATCTATAGGAACCTTGGTCCAGTTCTTTAATAAGTCAGTGACATTAAAAAGAGAGAGAGAGGACTTAAAAGATACAACTGTGGCAGGGATCTACCTCTTAGGTCCCTCTTAGGTCCCCCTTAAAGAAAGTGCTGTTGCCTAGCTTTGAGCAGTGTGGCTAGCTGACAGCTTCCAGATGTGAGTTCCTGTAGGATAGCCTCAGCTTTTCTCTGTGCTCTGGCTACTGAGTTGAACAAGAATGTTGTACAAGGGCTGGCCTTTTTTTGCCAAGACAGGATGCCTCTAAAGAGTAATCTTTGCTCCTGAGCTTTCTGTTGGACTGACAGAAATTTTGTTACAGTTGCACCATGGCTGTACTTCTCCTCCTGTCTAATTCCACTTTCTCTCTTTTTCTAATTCTAATAAATAATGGACTCTTAGTGTACTGGTTTCTATTCTTTCATGAGATGTTCAGTCAGGTGTGACCACAAGAGGGGACACAGGAGAGGTGCAGGAAAAGTTTATCATACACATAGTACTAAAGAGAGAGAGAGAGTCATCACATACCACTAAGAGGGGGTTGCACAGGGAGCAGGGGGAGCACCGAGGGACCAGGCTCAACCAAGCAGGTGGGGAGAAAAGGAAGAGGGAATGGGAAGAAGGTGAACTTGTGAGCAAATGCCTTTATTAGGAGTTGGGGTAGAATACATAGCAAAAAATAGAACAGGATTTGGGGGCACAGGGGTAGCTCAGTCAATTAAACGTCTGCCTTCAGCTCAGGTCATGATCCCAGGCTCATGGGATCGAGTACTGCATCAGGCTCCTTGCTCTTTGGGGAGTCTGCTTTTCCCTCTCCCTCTGCCTGCCACTCCCCCTGCTTATGCTCTCTCTCTCTCTCTCTCTCTCTCTCTCTCTCTCTCTCTCTCTTTCTGTCAAATAAATAAATAAAATCTTAAAAAAAAATAGGAAGGGATTTCATTGGTGCATTTGAAGTCATTAGGTCATAGTCAGTGGAGGGAAAGAAGGGGAGTTCATGGCAGGGGCCAGCCTTATTACACTGGTGGCATTCTTGGTCATCTGAGCAGGGTGCTCATAGCTTATTTGTGGGGATTTCAAGTAGTAGGAAAATAATAAGTTTTAAAACTGACAATACACCAAATTAATCCTATTTTAATACCATCTTAGTTCTTCCTAGTGGTATAAACTGATATAATTTCTAATGTCAATGTGAGGACCTTAGGTGAATTGGGAATCAAAATTAATGTGATAATCAAAATGTTGTATACTCTGAAAACTATAAGATGTTGATGAAAGAACTAAAAAAAGACACAGATAAATGGAAAGATATTTCATGCTTATGGATTATAACAATTAATATTGTTAAAATGTCCATATTACCCAAAATAGCCTATAGATTCAATGTAATCTTTATCAAAATGTCAGTAGTATTTTTCATAGAGCTAGAACAAATAATTCTAAAATTTGTGTGTAACCACAAAAGACCCCAAAAAGTCAAAACACCCTTGAGAAAGAACAAAGCTTGAGGCATCATGCTCCTAAATTTCAAACTATAGTACAAAGCTATATTAATCAAAATAATATGGTACTGGCCCCCAAAAAGCCACATAGATCAGTGGACAGAATAGAGGCACTGGAAATAAAGTCACACTTATATGGTTAAGTAATCTACAACAAAGGGGCAATAATCTACAACAAAGGAGGCAAGAATACACAATTGGGAAAATATATATAATAAATGATGTTGAGAAAACTGAACAGCCAAATGCAAAAGGATAAAATTACCATTTTCTCACTCCACACACAAACATAGATTCAAAATGGATTAGAGACCTAAATGATTAAAGACCTGAAACAACAAATCTTGTTAAAAATATGTAGACAGTAACCTCTTAGACATCAGCCTGTAGGGCCATCTCTCCTCATGCAAAGGAAACAAAAGCAAAAATAAACTATTGGGACTACATCAAAATAAAAAGCTTTTGCACACAAAGGAAACCATCAACAAAATGAAAAAGCAGCCTACTGAATGTTGGAAAATATTAACAAATCATATATCTGATAAGGAGTTAATACTGAATAGACATTTTTCTTTTTCTTTTTCCTTTTTCCCCTGGCTTTTAATTATTATTATTTTTTACCTTTTAAAAAAAGGTTTTTAATCTTAATTTTAGTGTAGTTGATTAACAGTGTTATGTTAGTTTCAGGTGTAACAATATGGTGATTCAGCAATTCTATACATTACTCAGTGCTCATCATGGTAAGTGTACTCTTTAATCCCTATCACCTATTTTACCTTCTCCCATCTTCCTTCTGGTAACTACCAGTTTGTTCTCTCTAGTTAAGCATCCATTTTTTGGCTTCTCTCTCTCTTTCTCTCTTTTTTCCCATGCTCATTTTTTTGTTTGTTTGTTTCTTAAATTCCACATATGAATGAAATCATGGTATTTGTCTTTCTCTAACTGATATATTTTGCTTAGAATTATACCCTTTAGCTCTATCCATATTGTTGTGAATGACAAGATTTCATTCATTTTATGGCTAAGTAATATTCAGTTGCATATATATATATACACCTCATCTTTCTTATTAGTCAGTAGACACTTGGGCTGCTTCCATAATTTGGCTGTTGTAAATAATACTTCAGTAAACATAGGGATATATATCTCCTTTCAAATTAGTGTTTTTGTCTTCTTTCAGTAAATACCCAGTAGTGGAATGACTGGATCATATGCTGTTTCTATTTTTAAATTTTTGAGGAATCTCCATACTTTTTGTCACCATGACTCTGCCAGTTTTCATTCTCATGAAGAGTGCATGAGGGTTTTTCTCCACGTCCTTGCCAACACCTGTTGTTTCTTGTGTTTTTTATTTTAACCATTCTGACAAGTATGAGGTGATATCTCGTAGTTTTGGTTTGCATTTCCCTGATAATGAGTGATGTCGAATATCTTTTCATGCATGTGTTAGCCATCTATATGTCTTTTTTGGAGAATGTCTGAACATGTCATCTACCCATTTCTAAATGAGTTTTTAGAGTGATGAGTTGTATAAATTCTTTATATGTTGGATACTAACCCTTTATCAGATATGTAATTTGTAAATATCATCTCTCAGTCAGTGGGTTGCCTTTTAGTTTTGTTGATTGTTTCTTTTGCTGTGCAGAAGCTTTTTACTTTGATATAGTCTCAATAGTTTATTTGGCTCTTGTTTCCCTTGTCTCAGGAGACCCAGCTTTGAGTTTTGTATGTTTTTCTTTTTCTAGCTCCATTAGGTATAAGGTTAGGTGGTTTATGTTATCTTTTACTTGTTTTTTTTGAGTTAGGCCAATATTGCTATAAACTTTCCTCTTAGAATGGCTTTTTCTGCATCCCCAAATTTTAGACCATTGTGTTTTCTTTTTCTTTTCTTATTTATTTATTTATTTATTTATTTTGGGTCTCCCTGTATTTGTTTTTATTTCCTCTCTCATCTCTTGGTTGACCCATACATTGTTCAATAACATGTTACTTGACCTCCATGTATTTGTGCTCTTTCTTGTGGTTGAT
This sequence comes from Mustela nivalis, assembly GCF_964662115.1. Taxonomy (NCBI): domain Eukaryota; kingdom Metazoa; phylum Chordata; class Mammalia; order Carnivora; family Mustelidae; genus Mustela; species Mustela nivalis. Next base: position 102,976,899 of record NC_139024.1, read on the forward strand.
AGTGTTTCATAGTGTTGTGTTCAGAGTAGATGCATGGAATGAGTTAGATCTTTTTCAATTTGTTCAGACTTGTTTTATGGCCTAACCCGTGGTCTGTTCTGGAGAATGTTCCATGTGTACTTGAAAAGAATGTGTACTGTTGCCCTCGGCACGCAAGGACAACAATGAGCCTGGTATGGTGTTAATGCTTCATTTCCGTTTATTTAATCAACTTCCTTAGCTTATATACAGCAGGGTGACCAATAAGGGGCCAAGCAATGGGGAGAGCCAATGAGAGTCCTGTTACTATGCTGATTAAATTTGATACAGCCAATAACTATGTCCTCCTTTAGGCGGGCTTCACCAGAAAGTTCATTGTATACTTGCAGCGTATTTTGCTAGCAGTGAGCCAAGCGCCTTCTTGTAATGGTGGGGACTTTCCCGGCCGGAGGCAGTCCCCGACAGTGTACTTTGCTGTTTGAGGGTGGAATGTTCTAAATACATCTGTTTTAGTCTATCTGGTCCAGTGTATCATTCAAAGCCATTGTTTCTTTATGATTTTCTGTTTGGATAATCTGTCCACTGATGTAATTGAGGTGCTAAAGTCCCCTACTCTTATTGTATTACTATTGATAACTTCCTTTATGTTTGCTATTAACTACTTTAAGTATTTGTGTACTCCCATGTTCCGTGCATAGGTATTTACAGTTGCTGTATCTTCTTGTTGGATTGTCCCCTGAATGATTATAAAGTTTCCTTCTTTGTTTCTTGTCACAGTCTTTGCTTTAAAGTCTATTTTGCACAATATAAGTGTTGCTACCCTTGCTTTCTTTTCACATCCATTTCTACGAAAAATGCTTTTCCATCCCTTCTTTCTCAATATGCACTGTCTTTAGGTCTGAAATGAGTCTCTTGTAGGCAGCATATACATTGTTTTTTATGCATTCTGTCACCATATGTCTGGATTGGAGTGGTTAGACCATTAAATTCAAAGTAATTATTGATAGGTATGTATTTATTGCCATTTTGTTACTTGTTTTATGATTGTTTTCATAGTATTTCTCTGTTCCTTTCTTCCCTTGCTCTCTTCTCTCACAATAAGTTGGCTTACTTTCTCTCACAATAAGTTGCTTATGTCCATTAACTTTAGTGATATATGTGGATTCCTTTCTCGTTTATTTTTTACCTATTACTGGTTTTTGTTTTGTGGTCATTATTGAGCTTGTATATAACATCTTCTGTATATATCGGTCTATATTAAATTGCTTCATTTTGAACCCACTCTTACTTCTCTTCTCCCCACTTTTTAAGCATATGGTATTATACTTTACATCTTTTTATTTTGTGAGTCCCTTGACTGATTTATGCAGATATACTTATTTTTACTTCTGTGCTTTCTATTTTCCTTATTCTTGCTCTTGGTCTTTCTTTTCACTCAGAATTCCCTTTAACATTTGTTTTTGGGCTGCTTTAGTGGTCATGAATTCCTTTAACTTTTGTTTATTTGGGAACTCTTTTTCTATTCTGAATGATAACCTTGTTTGTTAGAGTACTTTTTGTGCAGATGTTTTCCCCCCACCAGTTTGAGTATATCATGACACTCTCTTCCGGCCCAATGAAAAATTTTCTGATGAAAAATTAGCTGAAAGCCTTATTTGGTTTCATTTACATGTAACTATCTTCTTTTCTCTTGCTGTTTTTTAAAATTCTCTTTTTATCATCTTACTTACTATGAGTATTGGTTTTGACCACGGTGGGCTGATTTTGTTGTTAGCTCTCTGTGACTTCTGGATCTGAATTTCTGTTTCCTTTCCCAGATTCAGGAATATTTCAGCTTAATTTCTTCAAATACATTTTCTGCACACTTTTCTTTCTCTTCTCTTTTTGGGATCCCTACAAGGTAACTGTAACTTAATGGTGTCACTGAGTTCCCTTAATCTATTCTCATTTTACATAATTATTTTTTTCTCATCTGTTCAGCTTGATTACTTTTCATTATTCCTTTGTCCATGTTGCTGATTCATTCTTTTGTTTTGTCTCAATCTAGTATTTATTCCATCCATTATATTTTAAATTTCATTTATTGTGTTATTCATCTCTGGTTACTTTTTTATCTCACTGTTAAAAGTCTCATTGAGGTCCTCCACTCTTCACAATTCCAGTGAGTATCTTTATGATCATTACTTTGAATTCTCTATCAGGCATATTGCTTATGTCCATTTTGCTTTGGTCTCTTGCTGTGATTTTGTCCTGGTCTTTCCTCTGGGAACTATTCCTCTGTTTCCTCATTTTATCTAACTCTGTGTGTCTATTTCTATGTGTCTTTTGCACTTGAAAGTAATGGCATTATGAAGAAGAGGTCCTATAGTGTCTCGCTGTGTAGTGTCCCATATTCACCAGAACCTGGCCCCTTAGGGTGTCACCTATGTGCTATTTGTGCCCAGCTGTTGTGTGCCTTTTACATTCTCTTTCAGTCCAGCCATCATGGCTGTTTTGGTTGTGGGCAATGCTAGGTCCCTGTTATATAGCAAACTCGTTGTGGAATGCCTTGGACTTGAGTTGAGTTAGACCAGGGGTTTGTCGAGATGCTGTACCATTAAACTGCAGGAGCTTTCCCTGTGCTGTTCTCTGAGAAGCTTTGACTGGTAGGCGTAGCCTGCAGTCAGACCAGTTTCTGCCTCCAGCCTACTCCTAGGTCTCTATCAGACTAGTGTGTCTTGTTCATTCCTTCTTTCCAGGGCAAGAGTCACTTTGGAGTTGTGCTGGACACTGTAGGGGCTGGCTGCTCAGTGCTAGGCCTGCAGCATCACCCTGTATGGGCTCTGGACAAAAATGTATTGGAGAGGGCAAATCTTTGAAGCACAATTAGGGGGCAGGGTCAGAGGTGCTAGCCGCCCTTCATGTTGCCCTTCCTCTGTGCAAGAGGCCCTGCAGTGCCAGGACTGAGGCAGGGTGTGGAGGATGGATTGGCAGAAGTATAGCACAGCTGAAAGGGGGCAAGGTGGCAGTGCTGGCAAATTAGGTAACAAAACCTGCAAGTAGCTATGTGTTTGTGCTAGAGGGTGGGGCAGGGAAGGAAAATGGCACCTGCCAGTTCCATTCTTCCCAAGGGAGCACCCCAGTGATTTCTGTCCTTTAGGACATGCTCTAAGACTAGTAATTAACTTCCCCTTCTGTATGTCCCAGGCACCTTTCAAACTTGCTTCTATGCTGTATCTCTGCAGGCTCTTTGTTGTGTCTTTAAGGGTGAGAGACTCAGTTTCCTCTTGCCTTCTTGGATTTCCCCCAAAGCAGACCCTGCTGATTTTTTTTAAAATCCAGATTTTAAAATCCCACTAGTTGTAAGAACTCATGAAATTCAACCTGTCTGGTTTTCAAAGGTAAATGTTATGGGGATTTGTCTTCCATATTTGTGTTGTCAGGCCTCAGGATCTGTTTCTCTCCCTTCTCTATGCCCTCCTAGTATCTCTTCCTCCTGCCAGAGTACTGAGAATCTGTTTAGTTCCCAGTCACATTTCTGCCCTTCCACCCTCATTGTGTGGGCTCTTCATTACATTTGGTTGTGGAGTTTATTCTGGCAGTCTTCAGCCCATTTTCTGTTTGTTTGTTTTTTACACAGATGTGAGTGTTATCTAGTTGAATGTGTGGGGCCAGGTTAGCCTAGGGTCCTCCTACTCTGGCATCTTCCCCATGACACCCTGAACAACCATTTTTTAAAAGAGGAATACAAATGGTTAACAGACACATGAAATGATGTTCAACATCACTAATCAGGGAAATGCAAATCAAAACCACAATGAAATACCATCTCACAGCAGTCAGAATGGCTTGTATCAAAAAGAGTAGATATAACAAGTTTTGGCAAGGATGTAGAGAAAAGGAAACCTTATGCACTGTTGTTGGGAACGTAAGTTAGTGCAGCCATTATGGAAATCGTATGGAGATTCCTGAAAAAATTAGAAATTGAGTTACCATGTGATGCTGTTATTCTACTTCTGGATATTTATATGAAGAACGTGAAAATATTAATTTGAAAAGATATGTGCCCTCCTATGTTGATTGCAACATTATTGACAATAACTGAGATCTGGAAGCCACCCAAATGTCCATTGATGGATTAATGAATACAAATTATGTGATATATATTATGGAGGAATAATACTTAACTATAAAAAAGAATGAAAAATTCAAAAACATGGAAGGATCTTACCCTAAGTAAAATAAGGTAGATAAAGGCAAATACCATATGATTTCACTTGTACGTGGAGTCTAAAAAACAAAAGAAAGAAAAACAGAAACAGACCCCTAAATACAGAGAACAAACTGGTGGCTGGGTGGGGAGGGTGATATGTGGATGGGTGAAATAGGTGAAGGGTTAAGGGATACAAAGTTCCACTTAGGAAATAAATGAGTTATGGGAATAAAAATCACAGCATAGGGAATCTAGTCAATAATGTAATAACTTTGTATGGTGACAGATGGTAAATATACTTAAGGTAGTGAGCTTTTCATAATATATAGAATTGTCAAATCATTATGTTTTACACCTAAAACTAATATAATATCATGTGTCAATTATACTCCATTAAAAAAATATGTCGGATGTGAAACACATTTTTTAGTCAAAGAAATTTGAATATGAGCTGAGTATTTTACTTTCCAAGGTATTATGTTAATTTGGTTATATATGATAATGGCATTACAGCTATATGAGAGAAGATTTATTTTTTTTGGAAATGTATACTAAAATGAGTAGTGAAATAATATGATATTTGAAATTTGGTTTAAAATATTTTTGCTAAGAATGAGGGGCAGACAAAAAAATGAGAAATAATATTAATAATCTTGGTGATGAGATCATTGTATTATTTGTGGTATGGTGATTTTAAAACACTAGGACTACTTTTGGGGCACTGAATATGTGGCCTTGGGTTAACTGATGCTGCAGAGATCAAGCAGGGATCAAGAGTACATGAAATGGAAAAAACAAATGAGATGGGTAGTTTATAAAGACAGAAGAATGATAGGAAGCCATTGGAAATAAGAGCATAAGTATGCTTTTTTATTATACTTACAATTTGAAAATGAATCGTTATGAGGGAGAATACATATCCCTTCAAATGAAAGGACCTAGACTTTATTATTAGCTATAACACTGATAGATCATCTCTCAGAAGTCTAAAATTTGAGTATTGCCATCACATAGTTTTAATTTATTATAATCTCAATGAGACAAAAATATGCACAGAATGTAAAAAAAGAAAGGAAAAACAAAACTACTTATAGTGATTGTCTTTAGAAGTTTTGGGTGGTTTTGTTTTCTTCATATCTTATTCCTTAATATTTATTTCATATTTTATTATTTATTGCATTTTCTAGGTAGATAGAATGAACATTATTTTGCTAATTAAGAGAGAAACTGGAGAAAAAAAAATCATGTTCCCTTAAATATAAAGGTACTACACATGATAATACAAAAAGTTCTTTTAAAAATATAAAGTATTATTCAATAATAATAGTTAACATTTTACACTTACTGTGTATAAGTGTTTTACATACATTATTTAATCTCTGCAAGAACACTGTGATTTTTAAAATGATGCATGTAAGGGGCGCCTGGGTGGCTTAGTGGGTTAAAGCCTCTGCCTTCAGCTCAGGTCATGATCTCAGGGCCCTGGGATCAAGCCCCCCATCAGGCTCTCTGCTCAGCAGGGAGCCTGCTTCCCTTCCTTTCTCTCTGCCTGCCTCTCTGCCTACTTGTCATCTCTCTCTGTCAAATAAATAAGATCTTAAAAATAAATAAATAAATGAAGCATGTAAGACGGAGGCACAGAGAGGTGAAGCAGCCTGTTCAAATTTATCTGGCCCACAGCACAGTTAGAATTTGAACCCAAGCATTCCGGAGCCCAAACCTGTCCTTCTAACAATATAAATATAGATGAGAATGACACCCTGTTATTAGGACAAAGGAATGTGATAGTGGAATGATATGTTTGTAATTATAAAAAATCATTTTAGAAAATATATTGATAGTCTTTACCTTTTCTTGAAGCACAATCAGCAATGAAACTGATTTTGAGCAGAAAAGAATAAATGTGAGCAAATGGAATTCCCCTGCTTTTCAAGACTACCTGAAACCTTTCACTTCACTGGCATGTGTCCAGGCCTTATACCTATTTATTTAGCCAAAAAACATACATGAGGTAGCCCTATTCCCTGTAAACATGCTGGTAAACTATACTTTTCTACTTCTATGTAATCACAGTTATGTCCCATTCCATCCTCCTGACTTTCTTCTCACTGTGAGAAATGAACAGAGCTATTAAGAAGTCCCATTTGGTTGATATATTTTTAAAAGATTTTATTTATTTATTTGACAGAGAGAAATCACAAGTAGGCAGAGAGGCAGGCAGCGGTGGGGACTGGGGGGCAGGAAGCAGGCTCCCCGCTGAGCAGAGAGCCTGATGTGGGACTCAATCCCAGGACCCTGAGATCATGACCTGAGCCGAAGGCAGAGACTTAACCCACTGAGCCACCCTGGTGCCCCCACAATTGGTTGATATTAATTCTATCTTTTTCTTTTGAGGCTTACTCTCAGGAGTGAGTGCAAACAAGCACTGAAATGCAGAGGGAGAGACAGCAAGAAGGTGACCAGAGATGCAAACGCCATAATCAGCTCATCAGAACCTGAGAATTGAAGGAATTTTTTGAAATCTTGATTACTTGAGTTATAGATGGCCAGTCATCTTCTATAATATATTTAATACCATTTATCACATTTTCCACCATCCTAACATGTATAAAGGTAGAAACAATATCTAGATTGTCTGAAGTCATAAAATGAAATTGGAATATAATTCAGATATTTCTAACAATCATAATTGTATTTAGAACATGAAGGTCATTACTGTGATCTTTTTTTATGCTGTATTATGTACATAAACTTTACTATCTTTTTTGAAAATGTTTATAAAGCATCTTAGTATATCCTCTTATAGTATGGGTCAAGTCATATTCCTCTAATAATATGTATACCAAGAATATATATGAATATATAATCTAAGAATGTGTTTTTATTCATATGCATAAAATTTAGAACATAAAAATCACCGGACATGGTTATTCAAAAGCGTATTTTAGAACTTCACCATCAGAGATTCTGCTCTACTATATGTGAGGTATGGCCCAAGAATTGTTAGTCAGTTTAATTTCCATTATTTCCAAAAAGAAACCTCATTTCTATTAAGCTGTCACTCTCCATTCTCCTCTATCCTTTCGGCCCTGACTGTCACTAATCTACTATTATCTATAGGAATTTGCCAATTTCGGTCGTTTCATATGAATGTCCACATTTATATGGACAATCCAGTACTTCATTCTGTTTTTGTGGCTGAATAATATTCCATACTGTGTATATACATAAAACTTTTTTAAAATCTGTTCATCAGTTGATAGACATTTGGGTTGTCTCTGCATTTTAGCTATTATGAACAATGGTGCTATGAGTATCAACGTACAAGTTTTTGTACGTGCATGTTCTCAGTTCTCGAGTAAATAACTAAAAGTAGAATTGCGGAGTCATATGGTAATTCTATATTTAACTTTTGAAGAACTGGCAAACTGTTTTTCATAGAGGTTGCCCCATATTACATTCTTACCTGCAATGTATAAGGGTTCTAGTTTCTCTACATCCTACCAACACTAGTTATTTTCCATCATATCTTCTCTGGAGAATTGTCTGCTCAAGTCTTTTGCCTCTTTTTATTAAAACTGGGTCATTTGTTCTTTTGTTAGTTCTGAATGTTTTTATATGCTGTGTATACTATACCCTTATCAGATATATGATTTATAAATATTTTTCCCTGTTTTGTGGGTCATCTTTTTTTGTTGTTACTGCCCTTTGATGCAAACTGTTTTAATTTTAATGAAGTCCAATTTATTTTTTGTTATTGTTGGTTGTGCTTTTATGTCATATTAAATTATTGCTTGACCCAAGGTCACAAAGATTTAAACCTATGATTTCTTTAGAGAGTTTTATGTTGTTAACTCACACATTTAGATCTTTCATCGATTTTTGAGTTCATTTTTATATACATTTGAGGTGGAGGCCAGCTTTATTATTTTGCATATAGACATTGTTGTCCCACCAATAGTTGTTGAAAAGACTATTAACTTTCCCCATTGAATGATCTGTGCACCTTTGTTGAAATCAATTTGCTATAAACAGATGAGTCTTTTTTCTTGACTCTCAACTTTTATTGTTCTATCTTTATGCCAGTACTATACTGTTTTTTTAATTACTGTAGATTTGTAGTAAGTTTTGTAATTGGGAAAGGTGAGTTCTCCAACTTGGTATTTATTTTTAAGCCAGTTTTGGCTTTTCATGGTCCTTGAAATTCCATATGAATTTTAGGACCAACTTCTCCACTTCTGAAAAAGAAGCAAGTAGGATTTTTATTGACTAATTTGAATTTGTAGATCAGCTTAGGGAATATTGGAATCAGGGTAATACTGGTTTCAGGGAACAATTTTAAAAGTGTTTCATACTATTTTATTTTTTTGAAGAGTTTATGAAATATTGGTATTAATGATTTTTTATATTTTTGGTAGAATTCATCATCTAAGATATATTGGACTTGGCTTTTTTTTTTTTTTCCCCTCAATCTCTTTACTTGGTGTAGGTCTATTCAGATAGTCTCTTCTTGAGTTGGTTTTGGTAGTTTTTTTGTTTCTAAGGATTTATCAGTTTTCTAAATTATTGAATTAGTTAGCGTCCGATTGTTCATAATATTTCCTTATATTCTATTTATTTCTGCAACACTAGTCGCAATGGTCTACTTTCATTCCTGATTTTAAGAGGCTGGATCTCCTCTCATTTTTCCTGGATGGTTTATGAATTGGTAAGAGAAACTAATTCTAAAGAAACATTGCCAATACAGACTTTGTATTGGCAATCTAAACATAGATTAGAGTTTGTTGTTGATTAACACTATCAGTTTCGCCAAACCGACACACATGACTAGCCATCACAGTCTAATTAAAGGTCTGTTGGTTTTGTTAATGCTTTCAAAGAATCTACTTTTGGTTTCAAGATTCTATTATTGTCTTTTAAAAAATATTAATATTATTGTAATTTATTTAAATATAGAAATCTTAATGAATTCTGTTTCTTTTCATGTGTTTTAAAATACTATTTATTTGAGAGGTGCCTGGGTGGCTCAGTGAGTTAAGCCTCTGCCTTCTGCTCAGGTCATGATCTCAGGGTTCTGGGATCGAACCCCACACTGGGCTCTCTGCTCAGCAGGGAGCCTGATCCCCCCTCTCTCTCTGCCTACTGCTCTGCCTACTTGTGATTTCTCTGTCAAATAAATAAATAAAATTTTTTTAAAAATACTATTTATTTGGGCGCCTGGGTGGCTCAGTGGGTTAAGACGCTGCCTTCGGCTCAGGTCATGATCTCAGGGTCCTGGGATCGAGTCCCGCATCGGGCTCTCTGCTCAGCAGGGAGCCTGCTTCCTCCTCTCTCTCTCTCTCTGCCTGCCTCTCTGGCTACTTGCGATCTCTCTCTGTCAAATAAATAAATAAAATCTTTAAAAAAAATACTATTTATTTGAGTAATAGCTACTGTTATAGAAAAATGAATAAAGTTTTTTGTTTTGTTTTGTTTTGCATGGTACTTTGGAAGGAGAGTAATCCAATTCAATTTTGAGTAATTACTGGCTAGCTCAGCTAAGGGAGTATGTGATTCTTGATCTCAAGGTAGTGGGTTCAATCCCCATGTTGGGTATAGAGATTACTAAAAAATAAATAATTAAGTAAATGAAATAAATTGGGTAATTACTGATAGAAAAGACTTCTGCTACTTTTCCATTTATTTTCTACATGCCTGACAGCTTCTTGGCCCTTCACTTCCTGCATACTGTCTTCCTTTGTGTATGGTTGATTTTTTACAATGAAATGCTTAAATTCCTTTGTCATTTCTTTTCTTGTATATCCTATAGGTATTTTCCTTTGGTACCACAGGATTACATTTAACATTCAAAAGTTACAGGACTGTAACTATTTCAATTTATACCAACTTAACTTTAATAACATACAAAACCTTTACTCCTTTAACAGCTCTGAGCCCATCCTTTTTTATTGTTGATGACACAAAATTATATCTTCATAGATGTGTGTCCAAAAAACATAAACTAATAATTTCTTGATGCATTTGTCTTTAAAATTATGTAGGAAACAAAATGTGGAGTTCAAAACTGTAGTTATAATAATGGTAGCTTTTAAACTATTTTATTTAAATGTATTTGTCTGCTAAATTATATGGAAAACAAAAAGTATAGTTACACACTATTGTTACAATAGTATTTGTTTATATAATTGCCCATCCTTTAACCTTTACTAAGACCTTTATTTCTTCATATGGCTTTCAGTTATTGCCTAGTGTCCTTTCATTTCTTTCTGGGAAGGTCTAGTGGCAATGAATTCTTCATCCTTAATTTCTCCCTCACTTTTAAAAGACAAATGTAGGATTCTTGGTTCATAGGTCTTTTCTTTTAGCATTTTGAATATAGCAGTATACTACCTACTGGCCTATAATTTCTGATGAGAAATCTGTGGGTAATCTTATTGAGGATCCTTTGTATGTGACTAATTATATTTCTCTTGTTGCTTACAAAATTCTGCCTTTGGACATTTTGACTGTAATGTGTCTTAGTGTAGGTTTCTTTGAATTCATCCTAATTGAGTTCATTAAGCTTCTTAGAAATTTATAGTCATGTCTTTCATCAAATTTAAGATGCACAAATAATAGAGACTGTAAGTGGGGAGCCCAACGCTGGGCTTGATCCCACAACCCCGAGGTCATGACCTGAGCCAAAATCAAGAGTTAGTGGCTTAACTGACTAAGCCACCCAGGCACCCCTATTTTCCACCATTTAAGTTTTAACCTATTTGTATCTTTTTACTTAAGTGTGTCTCATGTATACAGCATATAGTTGGTTCTTATTCTTTTGTTCTAGCAGACAAACTGCCTTTTAGTTGAGTTCTTTAGATTATTTATATTTAATGTGATCAGTGTATGAGCTATATGTAAATCTACTATCTTGTTGTTGTCTATTTGTTCTGTCTATTTCTGTTGAATATATTTGTACCCTACTAAATGTTCTTGAGTTTTTCTAGAAGGAAATTATTTGGAACCCATTTTATCATTTTGTCTTTTATTTTTATGATTTCTTAGATGGGCATGGTGTAGTTCTCTGTCTGGGCCTACTTATTCCCCTCTTCTGAGTTTAGTTCCTTCTCTGTATTTTGCACAACAATCCATGAACTATGTAGTTTATTTCATCTAGCTATTGGAAACAAACACTATTACTGGCCTTGCGTGAGCATCAGGCATTGTCACTTCTAATCATCTAGGATGTTTTTTTCCCTCACCTAATTTAGTTTTTTTTAAATTTTGGTGATAATTAACACTCAACTATTGCCCAGAAATGTTCAGAGCATGGCGTATACAAATAATTTTCTGTAGGTTAATTTTTCTTTTGCATCAGTCCACATCCCACAAATCTAGAAACACCAGCCTGCTAGACAATCTAGTGCTCTGCTTTCAAAGCAAAATATTAACTCATAAAATATGTTTTAATAACAATAATAACCGCATTTGCTGTGGCTTCAAAAGTAGCAGCATGGTACCCTCTCTCCATAGGTTTCTTGGACTCTTCAAAGTCATTTACATTTATAGCTGGTGCTAAGGTTTATCAGTTTCCATTAAAGCAGCTTTTCTTTACTTGGTTTCCTGCTACTTTTTATTTGGCCAGTGCTAATGGCATGTTAATAATCACAACAAACACTATTACTGGTTCTCTTTAATGTGTCATCTATTGTCTTAAGGATTTTATATACATGGTTTTATTTACTCCTCAGAAGTCCCATTTTAAAGTTGAGGAAACAGAGAGGATTAATGACTTTCCTAGGGTCACACATAGTTGGTAAGAACTCAAACTTGGTTTATTTAATTCTGGAGGGCTTACATAGAGCAGTGACAAGAAATAACGATGATAGTTAACACTTGTGTGATTTTACTACGTGTTAGAGTTGTTCTTAAATAAATCACAAATACTAAATTATTTAAAGGTGGTTTTACAACTACCTGATGGATATGGGATAGGTTCTATTATTATCCTTGTTTTATATATGATGAATGGAGGAACAGATAGGTCATATACGTAGGACGTGGCAGAGGTGGGATCTGAACCCCCACACTTTGTTTTAGGAGTTTATGATCTTAACCTTTAATCTGTGTTTATTAGATTATATCCTACAACATGATCTGCTGGTTTCCATTTTAGCTTTTATTTGTCTCTGTGGTTTTTGTGTGATTATCCTACAGTCAGTAACTGGCCAAGGCAACAAAGTTTTCATATTTTTCTATCCTTTTTATCGTATTTCCCATTTTATTGACTTGAGAAACAGCAGACAGCTGTAAGGTCATCTCAGTTGAGGTCACATTTGACCCACTTTAGCTTTGTGTTATTGGAGAAATCAGACTGCCCCGTCCCTTGTATGCTGTGAGTTGTTTGTCTTCTGTTTCTGCTAAGAGATAGTGGGGTATGTTTTCCAAATGAAGTACACACATGCCATATACACACATACAAGTTCCACAACAAACCACAATGGAGCGTATTAATAAAAAGTATAAATTCTAGTGTCTCGTGTGTGTGTGTAAAATATCACCTAAGAATGACAACACATCAGAAGGTGTTTTTGGAGAAACATTCTTTCAAAAGATTTATTATATTCCTCTTTAATCCAGTTTATCTTTCTTTCTGAAATGTATGTATTCCGTAGCACCTTTATGGAACCTTTCTGGACCTACTTCCTCCTGTCAGATGAGTATAATAAGTCTTCCTGTGATCCTTGCATTTATTTAGTCTTTCCTTGTTCCTCTTACTAGACTCTTAAGCCTCTGAATGTGAGGAGCTTTTAAACTAGTGCAATAATAGAAGTTAAAAGCAATCTTCAATTCACTTAGTAAAGGCTGGGGAACTTTAGTGTTTGTGAGACTATGACTTTGATCTATTTGCAAATAAATTTCTGACAACTCTTTCCTTCCCATACATCATCACCCTCCCCATCCTGCCATAATTCTTTCCCTTAGGTTTCCTCCTGGCCCACTGTTTATTTTCTCTTATTGATGTGTTTGGAGCTTGCAGGTTCTCTACTATTTGTAAGTTAGACATTCTACTTGTGTCATAAGACTTTTAACCTAAAAATGATATTGAAATCCAGAAGTTATTTAAAAAATCAAGTTTAAAAAATAAATTCAATTTAGTGTGATTCAAACCTTTACTATGGGGTCTCAATTAGTTCTTGGTCTTAAGACATGTTTTAAGATCATCCATCAATTTCTTTGTACCACAGAGTCTATTCTGTTAGCAAGAGAGAATTCAGGGAGAATAGGAGTTTTGAATAGGAGTGTTGGAAAAGAGTTGGAGACTTCTCAACTTTTACTTCTGGGGGGAAATAGTCCTAATCCTTATTGGACAGCTGGGTATATGTCCTATTTTTCAAGAGAAGGAAACTCAACTCTTGTAACTCATACTAACATTTGTTAAAAATTGTCCAGGCTTGAAAGTGGAGAAAGATGACAGGTATTACCACCGTCATGTAATTTAGGTCAACATTAACAATCATGTTGGTTACATATACCCTGGATGTGTTGAGAAGGGCATTTTACTTGTGGGACCTTCCTACTCCAAACCCATAACCCTACTCTAACCATGAGAAAAGGATCAGACAAACCCAATTCAAGGGACCTTCTATAGAATATATAAACAATACTCCTCCAAACTGCCAAGGTCATCAAATATAAGGAAAGCCTGAGAAATATCACAGCTAGGAGAGGCCTAAGGAGACATAACGACTAAGTGAGTGACAACTGAGTCATGACAACTCAGTGTCCTGAGTGGGATCCTGGAACAAAAAATGGTCATTAGGGAGAAAGTAATGACATCTAAATAAAGTGTAGATTTCAGCTAATAATAATGTATCAGTGTTTGCTCATTAGCTGTGAAAAATGTACCATATAATAGAAGATGTTAATAGTAGGGAAAACCAAAGACAGAGTATATGAGAACTCTATACTATCCTTGCAACTTTCCTATAAAAACTGTTCTAAAATTAAAAATTTATTTAAATTTTTAAAAAAGCATCCAACTATATGGAGGTACTTTTTCATTCAGGTTCAAGAATATTTTGAAGCAAACAGAAGTACATGTTTGTCCTGTTTTACTATAATGAATAAAGCTGTTACAGAATTTTAGATTATGAGAAATATTAGTATTTGAATCTGTTACTTTTCCAGACCTTTGAAAATCTAGAAGGTATTAATTAGCATCTTAGCCTTTTTAAACTCAATCCATTTTTCCTTAACTTTGAGCAATTTCTATGAAATTAGGGGTCCAGTTACAGTAAAGAATTTCTTGTTCATGCTCAATTTGTTGTAGAGAGAGTTAACATCAATGGAATGGATAATTTCCTCTAAAAATTTTGGGAAACAATATTGATATGTTCATCTAACATAGGTCAAGAGTCCTGACACTACTTGAGGTGATGTCCTAAAAATAGCACAGTACTTAATTTCTGTATAATCAGAGTGATGGTTATATTTTGTCTTACCATTCTAAACTCTTTTTTTTAGGACGTGTGCCCTTGTACTTTAAAAGTTGTATATAAACACTTCTGTTTTGATCATATTTTATTCCTAGAATGTGTGTAGTTTATGCTGATTTATTGAAGAGTGTACTTACAAAGCCATTCTGACACATCATACTTACTCTGCACAAATAATATAAAGGAATAGCAATTGTATATGTTATATATTAGGGCTCTATGACTATTTTATTTAATTTTTAGGATTACCCTTTAAATTTTATCTCTCTGACAAATGGAGTGGTAGCACTTTCAATATTTTGTATAAAATTTTCTGCTACTTAGAAATACATAAATCCATTCATCTGACCTTCATAATGAGGCAGAGTTGATACCATAAGGTTAATGAGGCAATTATTCTTATAGAGAACATCAGTCATGAAAGCATAGTTTCTTCCTCCCTTTAATATGCACATTAATTAAAATAATTTTTTCTTTGCTGTTTGCATTGATAAGTGATCATCAATGCCGAGAGGGATAATTAAGATTCTAAGTATCTCCATTGTGATTTGGGGCCCTAAGTTTTATGGTATAAAACTTTTTCTGATAAAATATGTACTTTCATACTTACCCGCAGTAACTTGATATATACTTTTTTCCATTCACTACAGAGACAGAAGCAATGGATGTTGCTTTGGCAGTCCGTCACTTATGTGGGGAAGAACATACACTGAACGTATTTTCCTTGACTGCTACTTCAGATAGAACTCACTTGGTTGGGCATGACATTTAATTATATGCTAATAGTTCAAAATTATTGGGTTTTCTTATAGATAGGAACCTATTTCAAGGCATAATAAACATTGTTTTCTATTAACATCAAAATATGCTTTTATGGATATACTGATCAGAACACAGATCTTAATAATTTTTGTACTAACACAAGATGATTCTATCAGCAAAGAACCAGCCAAACCTGTGGGTATGTAAATTTATAAAAAAAAGTTTAAGTAAGTATTATTTGGTTTGTGTACAATAACTTGTTATAGTAAACCTAAACCAAATTTAATTATTACAGTTTAAATATACATATTTGTGTCAATAAATGTATTTAGAAATATATTTATACTCACGTTTTGAAGAGAGAATATAGATAATGTATTTGCATCTGTAATTTAGAGGAATAGAATAATTTTCCTCAAGTCAACATTTTTTTGCTTGGCAAAATGCTTAAATGAGGCATTTGCTTGAGAAAAATGGGGCTTGGACATACCTGAGAGGGCTGAGAAGAAAGGCAAGCAAACATTAAATTGCTCTTCATAATAAAATGAGACTTCTCAAATTTCCAACAAAAGGTGAAGAAAGGGGAAGCAGGGGATGCAGAGGGTCACTGAAAGGAAGGTGCAGAATGTAGACAAACCGCCCAAAGAAAGCCAGAATGCTCTGCAGTTGGATGGTAAATGAGCATAGATGAAGGATGATTTATACACATGAATGTCTGGTTTCTCATAATAAGCTCTTGGTCACATAAACTCTTGGTTGGCTCTTCCTTGCCCCTCTCTTTGTAACTTCTGAAACTTGAATGACAGTCTGAGCGGGGGCACACCACTTGGGGGATGGATACGTAAGTCTGCTTTTCAGGATTGCGAAGACTCAGAGAAAAGCAGCAGTCTTGGATAGAGAGAGGATCCAGCAGGGTAGAGCAGAACTGAGAGCTAGCAGCGTTCAAAAGCCAGTGAATACATTCTCTCCTGTGGCTTGCACACATATCATTTGAATGTTAAAGTACATTAAATACCTCCAGTGTATGCAGTACCTTAGCTGTGTCCAGGCTATATTTAGAATGTATTTAATACTCGGTGTAGGTGACCTGTTAGACTTAGCTGACTAACAGCGTCACCACATTCCTAAAGAATATTATCTAAGAATTCATTAGTGAATATCCTGACCTCTATAAAGAAATGAGTTCTGATTTTGAGAAAGAAAATACCCCGCACAGTAAAACCCCAAGCCATTATCTTCACATACGGTAACTGTGAGATTGAAGGGCCACATTTCTCTAAAGTCACTAGCAGAAATCTGGGAACGAAGCTGTGTTAGACTTCATAGCCTCACAAACCAGATGGAGGGAAGTTGAGCTCAACTTTGATTTTTCCATTTAGGGACAATATCGTAAGTACTTAAATTTTACTATTTCTTCTCTTAAAATACAGGATAGAAGAAATTATTTAGGATCATCATTGAACATTGATCTGTGTTGGAATCATGATTGTCCTTGCCGCGCATGGCTGGCCATCAACCAAAGTCCTTGCCACTCAGGTTGATTGCCAATTGTTATCGTTTGAAACTGATATATTTTCTTGTTTATATATTTTGAACAAAAAATAACTTTTGAGAAGCACAATATATAAGATACACTGTTGGTTGGGTAATTTTTTCCCCCATCAGATTAGAAAAGAAGACTGCGTTTGAAGTAAAATTTCAGTCTCGCCCATCAGATTAAAATTTCACAATTTAGAAACTCATTTAGTTAGTAACTGACTTCTTTTAAAACGGAAATGGGGGGGCATTAGTCTTTCATACTTTAGTCTGGGTTGTTTATTAGATGACCTGTCTTCTAACAAGCAGGTAAAATTAGCCACAATGAATAGTTGAGGGTGTTAATAGAGCCCAGAAGAGAGAGAGGTTAATTTTTGAGTAAAGTCCATGACAATAGCATCCCTGATTGTGACCCTGTGGGAGAACCTATGGGGCAATGAAAAAGATGAAAGTGAAATAAGAACATACTATTGTATTCTTTACAACTTGCTTATAGTAATCCGCATACTAATAATACTCAGGTATTAAAATAGACATAGATTTAAGATAACCAGAGTGAATATAGGGGAAATGCATTCTTCTTTTTTAAAAAAAGGTAATGGAATAAGAATTTTAAAATCTATTTCTGTCCAACACTCCTACATTTAAAAAAAAATTGCACTATTTCTGTGTATCTCCCTTCTAGACACCTGCATCTTCCAACAGTAAATCATTAGCAACCTTATGAAGTGCCACAGAGAATGGGCTTTGTGGTAGAAGGATGAAC
Source organism: Mustela nivalis (assembly GCF_964662115.1). Lineage (NCBI taxonomy): Eukaryota > Metazoa > Chordata > Mammalia > Carnivora > Mustelidae > Mustela > Mustela nivalis. Next base: position 102,994,612 of record NC_139024.1, read on the forward strand.
ATAAAAGGAGAAGCTGAGAGCAATCAAACATCCACTTAGGAAGCAGTTTTACCTATGGGAATCTTCATTGGGTGCCTTTATTTCATTTTGATTACTGCCTTTACTGTTTCCTGGAGAACAAAGCCCTGATTTCTAGAAGTATGCTTTCTCTCCTGAGCACATAATTTCTGAGCCCACGGGTATCTTATAGACATTAACTACACTGATTCAATGGACTCATACAATTTTTGTATTTCTGAGTTTTTTTCTAGGTGGGTTCTAAAGACTTACGGTAGCTTTTTTCTTCATAAATATATAAAATAGTGTAAAAATAAATTTGCATCACTATGAGCTTTCTTTCCAGAAGCTCAACAGAATTTTTGGTGTGAGTCACATTGAGGTCTTGATTACAGAGTAGATACAGTATATATACTGAATTTTATTCTGGTGCCCCTAAATGGTAACTAATGTCCACAGGATTGTGGACAGACTCAAAGGGGGGGAAAAAAGAATCATTTAAAAATGTTTATGAGATGACTTATAAAAATGCCGCAAACTATAAAGTGCATATAACTAACCATGCAATCTCTTCTCATCACTTGATAAAACACGTTTTTCCTCACACTATAATATAGAATATACTAAGGTATGGAAACACATCAGCATAAAAAGATGATAATGTACACATTGTGGATATAAGGTGCTAACTATTTCTAACAGTAAATTAGATAACCCAACTAACCTACTAACTGTTAGGAATTAGATTTGAAGTCCAGGACTTGGGTGTAGGCTGTCATTTAAGTTTTCTGAATTTCAGTGTCCTTTTCTGCTGTACAAGGGCAAGAGTTTCTGCAGGAGCAATTAGAATAGATAACCTCTAGGCTCCCTTCCAGTTCTGTTGTCTTATCATCTGAGGACTAATCTGTATTCTGTAAGAAGTAGTGAGCTGCCCAATTATAGTTAAGTTTGGGGAAATTTCCTTTGTTATTGTAAATATTTTGGCATTTCTATTAGGTAGTATGGTAAACTATTTTTAGTTTGAGAAATGTCTATTTATAGAAACTAAGTGAGTAATTTGCTCATGGTTGTGCAGGATTGAATCACAGAAGAAATTCTTATTTTTGAACCTTATCTTAACATCTTTACATTTCTATTGGGTCAGGAGTCACTAGAGAGAACAGAAAGCACCTTGGGAATTTTAAGTAGAGAGATAATTATGTGCTTAGGAAATCACTGAAAGGGCTGGAAGAAGCTGGAATTAGGCTGGGCCTTTAAAAGTAACTCCCAAACACGTGGAACCCACCGGTCAGGGAGTTACCACTGCTGCCAAGTCAGAAGTTGAGGTGCCAGTGAGAATCCCAGTGCTGATGCTATGTTCTAGGGAATAGGAAGCTGAAATGGGGCCACTTTGGGGGCTATTGCTGCTGCCACTGCCACTCCAAAGGTCTCTCAGTAACCAGCTGCCACCTCTGCAGGAAGCTGGACACAGGAATATTACTGTAGAAAAACCCTAGTTCTCTTGACACCCACTTGCTAGCAGAAAACAGCCAGAATGGACGTGAAATGAGCTTCTGCCATTTGTTCATTCTCCAAATCCCAGGAGATGGCATCTAATCGATGGAACCTGAATCACATCCAGATCCTTAGCTGCTAGGGAATCTGGAAAACACAGTTTTTGGTTCCCAGTGTCTGCCGCACAATGAGACAGTGGTTGTCAAAGGGAGGTCCTCAGAATGGTAGCATAAGCATTCCCCTTGGAACTTACGAAAAGTGAAACAGTTTTGGCCCACCCTTTACTGGCTGAATCACAAACTCTGGGGATGTGGTCCAGCAGGCTGTGTTTTAACAAGCCCTCCAGATGATTTTCATGCACACTGAAGTTTGAGAACCACCATCATAAGGCAAACTAGGAACAACCGGAAAAGGATACTGCTTGCCATTCAACCATATTTAAGAAATATGTCAAGAAACATGCAATAACACACATGTGGTCCAAAGAAGGGAAAAAAAACATTAATTAGGGTTGCTGAAAATTTAAATCATAGTTCTGTTTATATTAGCTGATTGTATTAGAGGTATAGGGCCTTAAATTCTTACTTGTAAAGTGGGGTATCTATTTTTATAGGCGTCTACTGTGTTCAAGAAAAGTGATTTTTGTGTTCTGTTTTTGCTTTCCATTACATTAATACTTTCATTAATACACCATTACCTAGCACATGGCTGACTTGAAGAAATTAGCTTCCAAATCCCCAGCAGAAGAACCAACAAAGCTTATTAGCATTTTATTTTATTATTTTATTTTAATGTAATTTATTTTATTTTATTATTTTTTTTTATTTATCTGAGAGAGGGGAGTAGTAGGGGGGAGAGAGAGAGGTTGAGCACATGAGCTGGAGAAGAAGCAGAGGGAGAAGGAGAGAGAGAGATTCTCAAGTGGACTCCCTGCTGAGGGTAGAGCCCCAAACCACCCAGCTGCCCCAGCTTATTATCTTTTACATACTTTCTCTGGAAAAGAAAAATTTATTACAAGGATATTTGGATTTAATACTTCTTTTCAAGCCAAATCAATAAGCTTTCTTGAAAAGTGGACAGTTCTATTCATACTAAGAAGGCATAATTTTGTTTGACGTAGTACATTGTTTTTTCCCAAAGAAAACTAATTTTCATTGCTAGACACACACACACACACACACCCACATTTAATTTCCAGGATTTCCAGAATGTGAAAATGAGCAAAAAAGTGAAAATCTCCTCATAATCTTACCTCTTAGAGACAAAATGAAGTTAATTTCTCTCCTTCATCCTTTTCTCCTAATCCTCTCAGAAGGAACCACTGATAACAAGACCAGAATTTTTTATGCTTACATAGGTAGACACATTACGATAATAATTGAGAGACACCCGGATGGCTCAGATGGTTAAGCATCTGCCTTCAGTTCAGGTCATGATCACAGGGTTGTGGGACCAAATCCTGGATCCAGCAACCAGCTAGGCAGGGAGCCTGCTTTTCCCTCTGCCTACTGTGGCCCCTGCTTGTGCTTTCTCTGACAAATAAATACAATCTGAAAAATAATAATAATAATTGAACAGTTAGTGTATTCACTCATCTGAAGAAAAGTACTTATTTCTAAGAATTAATGTATTTTTTTCAATTACGATTCATTGGTGGATTTCTTTATGAACCAGTAATAATTTTGATGGTTGTATGATATTTTGATATAATTTTCATTTCCTTAGTTAGATGTAAGGTAAACTCCTATTTAAAATCTACTAGTTATTATTTTGAATTTGTGAGTTATTTGTTCTTATCCATGACTCATTTTTTTTCTATTGCCCTATTTTTCTTTTGTTCTTTGTAAATGGAAGGTTTGTTTTTTGTTTTGTTTTGTTTTGTTTTGTATATTTGGGACATTAACTACTCGTTACATGTATGGCAAATATTTTCTGTCAGTGCAATGCTTTACATTTTTTTTTAATTTTTTATCATATGTTAGCTTTAAATTTTGGAAAGTTAAATTTGTTAGAATATTTAATGGCTTCTGGGCATCATTCCTTGCTTAGGAACCTGTTCCCATCTCAGGACTAGTTTTTAAAACTATTTAATATTTAAATAATTGTAATTTTTTTATACTTTAATAGCTTTGTTTCATACATTATATCTTTAAACTGTCCATATTTTTTAGTGTACATTTGCTTGCATAAACTGTTAGATAAGATGATTTATTAAGTAAATAATTTGAAATGACATCTTAGGATATACTCAGTTCTCATATACTGTTGCTCCTATACCTTACTTTATTCTAGTCTGTTCTACTTACCTTGTGCTTATTCCTGTCAAACATACTCTTTTAATGACTGTAGTACTTTTTAAATGTTAAATTTTCTCCTTTTATGGTGATTCTTGAACTGTCAGACTAGTAAAACCAATTTCATTCCCCTTATCTTTCAACAATCTTTAAGAATTACACGTGTATGGCAATTTCTAATGCATCTGAATTGTCATTTTTTAGAAGTTATTTGATCACTGTTTTTGCAGGCTTCGCCATAAATATTAATTGACTTCAATCAGATATAGCAAAAAACCCTTGTATAAATACTGGTTTGTAAATCCCTGGGAGTGCCTCTAGTATAATGTTTTCAATTTAACAGTGCTTATATATAAAGAATATTTTCAGCAATGTATCTTCTCAAGGAAAACCAAAAAAATCAATAACATTTCAACTACCTGACTAAGAAAATGGAGTTGTCCTTGTTAAATTCTAAGCTGTTATTTAGTGGTGTTCAGTCTTATTAAGAGCAAGTCAATAATACTAACTTCTAACAAATGTATATTGAGCACCCAAAGGATATGTGTACACTGCAAGAATTCTCTGGAGGACAAAGTAATTCTCTAAAGAATCTCTGACTTCCTAACTTTTCAATAAGATCATCACTTATTTCTGAAAAGCTCAGAGTAAAACTGTATTTGCCATAGATTTTTCAGGAGAGGAAATTCAAGGGGTGAGAGTGGGCCGTTCGAGGACAGGAAGTTCTTTCTTGAGATAGAGTCTTCTGCCTCACTGAAGTATGGGTTCTTCTTGGATCTGATCCAAACTAAAATTTACTTTAAAAAGTTAGCGTAAATCCTTCAGTGAAATAACTAACATTTCATAACTTCCAATTCTGCAGCCATGCTCAGTATGTCAGTGCTTATGGGTTAGCAATTAATCTATTAGGTTGGAATCACCTTTTCAATTGATTTACGGAGGCTTCTAGTTTTCTAGCATTTACATGTTTAATGTTGCTGACTTTTGCATGATTATTTGTGGTTTATTATTTCTTCATAGTATTTTATGTATATAATTATTAGTTTCATAATTAGAATGATACCATGGAAATATTAATATTGCCTTTTTGAAAAAGTCAGAAAATGAAATAAATTGTTTCATTTAAAAATAAATGGGTAAACATAACTATCTCATTTTTAAGGAGGGTAGAGTAGTTTTTGTGTAATAGTATGCCTTAAGATGAAATCTTTATCTTTATATCTGGAAAAAGACCTAAATAAATTTAAATCATCAGATAAAAACTATTTTTGTTATTTGTTAATCAAAATGCTTGATTTTATAAACACTAATAGATGAACAAGTTAATTCCAGCCATGGTTTATGCAGTATACATGAAGTTTCTTTGATTTGCATCTCTGAATATGCTGGTACGAATCACAATATTTTTTAACTTCTATTTTTATTCAACTGGTGTTTTCAGTTACATAATCACACTGTCTTGCCTATTGTTTGTATATGTCTTCCTTTATACTTTTCACAAAGATGCAACCTCATTAAAATGCTGTTTTACAAAATCAGATATAAATGCAGTTCAGATAATGTCTCCTAAAACATAAGTACATGCAGTGAAATCTTGATATAAGACAGCTTAAACAAATGGGTGTTTTTATTGTTCTTTGACAGCATCATAAAGAGTTTCTGTGAATATCCATGTATAATCCAAGAGTGGGGAGACAGGATAGATGAATATTTTGTAAACAACAGAAGTTTCCTAAGAATCATTCCTTTCTTTGGTAAGTAGCTTCAGTAACCTTGGGTGAGATCAGGACTTGGAGTAGATGGGAATATAAGGTTTGTTGCATTGAATTGTATTTATTGAGCATTTACTGTCTGTCCATCTCAGTATGCTGTTATGTTGGGGACATTTCAACAGAGATTAAGAGAGAATACCTTCTTTCTTCCTTCCCAAATCAATGATTTTTGTATACTTTGCTAGGTCATGATTCAGATGTTGAAGAGAGAAGCTAACAGTGCTTCTCAAGCTTAAATGTGCCTAATAATCACCTGGATATCTTGCTACAATGAATATTTTGATGCAATAAGCATGGGGCAGGCCTGAGATTGGAAGCATAGATGAATGCATAGATAAAGAACATTCATCTATGCTCTTTTCTACTCAAAATAATGAGCAATAATCCTATACTACATTGCCTTCAGTGGTGTCTCGGCCCTCTACTGGTAAAGTTACTATTTTGTTTAAAAAGTAAGTCTGGTGGACACTACCCCTCTTCACCGTGCTGTTTTAGTACGTGACATTAGAGATCAAAGTTTTAGAAATGACCGGTCACTGCTTCTAAAGGGCAAGATGAACTGATTCTGTCTTTATAACACAGGTGGTAAAAGTGTAACAGGGAAATCCAACATTCCTCTTCTCCTTTGGGAAACTAGTGGGTTGGTTTCCTGTATTTCCTAATGGACACATTAAAAATTAGAGGTCATGCATAATTTTTCAGGACACAGAAAAAGATACAAGAATTTTTTAGAACATGCCATACCGTCACTTCTTGTGTTGAAACTTGAAGTGAATGTTTTTGGAATTAAGCACTGAAGGCCTTGTTGCTATCACACTGTAGGAATTTTAGTGGGAGTTTACCTCCCACATGGAAGAGTGACCACGTGGCAAATAACCACTGAATCGTCTTTGTCTACAAGTGCAGAATTTTCAAAGGTCTTCAGGATATATGGGAAATACAAAAACAAACAAAACAGAAGTAATCACTTCTATATGATATATTTACAATCTAGCTACTTTTTAAAATCTTAGCTGTAGGATATATAAACTATTAGGATCTGGGTTAAAGGACAGAGCATACCATACATCTGAATTCACAGAGAATTTGTCTAATGGTTTCCAAAAGGAGACTTTAAGTTACCTTATTTTTGTTCTTGCTTTGTGATTTGCTTGAAAATTGTCGTTTTGTCAAATCTAGCAAAGGCTGAGATTTCCCAGTCATTTGGTGAAAAAAGAAGTGACATTTCCTAAATAGTATATTTATTACCTGTGGTCCTTTTTCTCATTGATCCTGATCCTTCTTTATTAATCACATAAATAAACTTCTTCCCAATGTCTCCTTTTCTGTGTCCTCATATTTAGCAATAGATTACCTTTGAATTTATCTTCATCATAATAACTATCCTCCTTTATATAGTAACCATCAGTCTTGTTTCCTTCCTTCTTACAATTATCCTGATCTGACCCCTCTCCTTTGTATCTCTCCTTTTTCAATTTTATTATTTTACCAGTCAAATGACTCCCAGGGCCTTAGTTTTTTCTCAGATATTCAGATTTTTTCCCCAGAAGTAACACAGCATTTTCCTTCATATGTATTTCTACGTGAAACTTTTTTTTAAATATCTTTTTACTTCTTAAATTATGTGTGGAGATTTCCTCTCATTCCTCTCCTATCTCATTCTAGTGTAAAATTATTGTTGTGAATATTATCTTCTGATTTTTTAGTAATTGATTCATTGAGAAATTGGATACTGAGAGCTTTATCAGATTCATCGCAGATGCCATAAAAGAATATTCACTTTTTCTTAACTAGAGATTTTCTCCTCTATGGGTAGCATTAAAGTAAAAAAAAAAATGGGGTCACTTAAAAAAAAAAAAAAAACACCACCACAAATTAATGAACTTACAGCAACTTCTCCCATCCAGATGAACAGAATTCTCCTTTTTGGTAAAGTCTCAATATGCCATTCTCATTGCTGATAGGTTACAAAATTGACCTCCTTTATATAGGAAAGGTTCTAGATTTTTCAGTCTTTCATATGTGAAATTGTCTTGAGAATCAGCATTTATATGTAATGTATAATTCATACCTCATTTTCTTCCTAACATAGTTTTGAGTCCATTTTTCATAAAAGGTACATCTAAATAAGATAATTAAAATCTGTAGTTCAAATTCAATGAAGAAACAAGTATAGAAAATATGGAGGGAAAAAATCAAACTAATATTCCACTTATTTATTCATCAAACATTTTCTGATAATACCCATTGTCTGCTAGGTATTCATTAGGCACTGGAGCAGAAAATAAAACAAAAGTAAAGGATATGTTATAGTTCCCAATTTTCAGAAGAACGAAATCTAGAAAAAAGAGAGACAAAATTAATTAAATGCCAATATGCTGAATGCTCTGTCAGATACATATGAATATTGTAGTGCATGAGGTCAGAGGGTATAATTTATGTTTCATTTAAAAAATAAGTCAACCTACCTCGATTCTAATGTGGGACAATGGCTGTTTTGGCTATATGTAAAGATGAAACCCACTAAGATACTTCAATGATAAAAGGAAAAATACTTGCACTGCATTTTATGAAAAAATACCCTTACTCATTTGTTTTGATCCTTTTATACCAGAATATGAATACATATGTACTATATCTTTCAATTAAATGAAGGAAAAGCCAGGTTCAGGCTTCTAAGCACTTAAAGATGATGAAAATTGCTTTGAGCCATAGTCAGAAATAGTTTGTCACCACTGTACATCCTGAAGAAATTAGCTGTTTTTGGAATTCTATCGGATTTGAAGGAAGCTTGTGGTGACCCTTATTCTGCTATTGGATTAAACTGTGAGTAGACTGTTGCCCTGTAAAGTCAGGTCTGGATTAAATTTAAGAACACACCACAATAATGTTGAGACAGAATTGCCGAATTGTTTCTATCTGAGAAAAGTAAGGGTTGAAGGATATGGTTATGAACTATCAGGAGACACTGAATCGGAGGGGATTGTATTCTTACTTGTGGATGCCGCCTCTCTTGAATTCTAGGCGTGGTCCATAGTACTGCTAGAGTTTTCTTTCTATCCAAGAACAAAACTTGTATGCACAGAATTGGTTAATTCGACTTCTCATTATTGCTCCTGGCTTTTTTTTTTTTTTTCCAAAAACTACCTAATGTGTTTTGATCCTTGACTTTATTTTTTCCACTCTAATTCATACTTCCAACTGATGCCATATGGTCTCTAAGGCCTCTCTAGATATTAGCTCCCTATTTGCTTTCTGAAAGCCCAAACCCTCTAGCTAGTCCTTGATGACTCTTTATGTTCTGAAATTACCTTACCTTTGCAACTTTGACTCCAAGTACCCCCTATCACCCCCTGGATATTCTGTCCCAAATGTACCTACTTAACATTTGCTATTGACACCTAGCATGTCCACATTTTCACATTTATGTTTTTGTTCACATGATTCCCTCTGTACTTCTCTATATATATCCAAATTGTACATCTCGTTTAAACTTTGGCCCAAACTTCAGCCTCTTTGTAGACTTCTGGTATTTCATGTTGGAAACAAACTTTTTATTCTTTAATCATTAATAGGCAAGAATAGAACTGCCTCTGTATCTCTTTACATATACCAGCTGCTTTCTGGGTAACATGAAAATTGAGTATCTAAATCTTGTCTCCTCTAAGATTCTTTAGGAAAACGATCTGTGTCTTACTCATTACTGAAATGGTAATAATAGTAGTTGACATTTATTGAGAGCTCACTGTGTTATTTTAATGTGTTTAATACAACTGGGCAATAAAGATTACTGACTAGAGAGTCTACTTAAAAAATACAACTAAAAGATGACTAGAGTAACTGCCCTATTCAATGTGAGACACACATTATCAAACTTAGTGCTTACAACGGTCCTGTGACAAATATTACTATCCCATTTTAAATGAGAGGAACCCAAAGCGCACAGAGTTCAGAAACTTCCCCAGCATCACATGTATCTGACTTCAGATCCAAACCCTTGACTATTATTCTATACTGCTGCTTTTGCATTCTCATCTACATTTTTGCTCCTTTTTGCCTCTTGGGTTACATATGCACTCCCCTCTACCCCCTAAGAAGTGCTCATTAAGATCCCCTGGGTAAACAGATGAGTGACTCAATTAAAAAAGATACATATTTAAGGATTATATATTTATTTATATCCAGGCTGCAAATTTCATTCTTTGTACATGGAAGATAATTGATACAAAAATTTTTCCCTGACACATAAACTGTTAGGATTTATGCCAGAGTTCTGATTTGTGCTTTTCATTACATAAAATAGGAGAATTATAGTTTTTCAAAATAAATTTACTTCTTGGAAATTTTTAAGAGCCTCAGGAAAAAAAGGGTGTAGAGACTTCATTCCTCAGAAGAAAGATACTAGACAAACCTAAATTCTTATAAAAGATCTTTCATTTAGTGTTTGATCTAATCCTTGGCTTATTTGCCCTCAGATCACTTTCTTCTTTCTTCCTCTGTTCTAAGTCATGGTGCTGGTCTCCATAGACTGTGTTTCCAGGGCTCTCCTGTCACTGGGTTCTAGCTGTGTTTTGGCAATGGGGGATACTTGAAGAAAGGACAAAAGAATCTTGAGTGTTTCTTGCCCTCTCGATCTCTCTAAGTGGCATCTTCTATATTAGCTGCCTATCCTCTTTCACTCTAGTTTCTTCAGACAGGCCCATTAAGGTTTTAGCTTCTACCAGGTTGCCCTGGCCCCTGGACTCTGGTAACACCATCCATCTTTGCACCTCCAATTTAGAGATGGTACCATCTTCCGGTAATTGCTAATCTCTGGTTGCTTTACTATCCCTGGTTGGCTTCTTAGCAATTCTATAACCTCTGTATCAACCCTGGTATGAAACCCCTTCTGCTTTAAATACTAATAGTGAGTCTTCTTTTTCTGTAATGGATCCTGATTGATAAAATATCCTATGAAATAATTGGTAATATTACTAAAGTTGACAAAATTTTAGATTTAATACTGGGAAAATTTTAAAAAGAATTTAAGTATGTTCTCTTACATATATGAAGATAAACTATATAAATATAGGACATGTTGTTTTCTTTCTTTCTTTAGAAGAGAAATATTAAGTTAGATTTATTCTCACACTGCTACTTTGTCACCAATGGTGTATGATGATCCTGGGAAAGCTGGCCACTGTTGGTGATATAGTCAAAGATGAATCGAATGGCATTATCTCGACTATATGGGAATCAAAGGTATTGCTTGAAGCCCACTGACAATGAATTTGAATCAACTTAACTAGTCAACTAATAATACACACTAGTAGCACACATTTGACAATGAATGGTTTAGATCAACTTAAACAGTGGTTTAGGGCAATGAATGGTTTAAGTCAACAATAATTACATATTTTGAATTACAGTTTAACATCTGATTCAGCTAGCAAAACTACCCATCGTTGTACTGATTATGACATGTACCGTATTAGCTAACCTTTATTTTGCTACCTGTTGTAACTGAACAAGACCTTCATCAAACAGACATGTTAAGTGAGATTTCTCTTTTAATTATTTTCTGCTTGTTTTTATTCTTTAGCAAACATAATGATGTCATATACCAAAATAGCCCATTTTTGTAATTTCTTAAGTACATTATTTTAGAAGCATCAGAGCTGAATTCAAACTTCTTTAATGATGTATATATTTAACTTAACAACTAATTCTAAAATGTTTCTTCTTCTAAACAAGAATATTATAAATCTGAAAATATGACTTACAGTTTTTTCAGATATACTTTTATTGAAATGCTAGATTTACAGCCTGATTATGGAGTATAGTTGAATATATTCATAAATTTTCACAAGCACTCTTTAAAAAGGATTTTTTTGGTAACATTGATAATTTCATTAGTATTGCTTGCATATTAGTTTGTATTTTTCTTAAAACAGGCACAGTTGGAATTAAGTATTTGTTTCGAAATACTAGTTATTTTTATAACAGCATTGCATGAACATTTTTAGAAAAGTCAAATAACACTAAAATGTTTATAACCCAAACTATTTGAATCTGATTCACTTATCCTTGGGGGATGGGAATGGGTCCTTCCCAAGGTCTATGTGGGGGGGGGGCTTTTAATATTCATATTTCTAAATAATATAGTAATGATCAATAATTCTAATAGCTCCATTTTACACATTATTTGCTGTCCTTCAGTGTGGTACGTGAGGATATTGGTCCTTTGTTCTGTAAACCTTTGCCTCCTTCCATAATACTTGATTTTTTTTTTAAGATTTTATTTATTTATTTGACAGAGAGAGTGATCACAAGTAGGCAGAGGCAGAGAGAGAGAGGGAGAAGCAGGCTCCCCACTGAGCAGGGAGCCCAATGTGGGGCTCGATCCCAGGACTCTGGGATCATGACCTGAGCAGAAGGCAGAGGCTTAACCCACTGAGCCACCCAGGTGCCCCAACACTTGAATTTTTAATTGAATTTTTTGCAGTTTACCAGACCTACATAAATATTGTTAATTGCTAAGCCAAACAGTGTATTTTTATTAAATTTTCTTTCTTTTATAAATTTTTTCCTGGGCATTTACCCATTTTTTTTTACATTCACTAATTTTTTATCCACTCAGTTTTTATTTTTTGCACACAATTCAGAAACTTCTTAAGTGTAATTTTTTATAGAGTTGAGTCCATCATATAACCTACCAGGTAGAGTAATTTATCAGATTCATTTTTGGAGGTCTTGCTCCTGGATTCTTCCTGCTTCATGGGCTAGTTTACACCAGTTATTTTCCATACAACTTTGCTTTTCTTTACATGTCCTGGGAATTCCTTTTACCTTTCTCTTCTATTGAGCCCCTAGTTTCCTAGATCCCATTGTTTTTCTTTCTTGGTTTTATACTTGAGATTTGAGGTAGGTACTCTCCAGTAGCTTCGACAGAAAGGATGCATGAGAGGTAAATGTTTGGAGACATTTTATCTCTAAAAACATTTTTATTTTGCCCTCACACTTGATTCAATTCATCTGCATAAATTTAGACTAAATCTCAGTTCCTGTCAGAGGTTTTGTTTCTGAAATTTCATAATATGCCCATAATATGCCCTGTTGTCATTGGACCCTCAATGAGCCTCTTCAGTTTGGAAAAATTTTAGCACAGAGTAATTTCTCAGATGCCAATGCCTTGTCTCTTACTGTTGCAATTCATTCTTCAGGCACTTTCCTTTCAACTCCTTTGCTGTGCTATTGCAGTTGTATCTTAGTTTTCCATCTTTTAAAAATTTTTTCTTGATGTTTCCTGTTCTCTCATCCATGAGGATTTACATGCATGGAACTCAGGGAGAGAAAGAGGGATAAGTTTGCCGCATTTAATGGAAAGTCTATTTTTACACTCATTATACACCAGTCTTACACTTTAGAGTGCAAAAAAAAAGGGAGATAAAGAATCTCCTCCAATATATCAGTGTATTTAAAAATTGCATTTTTAGTTGTTCTAGTTCAGAAATATTTTAAACAAGGCATGTATGAACATTTTCATTTCAAAATATAACCTGCTAGTTTATCTTCAGGTATTGAAAAAAAGGACATAAGTCCAAACATAATAATGAATGTCTGTAACCAATGTCTATAGCTGTAGTTTGTAATTTAAAAAAATATGGATCAATAAGACATTGTTTACAAAAAATAAGACAAACTGTTTCTCAGCAAAGATTGTGGATTTCTTCCTTAAAGGATAAAATATTTCGTGAACTTTAGTCTCCTGATGTCAAAATCAGTGCTAAATTGTGCCAAGTTAGTTCAGTAACAGGATTTAGTCTTGGATGATTTTATCTAGCTCGCATGGAGAATTGGCCTTGTGAGCCTCTTGATTTTGTTTCTTTCAGTCTTATCACTTAGTTTAGAAAGTACAAAGACTTCATTCCAGTCTTGGAGTGTGAAAGAATGAGATAAAGATCAAATTACCTGTACAAGAAAGAGAAATGGATGACTTATCATGTTTTCACACTCCTAAGGTTTCTAGGTGAAATTTCCTACCATAAATGTCAGTTAAATACATGTCTGAAACCACATGACTTCCCTCTTCCTCCCTCCCTTTTCCTTCCTTCCTTCCTCCCTCTTTCTTTCTTTCTTTTCTTTTTCTCTTTCTTTCTTTCTGTCTTTCTTTCTTTCTTTCTTTCTTTCTTTCTTTCTTTCTTTCTTTCACTAAGAATGGCATTAGAATTGCTATGAATTATTTTGCCTATGGGACTAAATTACAGACAAAGTCCCAGAATTTGTTCTGCTATCACCTTTATACTTTTAGGAATAAGAGTCATTTAATTAAGTTGATTGTAAAAAGCTTATTTAAGTAGTGAGGAAGTTACAATTAGTCTCTTACAAAAATTTTATTTGCAGAACCAATCATTTAATTCTGTTTCATGACTTTCCCCCTTTTCCATGAAGAAATAGCTTGTATAATTTTCTATGAGAAGTTTTAAGGTAGTGTAAAACACACACACACACACACACAAAGGAAGTAACAGCTATTCACATATGGTTGCCTCTCTGGCTACTTATTTTACAGCATATGAAGGCAGGTATATAATACCAGAAAAGAAATATACATATTAAAGGAAAAAACAAAGCCACACATTTAAAATAATTTTAGGGGTACCTGGGTGGCTCAGTCATTAAGCGTCTGCCTTTGGCTCAGGTCATGATCCCCGGGTCCCAGGATCGAGCCCCACATCAGGCTTCCTGCCCTGCGGGAAGCCTGCTTCTCCCTCTTCCACTCCCCCTGCTTGTATTTCCTCTCTCATTCTCTCTGTCTCTGTCGAATAAATAAATCAAATCTTTAAAAAAATAAAATAATTTTAAAACCAAATCCTACATTTGTACTTCTAAAGGTGAGCTCTTGGGATATATATTTTGTACCTATAAAAATGTGTATCTCTGTCCACAAGTTAGTTTTGATTTCTATCTGAGTAGTGAATACTGCCAGTTGCATATAAGGAAAACATGTTTCATGACTGAGACTTTTGAATGTCTACCCTTATTCTTCAAATGCATTTGCATATGTGCTCCTTACACCAGGAATGGGAGAGAACACTTCAGGGTGGACCCCAGAACTTGTCCCCCAGCATCCCAACTTTTTTGTCATGGAGTGATCTTGAGAGCAACACAGATGAATGACACAGATGTTATATGTCTTCTGGAAGAACTGTTACTGGATCTCTCATTAATAACTCACAGTTCTTCCAGACTTAGAAGATGTAATGTCCTTGATCTTAAACTACTTTTGGTAGTCTCAGGGTTTGCAAATCAGAGAATCTTCTAGTCAACCCTCTCTGATTGATACATTCAAATCTTGGCACAGTGGGCTCTGCTTTAGCAGGGTTTATTTGCATATTCAAACCAGTCATGAATAGCCAAAGCACTGACTTACAAAAGGGTGAGACAGCAAAACTAAGGAGGACCAGGCAGGGAGTCTGCAGAGAAGGGAAATAATACTCTACTTCTCCTTCATATTCTTGTGATTAGTTTTTTTATCAGGCTCTGGGGAGCAAATTCTGGAGTATATATGCAACAAGAAGATGCTTACTCTCTATAGACCGGCATTATGGGAGCAGTAGCTGGGGATTCTTACTTAATATGAATGGGAATAATATAAACTTTGTAAGTTTTATACAACTTTGTGAATCTGTAGAGTTTTTGAAAACTCTGTATGGTCTTATTACAGCAGGCATGCATCATTATGGTCTAGTAATTTTAGTTAGATTAAATAACCTCTAAAGCAAAGGGCAACATTTGGAATTTGTGGGTTTTTTTTTTTTCTCAACATTCAAGAGGTAATCTAGATGGTATTGTCTGAACCATTTTCTGTAAGTGTAATTTCCTTATTTAATTGGTTAATATAAACAAAGATGCAAAGATTTAGCTTTCCTAAAATTCCCAACAATTTCAATTTCACATCAAATTATACTAGTTTGGAATGAAAATAATGTATCTGCAGATGGTGCTGAATTGCATAAAATTAATTACTACATGTGCAAGTTTTCAGTAATTAATTCCAGTGAGGCCTGTAAAAATCTATTGTGAGCAGAACTGCATGCTTTTTAGCCTCTTCTTTTCCAGCCTGATGGCTGCTCTTTCACTCTTGAGAACAAGTTAAAGTGATACGGAAGTGTAAAGATCATTCAGGGAAAATTTGCACTGGGTTTCTTAGGGTATAAAAGAACCAAACACTTGGATAATTGCTAGTTCCCGTAGTTTCCATATGCCTGTAGGTTTTCGTTTAAAGAGTGATTATCTTTTGGTGATGGGATGGGGAAGTCAGTATTGGTAAACATATGTTCTTGCTTTCCATATGTTTTCCACCATGCCTGGACACAGACAGTGGGATTTGTCCAGTGTTTTACTCCTTGGCCTTAGTACCGCTGTGTAGTGCTATTTTCCCATCATTTTCTGTGGTCTTCATGAGTGACTCTGCAATACAAAAACTTAATTCATGTAATTGAATATTCTGAGTGTAATATTAAGTGTACTTTGTCTGTAACAAGTGTACTTTGTGTACTCTGTCTTTCAGTGATCTGAGATCCCTGAAAAGGCTGCTAATATGGGATAATGAAGAGACAGGAGAATTTCAGACTAATGATTATTTAAAAGTGAGAGTTTTACTAGGCGTTTAGATTTTGTTTTGAGTGATGTGCCTTCAAAATCTTCATGAAGTTCTAACTACCTATTTCAGATATCAATAGAAATTTTTGAAATATTTGCTAGATGCTGTGAATAATAAAATATCATTGATTTAGGGTCTAATTAGCCACTGTATTGGTCTTCTTTGGCTACCATAACAACATATAATAGACTGGTTGGCTTAAACAATAGAAATTTATTTTCTCACAGTTCCAGAGACTGGAAGTTCAAGAGTATGGTGTTGGCAGAGTTGGTGTCTGGTGAGAGCTCTTGCTTTGGGTAGTAGATGGCTATCTTCTCACTGTGTGCTCACATGATTTCTTGTTTGTGAATTCACAGGTCTCTACCTCTTCCTGTTTTTATAAGACAACCAGTTCTATAGAATTAGGACCCTATCTTTATTACCTCATTTAATTTTAATTACCTCCTAAAGGCTCTTTCTCCAAATACAGTCCCATTGGTGAATTAAGGCTTCCATATATGAATTTTGAGGGACACAGTTCAATCACAGCAGCAATAAAACTCAAACATAGTATTTTTAACATAGTTCTATCTAAGTTTACTTTATGTGTATAAGCATGACTTTAAGCATTATAGGATACTGAAGTACCTTCTGAAGTATAAGCAATGAATTAAATTATGTCCAATATATTTCTTGTGTTAAATTGCCTTTTAAACTGGTAATTCATATATAGAGCATATTGTAATATTTAATAACTATTAGATAATAAGTTGGCCACCCCATTTCACTTTTTATTACTTGTGAGAAAATCAAAATCACCATGTTTTCACTTTGGGAGCAGATCTAACTTATGAGCTATTTGAATGTGTTATAATGCAAACATTCATTTAAGCTAAAACTTTTCTAGTACGTAGAATAGCTAGTAAATAGGAAGCTACTTTATTTAGCCATGCTCAGAATCATAACAATAAATTAAATATACCTAATTAGCATAGTATTTTCAAACCATTATAATTATATGGCTACATTTCTTGTCTTTTATAAATCACATTCCCCAGCACTCTACTGCCATTGGAGGCACAGTAATAGGGGGAAAGCAAATGCTTTTTTTGGAGGTGTTAGTCTATAGCTTGGGGCTCCCACATACAGTTATACAGGTTATATACTGCATAAGAATGTCACATTAAGCAAGGCTCCATTCACATAATAGATAACATAGTTTGCATATTTATTTTAACAAAAATCTCCCAGCAGATGGCAGTCAAATGTCTTATTCTGAGGAAATCAACATAAAGCAACAATTTTCTGACAGATGGAAATAAAGTTTTTTGAGGAAAGACCACCTTTTTTCTGATTCACAAAAAAGCATTCAACAGGCTAGCTAGTGGGGGATATACTTCATGAGGGAATTATAAAGATTAATTCAGCCATAATAGTTCCTGGATCATAGAAGTCTCTAAAATATTAGCTGCTACACTACACAATTACTGCTGTGTGTACTGCTGTCATCATTTTCATTTTCTCCGTGAGGACAAGCAAAGAGTTTTCACACATATAGGCAATATCATTTGGGAGAAGAGAGGTGGTATGGAAATCTGTCTTACCTAAAAAGACTGAATGTTCCATAAGATGGTATTTAAACAAGCCCAAATGAAGATTTAAACTTTGAATAGAATGAATATTCAGGAAAAAAAAAATAGACTTATAAGTTTAAGTCACTCCCCTCCCAGTATGGTGGACAGTGAGGGTCAAAGACTTGTAAGGAAGATGATATCAGTTCTGGAAAAGTTACTATTTTCTGCTTCCAAGTGAGGTGCTGTGTCAGCTCAAGTCTTCTGAGAAAAAAAAAATACAAGATAATATTCCACTACAGGAGATTTAGAGAGTAGAACACCTATAGGGGTAAAGAGAGAGGGAGCAGGAAGAGAAATGTTTCAATGGTGGTGTAGGACTGATACCCGTGAAAGGAGAAACAGAAGGGAGGGGAATTGGATAGCAATAATTTCAGACTATAATGCATTTCTGAGAAAGCCTCAGCCGAACCAATGGAGAGTCTCCAAGCAAAGGTTGCCCACTGAAGGAGTCCCACTCTGGACAGGAGTAGCTTGGCTCTAGATCTCTCCATTCTCCATGTTCAGTTATTGGCTGGGAACAGCCCATAGGAATTGTGTTCTCTGACTAATACAATGGTGGATCCAAATGTACAGCAGCTGGGACTGTCAGTCAGCTATGTTCTTTATTGGCAGGTTCTCTTGAAGGGGACATCTGAATAAGATACCCACATGGCAGCCACAGAACCTGCTTCATGTGTTTAAAAGCATAAATACAGCCCCCTCTTTGAAAAAATACATAATAGTATGAGCAACCATTTACAGAATTGAAATGAGAACTAGGTAGCTATGCAATAATAGTAGGAAACATGGACACCCCATTTGCAATAATAGGAAGAACAACCAGACAGAGAAATTGAACAAGCCTATAAAACAATGGGACCTAACGGACATATCCAGAACACTCCATCCAACAACAGTAGAATATACATTTTCAAATGTACGTAGAACGTGTTCTAGGATTGTTCAGATTGTATGTTAGATTACAAAATAAGTCCTAATAAATTTTAAAAGATTAAAATCATACAAAGTGTATTTTTTTTTTTAACTTTTTATTTTTTATAAACATATATTTTTATCCCCAGGGGTACAGGTCTGTGAATCACCAGGTTTACACACTTCACAGCACTCACCAAAGCACATGGACAAAGTGTATTTTCTGATCACAAGAGAATGAAACTAGAAATCAACTGCAGAAGGAAAATTGGAAAATCCATACAGATGGGGACATTAAATTGCATACTCTTAAACAACCAGTGGGTGAAAGAAGAATAGAAAAGGAAGTTAGAAAATACCTTGAGACAAATGAAAATGAAAAACAGCATAGCAAAATGTATGGGATGTAGCAAAAAATGCTGTTAGTAAGGAAGTTTATATATATAAATATCTACATAAAAAAAGAGATCTCAGATTGACAACCTAATTTTACACCACAAGGAACTAGAAAAAGAAGGACAAACTAACATAAAACTAGCAGGAGGAAGAAAATAATGAAGATTAGACTAGAGATAAGATGAAGAATAGGATGACTGGAGAAAATCAATGAAAACAAGTCGATTCTTTGAGAATTCAACAAAATGGACAGACTTTTAGCTGGATTGACAAAGAAAAAAGAAAACTCAAATAATTAAAATCAGAAATGAAAAAGTCTACATTAATACTAATATTATAGAAATTAAAAGGAATATGAGAGTAGTGAGAACAGTTGTACACCAACAAATCAGATAAGCTAGATGAAAAGGATAAATTCTTAATACACACAACCTACCAAAACTGAATCATGCAGAATTAGAAAATCTGAAGAGACCTATAACTAGTAAGAAGATTGAATCAGTAATCAAAAATCTGTCAACAAAGCAAAGCCCACAGCCAGACGCCTTTCCTAGCCTAAAGAGCAAATAACACAGTGGCGCTTGGGTGGTTCAGTTGTTAAGCATCTGCCTTCAGCTCAGGTCATGATCCCATGGTCCTGGGATGGAGCCCTGCATTGAGCCTGCATGGAGCCCTGCATTGGGCTGCCTGCTCAGCGGGAAACCCACTTCTCCCTCTTCTGCTCTCCCTGCTTGTGTTCCCCCTCACTGTGTCACTCTCACTGTCAATTAAACAAATCTAAAAGAAGAGGTAGAAGGAGAAGAAGAAGAAAGAAGAAATAATACCAATCATCCTGAGACTATTTCATAAAAGTGAAGAGAAGGCAATAGTTCCAAACTCATTTCATGAATCCAGTGTGCATCTGATACTAGAATCAAAAACAACTTCAGGACAAGTACAGACCAATATTCCTGATGAATATTGATGCAAAGATCCCAAACAATATATTAGCAAATAGAATTCAACAGCATGTTGAAAGGATTATACACTATGACCATGTAGAATTTATTCCTCGAATGCAAGAATGGTTCAACATTTGAAAATCAATTAATGTAATGCACTGCATTAATATAATGAAGGGGAAAAAATGATATGATCATCTCAGTTGATTCAGAAAAAGCATCGGACAAAATTCAACATCCTTTCATTATAAAAATTCTCAACAAACTGGGAATTAAGGGAAACTAACTCAACATAAGAAACACATTTATGAAAAACCCATAGCTAACATCATATGCAATAATGAAAGGCTGAAAGTTTTTTCTGTAAAATAAGGAGCAAGACAAGAATGCCCACTTTTGCTATTTCTATCAACATAGTCCTGGAATTAGGCAAGAAAAAGACAAGTTATCCAAATTAAAAGGAAGAAGTAAAATGATCTGTTTTCAGACAACATAATCTTATATCTAGAAGGCCCTATAGATCCCCAAACTTAGAACTAATAAACAAATTTAGTAAAGTACTAGGATACAAAGTCCACATGCAAAAATTAGTTGCATTTCTGCACATTAACAATGAATAATCTGAAAAGGAAATTAATAACTCTATTTACAATAGCATCAGAAAGTATAAAATCCTTAGGCATAAACTTAGTCAAGAAGGCAAAAGACTTGTACACTGAAACTCACAGTGTTTTTGAAAGAAATTAAAGTAGACAAAAATAACTGGAATGATATCCCATGTTTTTATGTTGGAAGATTTAATATGTTAAAATGTCAATACTACCCAAAGCAATCTACAGATTCAGTGCATTCTCTATCAAAATCCCAACACTGTTTTACAGAAATAAAAAACATCCATCCTAAAATTCATACTAAATCTTAAGAGACTGTTTCCATCTTAAAAAACAAAAACAAATTGGGAGGTCTTACACTTCCTGGCTTCAAAACTTATTGAAGAGCTACATTATTGAAACAGTGTAGTGCTGGTATAAAGGAATAAATATAGATGAATGGAAAAGAATACACAATGCCGAAGTAAATCATCACATATATAGTCAAATGATTTTTGACAAGGGCACTAAGACCTTGGGGGTGGGGCAATCTTTCAATAAATGCTGTGGGGAAAACTGGGTATCTATACATGCAAAACCGTGAAGCTGGTCCTTACCTTACAGCATTTACAAAAATTAACTCAAAAATTGATCAAAGACCTAAACATGAGAGCTAACACTATTAAACTCTTGGGAAAAAACATAGAGGAAAAGCTTTATGACATTGGATTTTGCAGTGATTTCTTGGTTATATCAAAAGCATAGGCAACAAAAGGAAAAATAGGCAAATTGGACCACATCAAAATTAAAAACTTGGGTGCCTTAATGGCTCAGTCAGTTACATGTCTGCCTTCAGCCCAGGTCATGGTCTCTGGGTCCTGGGATTGAGTCCTGCTTTGGGCTCCTTGCTGAGCAGGGAGCCTGCTTTTCCCTTAACCTCTGTCTGCTTCTCCCCCTGCTTGTGCTCTCTCTGTTTTTCTCTCTCTGTGCGAATAAATAAATAAAATTTTAAAAAAATTAAAAACTCTTATGTATCAAAAAACAGTGTCAACAGAGTGATAACACAACCCATGGAATAGGAGAAAATATTTGCAAATTATATATCTGATAAGGGGTAAATATCAAGATTGTATAAAGAACTCCTATTACCACAACCACCAAAAACAAATTTCTTGATTAAAAAGTGAGCAAAGAACTCAAATAGATATTTCTCCAAAGATATACAACTGGCTGATAAACTGATGAAAAGATTCTCAGTATCAATAATTAAGGAAGTATAAATAAGTTTCATAATGAGATACTACATCACATATCACATTAGGATACTATTATCAAAAAAGGAGAAAATAACAAATTTTAGCAAGGATGTAGAAAAATCAGAACCTTTGTGCACTGGATGAGAATATAAAATGATGCAGCCATTATGGAAAACAGCATGGTGGTTTCTCAAAAAATTAAAAATAGAATTACCATATGATCCAGTGGTTCCATTTCTGGGTATTTATCGAAAAGATTTGAAAGCAGGGACTCTAACAGATATTTATACATTTTCATATCAGCATTATTCATAATAGCCAAAAGGTGAAAGCAACCTTTTTTATCTCTGAATCTTTCTGTCTTCCTCTTTTTAATGTTCCTTCTTTCTTTCTTTCCTTTTTTTTCTTGCTCCCTCTTCCTTTCTTCTCCCTTCTTCCCTCCCTCCCTTCCCTCCTTCCTGTCTTTCTTTCCTCCTACTTTTCTATTTCTCCTCCTCCTCCTCCCTGTTCTTCCTTCCTTTCCCTCCCCCAATTCATGCTGACATTTCATTGATGTTCCCATCTCTGTCCTGCTCATTGGTGGATGAATGAATCGACAAAATGTGGTATATAATGGAGATATAATTCCATATAATGGAAAAATTATTCAGCCTTATAAAAGAGAAGGAAGGTCTGACATGTGCTCTAACATGGATCAGCCTTGAAAACGTTACACTAAGTGAAATAAGCCAGCCACAAAAGGACAAATACTATATGACTCCACTTATATGAGGCTCCTAGAGATTACATAGAGATGATAAAAAGAAGAAAAATGGTTACCAGGGGTTGGAAGGAGGGAAAAGTGTGGCATTATTGTTTAATGGTTATGGATTTTTGGCTCAAAAGCTGAAAAAAAATTCTTGGAAGAAATGGTGACCACTGTTGCACAACATAAATGTACTTAATGCCATTGAGATGTACACTTAAAAATGACGAAAGTGGTAAATGTTATGTTATATCTATTTTACCACACACATCTTAAAAAATGTTTAACCAAAAATATATTAAAATTCATGGAATAAACCAACTCACTTCAGAAAAATGCAAAATAGTTTAACAATATGAATCATAAGTAATTTAAGCAATGATAATTTGGTCAGTAGAGGTGGATTGGATTTTTAAAATATCAGTTTAGACATTAAGTTGTCAGGTGAAAGAGAAGCCTAAACATTCCATTTCTTTAAGTCTTCTTGGATATATTTGTATTACAAAATGAAAAAAACAAACAAACAGCCAAAAAACCCTCCAAACTCAATATAAGGACATGTCACTTGGATGACTTAATCCCATATTCTCCAAGGAATTTTGGTGAAAGAATTGAAGCTGTAATGTTTGGCTATTTTCTGGACTAAAACTTTGTAACTATTTCAGAATACTTCCTTTCTATTATACAATAGTATCAAACTTTTGTGGTTAGGATTTATTCAAACACTTTAGCAAGCTGGGAAAAAATAGTACCAGCATTAGGTGATTATTTATTCTACTCCTTGATGAGAAATTTCCCTATACACCAGAATATTTGAAATCAATATGTGGCTAAAGGAAACATAAGATTATTGAAAAACCACTGACCCGCAAATTGTCATTATTTAGCAACCCAAAGAGTATCTGATATCATTTCTCATTGTTTAATTTAAGTTTTGTATTTTAAGGCAGTCTATTAAACATGATTATTTTTTACTAATCTATAGTATTTTCAGAGCATTGGATAAATGATGAATATAGATACTTCTCTTACTTCCCTAAACTTTAACACTTATAAAGAAGAAATAATTTTCAAATTTCTTTTTTTTAAGTAATATTTTTTTTCTGATGAGAAGTCAGTAGAGAAATATATGTATAGACACATACGTGCACTACATACAAAAACAATATGTTAATACCTCTTTTAAAGGAAAATTATATAAACAATAATGACATTTTAAATAGTTTATATAATGGCAGTCAGAGACTGCTGAGTCCATCTGAATATGTTAGAGTCAAAATGAAATTTAGCTCTTCGGTCTCTAAACTGCGTATCCTCTGCATTTTCTCCCCCAAATTAAGATTCATGTGTTGGGGAGGGAAATTAGCTCATGTGTGCTTAGGGCACATAGAATAGTTTCTGTCTCATGGAAAAGTCATTGTCATCATCATCATCATCATCATCATATCATCATCATCATCATCATCGTCATCATCGTTTTTACCAGGGATTCTCAACCTCGGGTATTTTTTGCCTCATAGGGGGCATTTGGTGATACCTGGAGATCATTTTTTTTTTTGTCATGACTTAGGGGAAGCTACTGGCTTCTACTGGATTAGAGTGCAGGATTCTGCTAAAATTCCTACAATGCACAGGACAACCCCCACACAAAAAATGTGCAGACCCAAAATATCAATCATGCTGAGGTTGAAAAACAATGATTTAAGTTATTCTGTTTTTGGAGATGAAGTTTAAAGGCCAGCAAACATTTACAAAATGTTGCAAAGAATGCTGATTAATCCCAACATTAATTCTGTATTTTCTAAGCTTCTGTTAAGCAAACTGTGAGATATCAAGGATCAGAAATCTCTATGGATATGTAACTATGGGGTGGGAGAAGTTTCTGAGGGAGTAATAAAGTAACAAGGGTGCTCCTACAACACAGAGTAAGAAAGTAAAACAGAAGATGCTGGAGGAAAACTAATGGGAGCAGGGGCTGAGCAGGAAGAGGGAATCTCAAGAACCTGATTTTAGGGCTTCTGTTTCACCATCCTCATCTTTTACCACCCTCATTTTACCTCAGCATCTGATGTAGATTTATAACTTTTTAGTTAATTTCAGACTTTGAATGAATGAATGAAAGAAACCTGATTACAACTGCCATCCCTTCACTCTCCTCTTAAGTTCTCACTGCCCTGACTATTCCCCAAAGCTCTATAGTGTTTTCTCCTAATCATCAGCAAAACGAGGAGAGACCCATTGTGCTCTCTAACTACTTTCCATTGAGGAGGAAAATTGGATTGAGAGGGGATTGGCAGGAATATCTGATAGAAATGGTGAGATCAAGTGGGACCAATTCCTACCCATATGTAAAGCTCCCTTCAGCCAGCACACAATTGTATTTATTCTATCTATTGAATTTACAGACTCCTTGACCTGATTTTAGTAGCTGTTATTGATCCATTTTTATGGAAATATTTCTTTTGCGATGTTTTAAACCAAATCACCATGATTCAAATCACAGATGGTGTGCAACTCCTGTGATTGGAAATCCCCGTCATCCTGAGATTTTGATGTGATTTTGTGTGGGGGAAGTTCTTTTCTTAATATAGTGCTATTTTAAGTGGCTTTACTAAACTCTATAGTAAGGAAAAAAATAAGAAAAAATATAGTAAGAACTAAAGGCATTTTCTGTGTTAAGGGTGCTCACATTGTGACTCAGTGGCCATTACTGTGTTTGCTCAACCAAGATGCATGCTTTCTGCCTGCTTTTGTTAGCTTCACACATCACATTTCACCACATAAATCCCCAGTAAGTCATTATCTGGTTCCTAATCAAAAGACATGTAGCGAGCCAAAAAGCAAAGCCAATTTACGCTTTTGTTATCCTATAGTTGTGCTTTTATTTCAACCAACTAAACACTGATTTGATTTTGAAGTTTCACATGTTAATGAGATGGAAAATTGTGTTTTCCAGAAGTCTGCACCCTGTAAGAAAAGTGGTAAGAGCAGAAAACTATGCAGTGGGGTAGGTGATGGGCTTTGGGAAGGCAATAATAGATGGTAGAGACAGAAAGGAGGAGGAAGAGGAGAAGAGGGGAGGGAGAGAAAATAAGGGAGAGTGATAAAAATAGGGATGGTGAAAGAAGAGAGCAGAAAGACAGAGAAGAAAACAGAGAAAGATATTTAGTGAGACAGAGACAGAAAACAGACACATCAGAAACAGAGAAATTTGTTTAGCAGCTCTGAAGGATGAAAAAACCTCAGGAAAAGAGGGATAGCAATCAACAACAAGTAGAAAATGTGAAATGTTAGTTGCTCTGTAACTTCTCTTTCTCTGAGACTTTTCCAAATGTTTGGTTTCTCTAAAATTTCTGCAAATAATTGCTTTTGGAGTTGGAATTTTTTAAAATGTGGCAATGTTTGTAACTGGTCCCAGAAGTGGCAGAAAGAGCCAAGTTACATTTGAGTTATATTTACCTAGCGTTAACTTAATGGTGTATAGAAAACTGGGAACAATTTTTAAAGACTTATAAAATAATATGCCCTCTAATGTTATTTTTACTTACTTGGGTCCATCCAGTATTTTAAGATCACTTAAAATCAGTCTTACAATTTTGAAGGCCCATTACCATGTTCCATACAGTACAATTTATACTCAAATGTCACCATTAACCCAACTTTATCTTAATAATTTTATGCTCTTTCTGCAAAGAGAAGTCACATTTAAAGAAACAAATTCAGGCTTCTTCCCTTAAATTATCAATAAACAAATTTTTACAGATTTCCATAAGTACAGAACCAACCAGCAGCAAAAGCACAGTTGTTTTTACGGTGCAAATAAGGACCATCTACATAAGACAAAAGAAATTTAGAGTGTGAGAGCCAATTGTCTAGGAGCACAGATACTGGGGTCCCAGACACAGCTCTGCCTCAAATTAGTCAAGGGACCTTAGCCACCCCATTTATACTTCTTTGGTTTTTGTTTTCTTATCTCTTATATGAGAAATGTTATCAAGATGACTCTAAATTTTTAACCTTTATGTGTATTCTGAGGGTTGGTCACTTGGAAAATCAGGAGTCAAAGAGTATAAGCCCAGCATGTGCAGTGAGAGGTGGTGTTTGTGGTTTGCTATAATTTTGATATTTAGCTATAAAGTAGCTAATATTCTATAGTATAGCCTGTTCCATAAATTACTTTTAAAAGTAGTATGAATTATCACTTTCTACATGCACTATGAAATATACTTCCTGTAATGTTTTCTAAAATTTTGTGTTTTTTGTGTTCATGTAAGCTTAAGGGTTAATGGAAAGAGAGGAGACCCTTCCATATTTTTTTCCAATTACACTTTTTTTTTTAAGATTTTATTTATTTATTTGAGAGAGAGACAGTGAGGGAGAGCATGAGCAAGGAGAAGGTCAGAGAGTGAAGCAGACTCCCCATGGAGCTGGGAGCCTGATGCGGGACTCGATCCTGGGACTCCGGGATCATGACCTGAGCCGAAGGCAGTTGTCCAACCAACTGAGCCACCCAGGTGTCCACCAATTACACTTTTTGCTTAGAGATCATTGTAGATTTATATGCAGTTGTAAGAACTAGTACAGAGAGATAATATGTACCTTTTAACCAGTTTCTCCTGATGGTAATGTCTTCCAACACTGTGGTACAACATCACAGCCAGGATTTTGCCAGTAATACATTCAAGATATAGGACATTTTCATCACCACCTGTTGCACATTAATAAACACCCACATTCCCTTCCACCTTCACCTCTACCTCTACCTCAACCCTTGGCAACCCTGAATCTGGTCATTATTTCTCTATTTTTCATTTCAAGAATGTCATATAAATCAATATACAATATTTAACCTTTTGGGGTTGTAGTTTATCACTCAGCATGATTTTCTGGTTTCATGCTGGTTCTTGCCTATATCAGTAGTGCATTCCTTTTTATTGCTGAGTAGTATTCTATGCTATGGCTATGTCGCAGTGCTTACCAGAACACCCACTGAAGGACATTGGGTTGTTGTCAGTTTTGACCCATTATGAATAAAGCCTATATAAATCTTAGTGGACAGGTTTTTGTGAGAACACAGATTTTCATTTCTCTGGGACAAATGCCTAAGAGTTCCACTGCTGGGTTGTATGATGGTAACAGTTTTTCATTTTTTAAGAAACTGCCAAACTGTATTTTTAGAGTAGCTATACCATATTACATTTACATCAGTAATGTATGAATGATCCAGTTTCTTTACAGTCTCTCCAGCATTTAGTATTGTCACTATTTTTTATTAATACACTTTTTTAAAAAAATTTTTTTAGTTTTTATAAACATATATTTTTTATCCCCAGGGGTACAGGTCTGTAAATCACCAGGCTTACACACTTCACAGCACTCACCAAAGCACATACCCTCCCCAATGTCCATAATCCCACCCCCTTCTCCCAAACCCCCTCCCCCCAGCAACCCTCAGTTTGTTTTGTGAGATTAAGAGTCACTTATGGTTTGTCTCCCTCCCAATCCCATCTTGTTTCATTGATTCTTCTCCTACCCACTTAAGCCCCCATGTTGCATCACCACTTCCTCATATCAGGGAGATCATATGATAGTTGTCTTTCTCTGCTTGACTTATTTCACTAAGCATGATACGCTCTAGTTCCATCCATGTTGTCGCAAATGGCAAGATTTCATTTCTTTTGATGGCTGCATAGTATTCCGTTGTGTATATATACCACATCTTCTTGATCCATTCATCTGTTGATGGACATCTAGGTTCTTTCCATAGTTTGGCTATTGTGGACATTGCTGCTATAAACATTCGGGTGCACGTGTCCCTTTGGATCACTACGTTTGTATCTTTAGGGTAAATACCCAATAGTGCAATTGCTGGGTCATAGGGCAGTTCTATTTTCAACATTTTGAGGAACCTCCATGCTGTTTTCCAGAGTGGCTGCACCAGCTTGCATTCCCACCAACAGTGTAGGAGGGTTCCCCTTTCTCCACATCCTTGCCAGCATCTGTCATTTCCTGACTTGTTGATTTTAGCCATTCTGACTGGTGTGAGGTGATATCTCATTGTGGTTTTGATTTGTATTTCCCTGATGCCGAGTGATATGGAGCACTTTTTCATGTGTCTGTTGGCCATCTGGATGTCTTCTTTGCAGAAATGTCTGTTCATGTCCTCTGCCCAATTCTTGAGTGGATTATTTGTTCTTTGGGTGTTGAGTTTGCTAAGTTCTTTATAGATTCTGGACACTAGTCCTTTATCTGATATGTTGTTTGTAAATATCTTCTCCCATTCTGTCAGTTGTCTTTTGGTTTTGTTAACTGTTTCCTTTGCTGTGCAAAAGCTTTTGATCTTGATGAAATCCCAATAGATCATTTTTTCCCTTGCTTCCCTTGCCTTTTGCGTTGTTCCTAGGAAGATGTTGCTGCGGCTGAGGTCGAAGAGGTTGCTGCCTGTGTTCTCCTCAAGGATTTTGATGGATTCCTTTCTCACATTGAGGTCCTTCATCCATTTTGAGTCTATTTTTGTGTGTGGTGTAAGGAAATGGTCCAATTTCATTTTTCTGCATGTGGCTGTCCAATTTTCCCAGCACCATTTATTGAAGAGGCTGTCTTTTTTCCATTGGACATGTTTTCCTGCTTTGTCGAAGATTAGTTGACCATAGATTTGAGGGTCTATTTCTGGGCTCTCTATTCTGTTCTATTGATCTATGTGTCTGTTTTTGTGCCAGTACCATGCTGTCTTGATGATGACAGCTTTGTAATAGAGCTTGAAGTCCGGAATTGTGATGCCACCAACGTTGGCTTTCCTTTTCAATATCCCTTTGGCTATTCGAGGTCTTTTCTGGTTCCATATAAATTTTAGCATTATTTGTTCCATTTCTTTGAAAAAGATGGATGGTACTTTGATAGGAATTGCATTAAATGTGTAGATTGCTTTAGGTAGCATAGACATTTTCACAATATTTATTCTTCCAATCCAGGAGCATGGAACATTTTTCCATTTCTTTGTGTCTTCCTCAATTTCTTTCATGAGTACTTTATAGTCTTCTGAGTATAGATTCTGTGTCTCTTTGGTTAGGTTTATTCCTAGGTATCTTATGGTTTGGGGTGCAATTGTAAATGGGATTGACTCCTTAATTTCTCTTTCTTCTGTTGTGCTGTTGGTGTAGAGAAATGCAACTGATTTCTGTGCATTGATTTTATATCCTGACACTTTACTGAATTCCTGTATAAGTTCTAGCAGTTTTGGAGTGGAGTCTTTTGCGTTTTCCACATATAGTATCATATCATCTGCGAAGAGTGATAATTTGACTTCTTCTTTGCCGATTTGGATGCCTTTAATTTCCTTTTGTTGTCTGATTGCTGAGGGTAGGACCTCTAGTACTATGTTGAATAGCAGTGGTGATAATGGACATCCCTGCCGTGTTCCTGACCTTAGCGGAAAAGCTTTCAGTTTTTCTCCATTGAGAATGATATTTGCGGTGGGTTTTTCATAGATGGCTTTGATGATATTGAGGTATGTGCCCTCTATCCCTACACTTTGAAGAGTTTTGATCAGGAAGGGATGCTGTACTTTGTCAAATGCTTTTTCAGCATCTATTGAGAGTATCATATGGTTCTTGTTCTTTCTTTTATTGATGTGTTGTATCACATTGACTTATTTGCGGATGTTGAACCAACCTTGCAGCCCTGGAATAAATCCCACTTGGTCGTGGTGAATAATCTTTTTAATGTACTGTTGAATCCTATTGGCTATTATTTTGTTGAGAATTTTCGCATCTGTGTTCATCAAGGATATTGGTCTATAGCTCTCTTTTTTGGTGGGATCCTTGTCTGGTTTTGGGATCAAGGTGATGCTGGCCTCATAAAATGAGTTTGGAAGTTTTCCTTCCATTTCTATTTTTTGGAACAGTTTCAGGAGAATAGGAATTAGTTCTTCTTTAAATGTTTGGTAGAATTCCCCCGGGAAGCCATCTGGCCCTGGGCTTTTGTTTGTTTGGAGATTTTTAATGACTGTTTCAATCTCCTTGCTGGTTATGGGTCTGTTCAGGCTTTCTATTTCTTCCTGGTTCAGTTGTGGTAGTTTATATGTTTCTAGGAATGCATCCATTTCTTCCAGAATGTCAAATTTATTGGCATAGAGTTGCTCATAGTATGTTCTTATAATAGTTTGTATTTCTTTGGTGTTAGTTGTGATCTCTCCTCTTTCATTCATGATTTTATTTATTTGGGTCCTTTCTCTTTTCTTTTTGATAAGTCGGGCCAGGGGTTTATCAATTTTATTAATTCTTTTAAAGAACCAGCTCCTAGTTTCGTTGATTTGTTCTATTGTTTTTTTGGTTTCTATTTTATTAATTTCTGCTCTGATCTTTATGATTTCTCTTCTCCTGCTGGGCTTAGGGTTTCTTTCTTGTTCTTTCTCCAGCTCCTTTAGGTGTAGGGTTAGGTTGTGTACCTGAGACCTTTCTTGTTTCTTGAGAAAGGCTTGTGCCGCTATATATTTTCCTCACAGGACTGCCTTTGTTGTGTCCCACAGATTTTGAACCGTTGTATTTTCATTATCATTTGTTTCCATGATTTTTTTCAATTCTTCTTTAATTTCCCGGTTGACCCATTCATTCTTTAGAAGGATGCTGTTTAGTCTCCATGTATTTGGTTTCTTTTCAAACTTCCTTTTGTGGTTGAGTTCTAGCTTTAGAGCACTGTGGTCTGAAAATATGCAGGGAATGATCCCAATCTTTTGATACCGGTTGAGTCCTGATTTAGGACCGAGGATGTGATCTATTCTGGAGAATGTTCCATGTGCACTAGAGAAGAATGTGTATTCTGTTGCTTTGGGATGAAATGTTCTGAATATATCTGTGATGTCCATCTGGTCCAGTGTGTCATAAGGCCTTTATTTCCTTGCTGATCTTTTGCTTGGATGATCTGTCCATTTCAGTGGGGGGGAGTGTTAAAGTCCCCTACTATTATTGTATTATTGTTGATGTATTTTTTTGATTTTGTTATTAATTGGTTTATATAGTTGGCTGCTCCCACGTTGGGTGTATAGATATTTAAAATTGTTAAATCTTCTTGTTGGACAGACCCTTTGAGTATGATATAGTGTCCTTCCTCATCTCTTATTATAGTCTTTGGCTTAAAATCTAATTGATCTGATATAAGGATTGCCACTCCTGCTTTCTTCTGATGTCCATTAGCATGGTAAATTCTTTTCCACCCCCTCACTTTAAATCTGGAGGTGTCTTTGGGCTTAAAATGAGTTTCTTGGAGGCAACATATAGATGGGTTTTGTTTTTTTATCCATTCTGATAGCCTGTGTCTTTTGACAGGGGCATTTAGCCCATTCACATTCAGGGTAACTATTGAGAGATATGAATTTAGTGCCATTGTATTGCCTGTAAGGTGACTGTTACTGTATATGGTCTCTGTTCCTTTCTGATCTACCACTTGTAGGCTCTCTCTTTGCTTAGAGGACCCCTTTCAATATTTCCTGTAGAGCTGGTTTGGTGTTTGCAAATTCTTTCAGTTTTTGTTTGTCCTGGAAGCTTTTAATCTCTCCTTCTATTTTCAATGATAGCCTAGCTGGATATAGTATTCTTGGCTGCATGTTTTTCTCATTTAGTGCTCTGAAAATATCATGCCAGCTCTTTCTGGCCTGCCAGGTCTCTGTGGATAAGTCAGCTGCCAATCTAATATTTTTACCATTGTATGTTACAGACTTCTTTTCCCGGGCTGCTTTCAGGATTTTCTCTTTGTCACTGAGACTTGTAAATTTTACTATTAGGTGACGGGGTGTGGGCCTATTCTTATTGATTTTGAGGGGCGTTCTCTGAACCTCCTGAATTTTGATGCTCGTTCCCTTTGCCATATTGGGGAAATTCTCCCCAATAATTCTCTCCAGTATACCTTCTGCTCCCCTCTCTCTTTCTTCTTCTTCTGGAATCCCAATTATTCTAATGTTGTTTCGTCTTATGGTGTCACTTATCTCTCGAATTCTCCCCTCGTGGTCCAGTAGCTGTTTGTCCCTCTTTTGCTCAGCTTCTTTATTCTCTGTCATTTGGTCTTCTATATCACTAATTCTTTCTTCTACCTTATTTATCCTAGCAGTGAGAGCCTCCATTTTTGATTGCACCTCACTAATAGCTTTTTTGATTTCAACTTGGTTAGATTTTAGGTCTTTTATTTCTCCAGAAAGGGCTTTTATATCTCTTGAGAGGGTTTCTCTAATATCGTCCATGCCTTTTTCGAGCCCGGCTAGAACCTTGAGAATTGTCATTCTGAACTCTAGATCTGACATATTACTAATGTCTGTAGTGATTAGGTCCCTAGCCTTCGGTACTGCCTCTTGTTCTTTTTTTTTTGTGTTGAATTTTTCCGTCTTGTCATTTTGTCCAGATAAGAGTATATAAAGGGGCAAGTAAAATACTAAAAGGGTGGCAACAACCCCAGGAAAATATGCTTTAACCAAATTAGAAGAGATCCAAAATCGTGAGTGGGGAGAAAGGGGATAAAAAGAGGTTCAAAAAGGAAGAAAGAAAGAAAAAAAAGAAAAGAAAAGAATTTTAAAAAGAAGAAAACACCTAAGAAAAATATAAAAAAGAAAAAATATATATATTAGATAAACTAGTAAAAAATCATTAAAAAAGAAAAAGGTAATAGTTAAAAAAAATAAATTTTTACCCGAAGGCGAGAAAAAAAAAAACAAAAAGTGAAAAAGAAAAAAAAAATTACATTAACTGCAAGACTAAAAAAAATCACAGGGAAAAAGCCATGAGTTCCATTTTGGCTTTCTCCTCCTCTGGAATTCTGCTGCTCTCCTTGGTATTGAAACCGCACTCCTTGGTAGGTGAACTTGGTCTCGGCTGGATTTCTTGTTGATCTTCTGGGGAGGGGCCTGTTGTAGTGATTCTCAAGTGTCTTTGCCCCAGGGGGAATTACACCACCCTTACCAGGGGCCGGGGTGAGTAATCCGCTCGGGTTTGCTTTCAGGAGCTTTTGTTCCCTGAGCGCTTTCCGTAGAGTTCCGGAGGACGGGAATACAAATAGCGGCCTCCTGGTCTCCGGCCCGGAGGAGCCGAGAACCCAGGGCCCCACTCCTCAGTGCGCCCTCAGAGAACAGCGTCCAGTTACTCCCGTCTGCCTGACCTCCGGCCGCGCTCCGAGCTCACCGAGCCTGCGACCGGTTCAAGGTAACCCCGAGCTGTGAGCTTACTGTCGGCTCTGTCTCTGCAGCCGGCTTTCCCGTTCCAATACCCGCAAGCTCTGGGACACTCAGACACCCCCGATCCTTCTGTGACCCTGCGGGGCCTGAGGCCACTCTGACCCCATGTGGGCTTCGCCCCGGTTTAGCCTCTGGAGCGATGTCCCTCAGCGGAACAGACTTTTTTTTTTTTTTTTTTAAGTCCTGATTTTGTGCGCAGTTGCTCCGCCGCTTGCCGGGAGCCGGCCCCTCCCCCCCGGGGTCTATCTTCCCGTCGCTTTGGATTCACTTCTCCACCGGTCCTACCTTTCAGAAAGTGGTTGTTTTTCTGTTTCCAGAATTGCTGTTCTTCTTCTCTTTGATCTGCCGATGGATTTTCAGGTGTTTGCAATCTTTAGATAAGCTATCTAGCTGATCTCCGGCTAGCTGAAGAAGTCTCAGCCTGCTACTTCTCCGCCATCTTGACTCCTACCCCATTAATACACTTTTTTAAAAACAGTGTTAGATTTATATAAAAATTAAGCAAGTAATGCAGAATGTTTCCATTTGCTCCTCACACACATTTTTCCCTATTATTAACATTTTACATTTGTGTGCTACATTTGTTATAATTAGTAAACCAGTTTTGGTGCATTATTATTAACTAAAGTCAATAGTTTATTCAGATTTCATTAGTTTTTACCTACCAACCTTTTTCTTTTCATTTTATATCTAGCCGCCACATCTCCTTTGACTCCTCTTGGCTGTGATAGTTTTTCAGACTTTTCTTGTTTTTGATGGCCTTCATCTTGATGACCTCATGTTGTCATTTTACAATTCAAGTTAAGTGTAGAAATTTCTACTTGCATTTTATTACCCTTTTCTGTTTATAATATAATCATCTTAAATACTTCCTCTACATACATTTGGAATCGTAAGATAATTCCCAAGAGGAGAAGGAAAGTCTGTTTCAGCTCTCTCTCTCTCTATATATATATATATATATTATATATATATATATAAATTTATTTATTTGACAGACAGAGATCACAAGTAGGTCAAGAGGCAGGCAGAGAGAGAGAGAGGAGAAAACAGGCTCCCTGCTGAGCAGAGAGACCCATGCGGGGCTTGATCCCAGGGCCCTGGGATCATGACCTGAGGCTTTAACCCATTGAGCCACCCCGGTGCCTCAGCTGTCTATACTTTTGCTTACTATGTTCTTTCTTCTTTCCTGATCCTCTAACACACCTTATTTTATTGTTTTCCTTTCTATTTAAGATTTCTTCAGCAACTTTTTACAGGAAAGTATGCAGATGCCAGATCCTTTCAGTTTTCCTTTATCTGAGCATGTCTTGGTTTTCTCTTCCTTTTTGAAGGGTAGGGTGACTAGATATAGGATTTAAGGTTCACAATTCTTTTCCTTTTCAGCCCTAAAAAATATTACTCCACAATTTCCTGACCTCCATGGTTTCTGATGAAAAATTCCCTCTTATTCAGATTGTTTTCTACTATAGGTATAAGGTATTCTCTCATTTTTAGATGTCTGTCTTTAGCTTTTGGAAGTTTGACTATGATTTTTCTTGGCATCAGTTTCTTTGAATTTTTCATGTTTGGGGTTTGTTCTGCTTCCCTAGGTTTATGGGTTTTTGCCAATTTGAAAGATTTCCACTATTATGCTTTCAATAATTTTTCTGCACTGTCATCTTTTTCCTCTCTTGCTGGGACTTTGATATCACAGTTCCCTGATGATGTACTCCCCCCCCCCCCGCTTTTTCCTTCAGTGTGTTTTCTCTTCATTCTCCAGATTGGCTGATTTCTCTGTCTTCAAGTTTACTGATTCTTCCCTCTGCCCCAGCACCCCCTATTCTGCTTCTGAGCCTGTCTCTGACAAATAAATAAATAAATAAATAAACAAAATCTTTAAAAACAAACAAACAAACAAACAAACCTGAAAACTTTATCTAGGTATAGATGTGTGGAGGATGGAGTGGGCTGAAGAGATGATTGGGCCAGCAAGTAGTACTTTTCAGCCAAGTGTATTTATTTTTTTCTTACCTGCAGTTGTTGCCATACTTTAGGGTTTTAAAAATTCCGTGGACAACCCTAGCTACATAGCTTGTACACCTAGTGCAAAAATAAAAATATAGGACCATTATTTGAAAAACAGGAAAGGGGCCATTAAAGGTACTAAACTACAAAGCTTAATTTTTTTTCTGCTGTCTCTTTTGGATTGTCATGGTGATTTTTTTTAAGTATGCTAATAGTTATTCTAAGTAGAAAAAAATACTTACAAATCTTACCATTCATTTTTATATTTCTACCAGTTTTAACACAGCTATATGAGCCTTTAACTTATATGTAGAATCTCTAAAAGTGCAAAATTTGTATATGATATGGATTTTGTTCTTACCAGAACAGTGGGAATGCTACATAAAACTAACTAAACTGTTTTTATTTTACTTCTTGGACACATGCATTCTATTGACAGCTTATCTTCAGCTTATTAGTGGGTGAGTAACAACTGAAAAGAAAGGGGACTATGGGTTATTTTATCTTTCTCTATTCTTCTATGCCATCTTTTAGCATAATTAGTTGGATAATACAAGGAAGTAACATGCATAAGAAAGGATATGATTATGATTCTTAATCATTTGTGTTCTTAGAACTCCATTGCTTGCTTTATGCATTTGAAGCAAGTTCTGGTTAAAATGGAATACCTGGTTGCTTAGAGCTGTTGTGCCTCTGCTTATTCAGTTGAATATGTAACACACTTAATCTGTACTTGCTTTGAGTTTCACTGAACTCTTATGCCTGGTGGGTCCACAAGTATTGTGTATGCCTGGTGGATAGGCCTAATGCACATTATGTATATTCTCTGTTCACATGCATGCTCCATTGCCCCACTGGAATTCACTTACTAAAGACAAAAATAAAATTATAAAATTAAAATAAAATTATTGAGGGCACATCTGGGTGGCTCAGTCAGTTGAGTATCCAACTTTTGATTTCAGCTCAGGTCACAATCTCAGGGTCCGGAGACTGAGCCCTGCATTGGGCTCTGTGCTGAGCAGGGAGTCTGCTTCAGATTCTCTCTTCCTCTCTCTGCTCCTCTCCCACCACTCACATGCATGTTCTCTCTCTGTCCCTCAAACAAACAAACAAACGAACAGATTTTTAAAACATTGTTAGCGAAGCATTTAAATCAAGCATAGCTCTGAGCACAGAGCTCTGGCTAACTGCATAGCTCATGAACCAGGAAACTTGCCCTTATGAATCAGTAGCAAATTTTCCTGTATTTTTAGTGTCCTATACCTAAATTTTCTGATACTCTTTTCTTTGCCCATCGAGTTTTCCTTAAGTTATGAAACCTGGCCCTTCAAATTCCTATTACCTAGAGGGTTTATTAGTTGAGCACTTTGCTTAACCAATTTTTGTTTGAGTATTTACTTATTTCCTACCTCTATCACATACATTGGCCCTTGTTATCTCTGTGAGTGCAGTTGTCTTTTTTTCTCCTGTTTTAAACTTTGTACTTGAATTCTGCTACATGTGAACTTCAGGCTTTCTGTTTCCAGGATCATCGTCTAGATTAACACTCATACTTCCTAGTTGTGCCCTAATTAACCTGTTTCTTTTTCCTTGATTTTTATTGCAATCTAGTAATACCTAGGTTTGGTGCTGACATAGTCTAGAACAGTGTTTTTTTCAAACTGTGGCAACTCATATTCATGTAGATATTGCTTTTTAACACACACACACACACACACAATTGTATGTTGGTTCATAGGATTAAATGCATTTATTAATGTGGCCTATGGGTCATGGTCAAAATGTCTGAAATCTGGTCTACTATAAACATAGATTATTTTCACATTGGAAAAAAAAGTCCAAACCATTGCATAAATTGCAACATATTATAAATTAAATGCATAACATCTGCTATACTAAAGGGATACTGCCAGTGATGATTGTGTCATAAAGGAATAATCATGCCATAAGTTTTATCCATGATACCTCTTATTACTATAATCTTCAATGTGGACTACCAGCAGTATTGAAGAGAAGGAGATGGGGCTAATAGGGGGAGGAAAAACACATGTGAAGGATGGAGATGGGATGTACAGACTAGTTTGACTAAAGGATCCAGGGCTTTATGGAAGCAGAGAACAATGACATTTAGGTTCAAGAAATACAAGGACATTCTTTGTTAGACTGTGATGTGTGCTTGGATTCTGAATTTGATACGGTCACTTCATTAAAAAGTTACGGGAGATTACAAAGTATAGGAATGAAGCTATAAAAGTGGGGGTTTGGATGATTATCTTGAAAGCAGTTTATATATCTTGGGTTAGAGAAGAGAAAGGCTAAACTTTAAGAGACCATCTTGAACTGTGCTATCCAATACAGTGGCCACTGGCCAAACATAGTTCCTGAACAGTTGAAATATGTGCATGTAACTGAAGCCTCAATCTCTTTCTCATCTGTCAAAAGAGAGTGATAATTTTACCCATGATATAGAATTCTGTGAGGCTTAAATGACTCATCCATGTAAAGCCTTTAGAAAAGTACCAGATTAAAAAACCAAAAACCAAAAAACATAAAAAGAAGAAGAGCACCAGGTATGGAGTAAGTGTTTAATTAATATTGAATCTTATGTATATTATTCACATAAATACTATATATTTAAACGAGTGTCCAAATATGTTGTAGTCCCAGACATATTTAGCATGAGCACTGCAGGTGAAGAAATTCTAACTATCCTTTAAAAAATATTTGTCTATTGCCATCAAACTATTTCTTTATCTTTTTTGAGTTAGAATAATTATATAATTGAGTCAAATCTTAGGAGTCAGATTACATGAACTTGAAGTTTGATGAGAACTGACTGAAGGCAAATTACTTAACCTTAGCAAGTCTCTGTTATCTCATCTCTGCAATGAATGTAAACATACTTCCTCAGTCTGTGTGCCCATTGTTAGGAAATGATTAATGGAAAGAGTCAAGCCAGGCACAGGCTGTTTTACTGTCACTCTTACTTCTTTTGGAAGAACCCTTTGCAATCCTGTAAATCTAGAACTTTTTATTTTAATCTCATTATAAGAATATATTTTTGAACCATAGCCACAAAATCTGAAAGACAAACATTTCAATTTTTCTTTTCATTTTCTCCTTTATCACTTAATGCTGCATTATGAAAAACATATTTCTATTGAGTCTTTTAACCTATCCACTGGCTTATAAAAATGTTAATTGGTTATGGAAAACAGACAGCTAAATCTATTTTTCAGCTTACCACCCCCATTTGAATCTTTGTTCTGCTGTGATGTTTTTAGATTTATGTATCTTTAGCTTTTCTTCTCTAGATATATAGTTTGCTTAATTAACTCTTATTTCTGTTGACTTGGCTGTAATGACCTTGCATTTGGAGGTTTGGGGCAAAATACCTGAATGAGAATCATTATTAATAAAAAATGATTTTAGGATTTGTTATTCCTTTGTGTAACAATATATATTTGCTTTTTAAAAACATTTTTTATTAATTTACTTAAGAGAGAGCGAACACGAGCAGGGGAGAGGCAGAGAGAGAAGCAGACCCCCTGCTGACCATGGAGCTGGACATGGGACTTGATCCCAGGATCTGGGATCATGACCTGAGCCGAAGGCAGATGTTTAACCAGCCAAACCACCCAGGCACCCCTAACAATACATATTTGTTTTCTAATACAAGGTTAACACTCCAGGTAAAGGAAGTTTTTAAAGATTGCTTCTCAAGTGAGTAATTATTTTTTATGTGTAAACAAGAGGAGATACTTTGTAAGAAACACTTACTGTGTCATTGATTAAATAGCTATTCCTTTCTGCCCAGTTATAGCACAGAGCTCTAAAGGACATAGAACTCTAAAGGACATAAACACTATTCTCTCATTGATCAAATAGCTATTCTTCTCTTCCCAGTTACAGCATGGTGCTCTAAAGAAATCTGGTTTGCACGTTCTCTTTACTAGCATCCTCAGTTGCTGTCCAACACACAGTTAAGAAGCTTGAAACATTACAGTGTTACTCTTGGTATAAGCATTATAGGGCCTTTCTCAAAATGGGTTGAACTACTTGATTTATCTAATGCCAGATTTTACCCTTCTCTATTAAGTGATCTGCCCTAAATATAATCTAAATGGGATCACAAAATAATTCTAAGATGAATTATTTGATTTATCTAATGCCAGATTTTACCCTTCTCTATTAAGTGATCTGCCCTAAATATGATCTAAATGGGATTACAAAATAATTCTAAGATATATACATCTCTTCAGGGCTCTCCACGGGGTTTGCTTGATAGACCTGTTATTTGTTTACGTGGATTCTGGCCTGAGAATGAGGGTTGGCATATGGAACAGAGACCATAGGCTGAATTTTATATGTTGTGAAATATGCCTTAACCAGAAATGGTTTTAAATATTTTTTATTTTAGTATAGTTTACACACAATATTAAATTAGTTGCAGATATATGGCATAGTGAATCAACTTCTCTATTATGTTATGGCATGCTCTCCACAAGTGTAGCTGCCATCAGTTACTATTCATGGTATAACAGTATCATTGACTATGTTCCCTTGCTCAGCCTTTTATTTATGGGACTTCATTTATTTCAGAACTGGAAGCCTGGATCTCCCACTTTCCTTCTCTCATCTTGCCCATTCCCCTACCCCTCTCCCTTCTGACAACCATCTACTTGGTCTCTGTATTTATAGGTCTGATTTTGCTTTTTGTTTATTTGTTTGTTTTGTTTTTTAGACTCCATATATGAGTGAAATCATATGGTATTTATCTTTCCCTGTCTGACTTATTTCACTTAGCAGAATACCCTCTAGGTATATCCATGTTGTTGCAAATAGCATGTTTATTGGACATAAAGCTCCCATTCATTTATTGATGGACACTTAATTTGCTTCCATATTTTGGCTTTTGAATAATACTTCAATACATGTGGGGGGTCAGGTATTTTTGGCAAATCTTTTAAATTTATGTGTCCCCTCATTTTAAAGGAAAAATATTATCATCCTTCCAATTGGAGTTAGCTTGAGAATTCTCTGTTGTGAGATTAAGTTAATGGTAGATATTCAAGCATTATATTTTTATTATCCTAATAGAGTTTGGGAGGTAATAGAACTGCCAGGAGAGAAGAGGTAAAGTAAGAACCAGAAAATTTTATAAGGTTAGAAATAAA
This sequence comes from Mustela nivalis, assembly GCF_964662115.1. Lineage (NCBI taxonomy): Eukaryota > Metazoa > Chordata > Mammalia > Carnivora > Mustelidae > Mustela > Mustela nivalis. Next base: position 103,035,666 of record NC_139024.1, read on the forward strand.
GTCATGTTCTAATTATAAGAGCAAGGCCAAAGATAAACATATAAAAGTGTGTACGAAAAGAAGAGGAACTGTTAAACTAGAAGGTCAGTTGAATGAAAAGCAAGAAGTTTCTTCGTGTCTAAAATGGAGGTAGGAGCTAGTCATATCTTGCTGTTAGGGTTTTTTAGTATATTTTTGTTAGTGCTCCTAATAGTGCCTGCCACCTATTAAATGCCCAATCAATAACAGGCATTATTATTACCATCATTATTTTTATTTGAATTGAGGAATCTGACCCCGATAATATTTTCCAAATATGAAAATTTAGAAATGGGTTCTTATATCCCTTTCCAAACTTAAATTCATATCTGGTGTGTGGAATTCAATCCTAATGCTATTGGAGTTCATGTCACATGTGTTCCTTCTTTATTTCCATCACAGAGAAATGCAGCTCTCCTATCCTCATGATGAGTTTAGCGATTTAGAAATCAAGCCAGTAACTATATTACCTATTCAGTTGGTGAACTGTGACACACTGTTTCATTAGTCATACCAGGTTATTTTGGAAATATGTCCTATCAACCTATAAATTATGGAGCTGCAGTTATAAATTCATAACGCAACTATATGGGAAGTTTTGGATTAAGTTCATATTCTCTTTAGCTGAATTAAAATATGAATGAGCTACTTTGCATCCCAGACTTTGGTTCACTCTAAGTCTGAGGTGGGAGGATGATATTAAGAAAAAAAGTGAGAATACAGTATTATTTGAAGTCCATATCCAACCTGTCATTTTGACAGATGCATGTTCTTGGCTTATTTTAATACTTAGATTGAAAAAAAAAATTAAGAACTCTAGCTTGGGCTTCTATGGCTTTTCAAATACATAAAGATTTTCACTCCCATGGGGAAAGGAGATTATGAGATTCTAAATAATAGGAGGAAATTTTATGTTTGATGATGATTTAAATTAATCCAGGATGTTGTTTATGGCTCTACTAGCTTATTGTGTTATTTTGCCCAGTTCCTAATTCAACCAAGTAACAAGAATATATTGAGTGCTAGGTTATATATTTACCATGCTTGACACCCCTCCTCCAAGAGGATGTAATATAATAGCACAGAGCACAGATATATAGACAACAATGGCAGAGGGTCTGTTGTGTTGTTAAACAAATGATACTAATAACAAGTGCTGTCAAACTTCAGAGACTGTCTTTTGCTCTAAAAATGTTTCAGAGATTTCCTTCTTAGGCTAGAAGTAGCACTTCCTTATGACTCCAGCCCTGCCTCCAGCTGTGACTTTTTTACCACACTTATATCACTCAACTGTCATCACTTGTGGGGATAAATCATTTAATGAGGCTAGGAGAAGAATTATGTAGTAAAGTCACATATAGATTCTTTACATTATCTTAGGTAGCTCTCCACTTATGGTCCCCCCAAAATTTGTTGTCAGATATCAGTTTCCCTGATTGTAGTGCTAGTGCTTAACATTAGTGCTTGACACAAAGAAGAAACTTAACAGGTGTTTGTATAATCAGTGGTTTCTACAGTTGTTTTAACCTGTATTCAGATGTTATTGTTTATAAATTTTTAAAAAACGTAATTTTTTGAATTGTATTTTCAGAGAATCTCAATGATCACAACTCATATTTATAGAAGTCCACTAGTTATAAACAACTTCGTACACTATTCACAAACCTCACAGACTATTATGTCTCTGAGAAAGGACCTTTGCAAAAAAAAATAAGTAAATTTTTAAAAAAAGGGCCTTTGCATGCACTTTCTACACTTACCTATTCAGGTTTTCCTTCATACTATGTTTATTGAGTAGGTACAATTCTAAGATTCTAGATACCAGGGAAACAGTAGTGAACAAGACATATGAAGCCTCTCTTCTTGCATTCTGTTGGAGAAATGGACAATATGCTAATCTAGACATAAAATACCAGTAATCATAAGGGCTAAGAAGAAAAACAAACCAAAGTAAAAGGACGAAGAGGGATTGGTGGTAAGAAAGGAGCTGGTTAAAAGTAGTTCTTTATGAAAAGATAATATTTGAATTGAGACTTGAAGGAAGGGAAGGAGTAAGGTAAGAGCGTTCAAGCCGAGAGAATAGCAAGTGTGTAAGTACTGAGCCTGGGGTATACCTGGCATGCCTGAGGTACACCAAGGGGCCCAGAGGCCCGGATGAGATTCTAGTGATATGACAGGAAGTTGCAAATGTAGTAAGAGCTTTATTGGAAAAGGACTTTTGTACTATCATAAGGACTTTGGGATTTCTCTGCATGAAACAGGAAAGAGGAATGACAAGCTCTGACTTGTGCTGTGAAAGAAAATATCTGGTGTGTTGAGATCAGTACTTCGGAAGCCAGGTCAGAAGCAGGGAGAACATTTAGAAAATTCTAGCAATAGACCTGGTGGGATACAGTGATAGATTGAGCCTGAGTGGTAGTTGTCATTTGGGAAAAGTGATGAGGTTTCTCTATTTCAAAAGCAGGCCTGACAGGAATCATCAATGGATTGGATGTGGATTGTGAAGAAGAACGCAAGATTCTCTTGAGTATCTCTAAGATTTTTGTAAGTATGGAGCTTATGCTTACCGAACTAAGGAACACTAGGAGGAGGGCAGGTTTGGGGGGCTGGAAAATAAGTTTGGTCTTGGGTGTGTTAATTTCTAGAGCTATCAGACATAAAAGTTGAGAGGTTGAGTTGGCAATTGAATATATGGGCTTAGAGATGGAGTAGTGAGGGCTGAAAATATATCAGGAGTCTTCTGCATATAAGTGGCAGTTAAAGCATGGAGCTAGATGAGCTCACCTATAGATAAATGCTGATGGAGAAGGGAGTAGATGAGAGGACTAAGTTCTGAGGGCACTCCAAAATGTCAAGGTAGGGGAACGGAGGAGAAATTAATTTTGGTGCCAGAAGAAGCAGGTGAGGAAGGGAGAGTCCCAAGACAGGACATCATGAAAGGGAATATGTTTCAGGAAGAGGGAAGTTATGAAATGTATTAAATGCTGCTGAGAGAGTGAGTAAAATGAGGACTGAGAATTAACCAAAAGACTTTAGAATAAGGAGAACATCGGTAACCCCTTTCCCTTTTTCTTATCTTTACATATAGTTGGATAAACAGTTATCCCAAAACAAAGCAAACAAAAACAGATTGAGAGAGGAGAGGGGTTGGGGAGAAGAGGGAGAAAATAAGAACAAGAAACTGATTGTTATATGCAAATGTTAAAACAATGAAATGGGATGGGGAAGTTCTAGACAGAGGTCTAAGCTATATTATAGTATTGATGGATACTATTGTGTTGTGGGGGTGAGTCCTAGGCTACAACATGCCTACTAACAAGCCATGTGAGGGACGACATCACTGATATGTTGAGCTTGCTGATGATAGAACTTTAACCCATAGAAGAATGTAAAAACAGAGCTTTGCTCTCTTTGCCTCATCACATAATCTGATGATAAATGAGAGTCCATCAATTTTCAAAAATCTTGTCTTCTCTGTATCAAGGAAATAGGCTGTTGATTTCACTTTGTAAGATGCTTTTTTATTTTGTTTACACAAATATGCTAGACAAGAAAAACTTTCTAAAAGTACAGTATAAAACCCTTTTGAATTAGGAAGTTTAATATTTGAGATACGGTGTTGCTTTTTTAAAGTAATTTTTAATAAGAAACCTAGTATGAATGAATGGAAAAGGAAGTAATTGGGGCCTCTCCAATAAAGGAATAATAATGCAGAAGCTCACTAGATAGCTCTGTTTATTAAGTAATATTAAGTAATATATAGTATTAAGTAATATAGTATTAGTATTAAGTATTATTAAGTATTATGTATATAGTATTAAGTAATATTAAGTAATATATAATATATAGGAATGGCTCTGTAGTCTATCAAGATACTTAGAGAAATTAAATAATAGAATAAACTAAGCTATTTGACAATTGTTTTCTTAAGTCTTGTATGAGGAGAAAATAGAAATATGATTTAAAAAAATTCTTTGAGTTAAACGTAGTACCAAAGGAAGAGAGATGCATAAATAACATTTGGAACACAAATCCGTAGTGCAAGAAAAAAGAGGACAAAAAGAACGTGGGTAATCATTTAAAAAATAGCAATCCATTTTTAATTATATTAATTTTTCACAGGATGTTATACTCTTATTGAGTGAGAAATGGGATTGTGTTGTTTCAGGAAGATATTTATTTTCTCTTATTAAAGCAACATAATGATTTCAGAGATTATATTATTGATGCAAGAGTTGATGCTACAAATTTATGAGTCTAGTTTAATGCTTCTCAAACTTAAATGTGCACATAGATCACCAGGAGATCCTGCTATAGTCAGATTCTGGCTCAGTAAGTCTGGAATGGGATCTGAGATTTTGCATTTCTAATCTAACCAACTTAAATTAGATTAGAGCATGGCACTTTGAAAGGAAGGTACAGAGGAATTGTCCTTCTTCAGTATCTAGGCTGACTTACAGACTGTGCTTAATTCTTTGTCAGAGTGCATCTGTTTGGACCTGATTACACCTTTGATTAGCATCCTCTCAGTTTGTGTTGTTCTTCATAGATGAATATCACATTCTTGACTAATAACTGAGCATGCTTTCAATAGAAGTGATAGATTTGCAGTTATTTATTCTTGTTCATTACCTAGACTTCATTATGACCAAGAAGGAACATTTTGAATGTTGGGAAGGTTCTGTGGACAGGGGGTAGAATGAAGCCAATAGTCCTTTGTAAAGATTGTGCCCATGGCCTTATTAACCCTGTGTTCTAAATCTAGGTTTTATTCAGTTTTGTTAATCCATCAAATTTTTTGGCTAATGAGGCAATGTTCTTGATTCTGTTCCATGAATATGGACTACACTCCTAAACCAAACTATTCAGAAATATGGACCATTTTTGTTTGAAGAAGAGGTATATTTAAAGAAAAGTAGCACAAATACAAATACTGATAAAAGCAACCCAAAATGAGTTATCTGCATAGAGTAATACACTCCCTCTCAACAACCCTGGCTTCCCATTAGTATCATTTGGGTAAGTCTAAAAAGTGTTTCAACCTGGACCCACCACCCCTAAAAGTTCTGATTTAGTTGGTAGAGAGGGGTCTTGGGTATCAGCATTAGTTTTAAAGATCCCTCTTATTCTAATATGTAGCTAAGATTAAGAGCCAGTGTTAAAGAGTTAGAAAGAAGAATGTTTGCAGATTTCTCTTTTTTGAAGGAAAAATATAAGCCGCACAACAAAAGGCTTACAAATAGTAGATGTTGGGGCACCTGGGTGGCTCAGTGGGTTAAAGCCTCTGCCTTTGGCTTAGGTCGTGATCCCAGGGTCTTGGAATCGAGCCCCACATCAGGCTCTCTGCTCAGCAGGGAGCCTGATTTCCCCTCTTTCTCTCTGCCTGCCTCTCTGCCTACTTGTGATCTCTGTCTGTCAAATAAATAAATAAAATCTTAAAAAAAAGTAGATGTTAAATAAATATTTAATAAATAAATGGTACTTAAAATTGAGGGTACCTCTGCTTAATTGATCTGTTCACTCCCCCAAAAGAGATAAAAAAAAAAAAAAGTTAATGACAGATCTACAGGTCACAATGATTCCTTTTTTTCATTTCTAAACTGAAAAACAAATATCCATTAATTTTTTAACAGTTTTCTCAGTATCTAATAATGTATTTACACCCCTGCTGAGGGTTGTTCAACCAAATGGAACTTGGATAAACCCCCATTCTCTTATAATATAAATGAACAGGGTATTAATTTTTGAAATGTGTTTTAGTCTGAACTGCCTGGAGTAACACTTTCAAGAGTTTTCTCTCTGAGCGAGTTTATATCTACATATAACTACTGCTTAAGAATTCTAGTCATCTTAAATTTTCTCACTTTTTTGCCTTTGCTCAGTCTTAGGATTCCTACTTTTATCTCTCACATCCTCAAAAACATTAACTTGGGCTTTCCATTCATTTTCTAGGTTATATTGAAATAATACATATTCCATGAAGCCTTTTTTCTTCCTTTGGTCAGAATAGTTATCTCTTACATAAGATATTAATTAAGAATTATCTTTAATAGCCTATTGTGCATTTTCTAGTAGTTATTTATATATGTTATTATTACCATCGCCTCAATAATATAAGAAGCTTGAAAAGTGGGGCTATGGCTTATGAAAATTTTAAAAGATTGATTGATTGATCGGTTGATTGATTGATTTGAGGAAGAGAAAACGCACAAGTACATGCATGAGCTGCAGGAGAGGCAGATGGAGAGAGAGAGAATCTCAGATGCCCCGCTGAGCATGGAGCCCAATGTGGGCCTGATCTCACGACCTTTAGGTAATGAACATGAGACCCTGACCTGAGCCAAAATTTAGAGTCAGATGCTTAACTGACTAAGCCATCCAGGGGACCCTGGCTTATAGAAATTTTATTTATCATTAACTCTTACCATATATATAGATACATAAATGCATTAACAAAAAATTATACTTTGGGAAAACAGCATGGAGGTTCCTCAAAATGTTGAAAATAGAACTGCCCTATGACCCAGCAATTGCACTATTGGGTATTTACCCTAAAGATACAAATGTAGTGATCCAAAGGGGCACGTGCACCCGAATGTTTATAGCAGCAATGTCCACAATAGCCAAACTATGGAAAGAACCTAGATGTCCGTCAACAGATGAATGGATCAAGAAGATGTGGTATATATACACAATGGAATACTATGCAGCCATCAAAAGAAATGAAATCTTGCCATTTGCAACAACATGGATGGAACTAGAGCATATCATGCTTAGCGAAATAAGTCAAGCAGAGAAAGACAACTATCATATGATCTTCCTGATATGAGGAAGTGGTGATGCAACATGGGGGCTTAAGTGGGTAGGAGAAGAATCAATGAAACAAGATGGGATTGGGAGGGAGACAAACCATAAGTGACTCTTAATCTCACAAAACAAACTGAGGGTTGCTGGGGGGAGGGGGTTTGGGAGAAGGGGGTGGGATTATGGACATTGGGGAGGGTATGTGCTTTGGTGAGTGCTGTGAAGCGTTTAAACCTGGTGATTCACAGACCTGTACCCCTGGGGATAAAAATATATGTTTATAAAAAATAAAAAATTAATCAAAAAAAAATTAAAAAAATTATACTTTGAATAAGACAAATAATCATGGTTATTATGAAATTTTTTAATTAATTTTCATTTCATAAAGTAAGTTTTCCTGACTTCATCATCAGATTCTTAGGCATTATACTTTTTCTTTTATGGACCAACTACATTATTTAAATTAAAAAGCATTCTTTTCCATCAGAAAGAATATGACAGTCATGACATTTTAAAAAATAATCCTTTTATAAAAACGGATTTTGTTTTCAGCAAAGCTAGATGATCAGAATTCCTACAATCCTCAGAATACAGAGGGATTTAGCTAAAATTCAACACAGGGAAGCTAGGCAAATAAAGAAGAATCAGTGAAACAGAGAAAATTTCACACAGACTCTAAATTACAGACAAGGAGGAAAAGCTGTAAGAAATCACAGAGTGCTTTCTAAGACTCACACTTTAGTGAAGCAGCCTAAGTCCTGAAGAATCTCAAAAGTATTCAACAAATGTGCGTTTTTAGGATGATAGAGAAGAAACTGAAGAAGCTGTTTTATTGAGAACAGAACCTAAATTGAACAAATTGGAGCCCTAGAGAAGAGACCAAGAGAGAAACGCCTCGGGATATACCATAACCACAAAACATAATTTTTGAACATGAGAATGATGATGTGGAAGTCTAAAATTCTGGGCCTTTCAGAGGGAGAGTCAGGATATCTACCTCCCTCCCTCCCTCTTTCCTTGTTCCCTCCCTTCCTCTCCTTTCCTCTTCTCTCCCCTCCCTCACCCCCCCTTTCTTTCTTGCCTAGATTCGGGGGAAATTATATCTATTTTATTATTGAGTATAGTTGACACACAATGTGACATTATATTTCAGGTGAACAACAGCGTGCTTCAGTGACTCTATAGGCTACACTGTGCTCCGGTGTAGCTACCATCTGTCACTGTGCAAGATGATTAGACAACTTTCTGAGTCAAGCCTAGCCTCCAGACACAGAAATGAAAACAAAAAAGAGCTATATTTCTTAATACATTCATACTAGCAGCAGAAAAAGGAGCTCTTAAGGCATGAATTTGTGAAACTATGACTTTTCTCTGCTCCCTATATAGGAACATTTTCCCAATTTAACTAATTAGTAAAAACAAAAACAAACAAAAACCCCCCAAACAACTTCATTCAAACACAGAAAAAATAATTTACAATCCAAATTCATATAAATAAATTGCAATTTATAAATAAGTTATAAATAAATTCCAACGGATGAGAAGATGCAAGAAAAATGGAGTCACAAACAAGATAAAAATTACTGTCAGATTTTATTAATAGTCTAGAAAATTAAGACAATGATCAAAGGTTTGCAGGAAAAACATAAATCTCTAATACAACAGCTTCAACGTGAAGTAGCTAGACAATTATGGAATCTGAAAAGATAGCAAGAAATTGGTAATGCTCTAGAAAAATGTAAAAGAAAAACATTTTAGAAACAGACATTAAAAAAGAAGAAATACAGAACATATAGTTTCACACACACAAAAAGAGTAGTATAGAATATAGGATATAGAATAGAAAATCTAAGCCATTGGGGATGCCTGGGTTGCTCAGTTGTTTAAAGCATCTGCCTTCAGCTCCCATCATGATCCTGGGATCAAGTCCTGAGTTGGGCTCCTTACAAAACCCAGATGTCTTTACTGGTGAATTCTACCAACTGTTTAAGGAAGAAATAATATCAACTCTATACACAATCTTTCAATTATTTAAAAGGAGGAAATACTTCCGACTCATTCTATGAAGCGAACATTACTCAGATTCTAAAACCAAATACCATACAAGAAAACTGCAGACCAATACATCTCATAAACATAGATGAAAAAATGCTGAACAAAATTTTAACAAGTTGAATTCAACAGTACAGGAAAGGGTCATACGACATGACCAAATGGGCTTTATCCCAGGAATAAAAAGTTGGTTTAATATCTGAAAATCAGTCAGCGCAATACACCATATTAACAAATGGCGGGAGGGAAGCAGTTGGAGAAAAATCCTTTGTTAAATTCAGTGTCCATTCCTGATTTTAAAAGAAACAAAAACACTCTCACCAAGTAGGTATAGAAGGTGTATTAGCTTCCTCTGACTGCTGTAATTGCAAATTGCAATTGGAATAATTGCAAATTGGTTGACTTAAGCAACAAAAATTTATTATCACACAGTTCTGGAGGTCAGAAGTCTAAAATTGAGGTGCCAGCAAGGACTGCACTCCTTGTGGAGGCTCCAGGGGACAATCCTTCTGTGCCTTTCCCAGTCTGGGGGCTGTTGGCTTTCCTTGGTTTTCTTGGTTTCTTGATTCATCATTCCGACTACCTCTGTCTTTCACTTTATCTTCTCCTCTGTGTGTTTGTGGATTCCCCTTTTCTCTTGTAAAACACTTACTGAATTTAGAGCCCACTTGGGTAATCCATAATGCTCTTGTCTAAAGATCCCTAACTTAATTGTAACTGCCAAGATTTTTTTTTTTTTCCAAATAGGATAACACTCACAGGTGCAAGGATTCGAACAGACACATGTTTCTCAGGAGGCCATCATTCCACGCACTACAGAGGGGAATTTCCATATCCTGAAAAAGGGTGTCTATAGAAAGCTACAGCTAACATCATACTTAATGGTGAAAGACCGAATACTTTTCTGCTAAGAACTGGAATAAGACAAGGATGTGCACTCTTAAGACTTTATTCATGATTGTACTAAAGGTTCCAGTCAGTGCAATAAGGCAAGAAAAAGAAACAAAAACCAGCCAGTTTGGAAAGGAATAAGAAAACTTTTCATTCCAAGACAAAATGATCATCTATGTAAACAGTATGGTGGAATCTACAAAAACAAACTAATAGAACTAATATGTGAGTTTAGGATGATTGCGGAATGAAAGCTTGCTATGCAAAAACCACTTCCTTTTCTACAAACAACTGTAAACTGAAATTACAAAAAAAAAAAATCTCTGATTGGATTCATGACCACAATTATTAGTATTAGTATTTGCTCTAAAGAACACTTTTTTAAAAAAACAAGTGACAAAAGAGGAATAAGGTCAGTTGATTATATAATAATATTACATCAATATTGGCTTTCTGATTTTGATAAATGAGCTGTAATCAGGTGACAGACTAACTTTATTTTTAGGAAATATGCACTGAAATATTTAGTTGTTAAGGGGCATTTCAAATAGTTCTGAAAAATAGTATGTATATGAGAGTAAGAGAAATGATAGTGCAAATGATAAAGGTGATAGGGAATTTGGGCAAAGGCTATATAGGATCTCTTTGTACTATTCTTTTTTTTTTAAGATTTTATTTATTTATTTGACAGAGATCACAACTAGGCAGAGCAGTAGGCAGAAAGAGAGGGGGAAGCAGGCTCCCCACTGAGCAGAGAGCCCGATGCGGGGCTTGATCCCAGGACCCTGGGATCATGACCTGAGCTGAAGGCAGAGGCTTTAACCCACTGCACCACCCAGGCGCCCCTCTTTGTACTATTCTTATATCAGTTCATGAGTAGCCTGAAATTAATTCAAAGTAAAATATTGGAAAATAGAATTTCATGAAAGGAATTGAAAATAGCGTGTATACATCATTCTTCTGAAGACTTTTGCTGCAAATGGATCCATAACTGATTGTCCAGGTGAAGTCAAGAAGTATAAAACTTTTTTATGACATTTGGCACAGCAATATCCTCTTGTGATGAGAGGCCATTAGCTCATCGAGACAATGCTCCATGGAAGAAAGGTATGCCCAGGTCTCCGTATTCAGATGCGGTGAGTAGAAAGGTTAGCAACACTGTTCTCTTTCTCTTTTCCATTCTTTCTTCTCTCTGACTCACACAGTTGAATTTATATTAAGTGTCATCATTATCGATTTTATTGATCAGTTCTCATACCCAAGTTTAGAATTTGCAGTGTGCATTCATTTACCTTAAAATGGGAAAAAAAAAAAAGCAACAAATATTGTAAGAGAATACTTCAAAAATTTCTTACAAAATCTTCATAGTTTTCCAAACAGGACTGAAGCAAAGTCTGTCGTTATCAGAATGTTTCTAACACATCTAGAGAAACAGAAGGAGAAGATGAAAACGTGTTTTTAGGGATGCCTGGGTGGCTCAGTTGGTTTAGCTACTGCCTTGGGCTCAGGTCATGATCCTGACGTCCTGGGACGTGTCCTGTATGGGCCTGCCTGCTCAGCGGGGAGTTTGCTTCTCTCTCTGGCTTCTCCTTCCTCATGTTCTCTCTCAAATACATAAATAAAAATCTAAAAATAGGAATTTTTAAAACCATATGACTGACTCCCTTTGAGGAAGCTTCCCCTATTTACTGTCCTCCAAGGAAAGTAGGACAAATGAAAGCTCTGCTGGTACTTCATGAGGTTGCAAGGTGCTACTTTAATGCTCCAGATCATTCTGGGGAATGTGGCCCCAAGAATCTTGCTTCTAGTTTCTTTTCCACTGCTGTGCAAGAAAGGTAATTAGAAAGATCAGGGAAAGGGTAGTGGGAAGGCTTGTGCTCTGAATACTGCAGTCATGGTTTAAAGTAAAGTTATATACTCAGATAGAAAAATACTAATTATATGGCAGTTTTTCTAAAGTTAAGTCAGATTATCACCCTTCAGTAAACAACACACATTTATCTTTGACACCTTACAATATTACTTAGTAGGTGGCAGATTTTTCAAAACTGTCCTCTCTCTTAAGAAGATTTTCTTAGAAACTGTGGTTCCATTAAAAACACATAAAAACCTTTCCTTAGGGCATCTCCCTCCACCCCCGCAGTGGGTGAGTCTTTTTCATTAGGGTGGTCTGTGTTTTGTTTTGTTTTGTTTTCAATTTTAGAGGATGACTAAAGTCTAGAAATGCTTTGCCCCTTTATTTATAGTGCCCTGAATTCAAGCTTAGTCTCCCATAAATATTTAATGAATTATTAGAAGGCGAGTTATAGTGAAAAGAACATTTTATTTGTTTCTGGGAGAAAGAGAGGGAGAAAGAATGGCAGCATATCCATTCTTGGGGCTCAAAGAAGTCATGGAAGTCAATCACTGAGTTAAGATCCTAATTAACTGTAATAGATGTGAGAATGTACCCATTAAAAAATATTATATACATTTTTGATGCATTTATTACCAGAACAAACCAAGAAGAGAGGTACGGCTTCTTTCTTTCTGTGAAGCGGGACTGGGTCCAGGGCGACGCCCCTGCCCCAGTTTCTGGTCCGCAGCTCCTCAGCTCCACTGGCCCGGTGCGCCGTCTAGGACGTGCCACCCTACGTGGGGCGGGAGTCTGCTCAGTCTTCCTCACTGGTGCGTGCGCTCCCCTGCTGGCTTTGGAGAACTGGAGATGCTGGAAGCTGCATGGGCCAGGCGGGCACCGTGCCAGGCACAGAGCGGGAGACAAAGCTGGCCCGCCCCCTAAATTGAAAAAATGGGGGTCGGGGGGCAGAATTTAGCAATAAGGAGCTTTGGGGTTAGTGATACTTATTTTGGGGTGTATTTCTGTTATTTGCAAACTGTTTATACCGCAAAACTGGGGAAAGTTGTATACTTATGTGATGTTTACTGGCAAATGGTGATCTAAAAGATGTGTAGGACACAAAACACTGATGAATGCAAAACAAAAACTGTATAAGAGAAATCAAAATATAATTTTGGGAAGATCCTTTAAATAACATCAATTTTTGGAAATTGTGTGTATATGGAAAAGATGCAGATGATGTAATATACAGCCACCATGATAGTAACTGAATTTTTGCATTCAAAATAAGAGGACAATACTATTTCCTATGCTTGTCTGGTCAGACCATTAGTAAATGGCAGTCTTCTGACTATCATAGTAACAGCCAGCAGCAAGGGAATTTGCAGAATTATCAAGCAAGAAAACTAGAAACAAGAAAGTTTGACTTCCAGTAGAAACAACAAAAACAATGCAATTTATAAAGCCTGACCGAATTGAAATGGTCCTAGACAAGAATCTGTAGGGTATAAAGAAGGAAGAAAAATTGTTTAGAATGTAGTAATGGGATGCAATTAGGGAAAAGAAAATGTAGGTTGAATATCAGAAACAATTTCCTAACAGTCTATTAGACTGTACATTAGTTTCCCAGGGGAAGAAATGGAAGCCTCATTGCCTGAATCATTTAGAGCTAGACTGATTCCCAGAGGGTGTGGCAACTCAGAAGGAAATGAAAAATGTAGAGTCATGAAAGTCAGTCTAAGTTAATTTTGTAGCACAGTAAAATGCTGTTCTAGGTATTGGAACGGGTCTAAAGCCACTGCAAGGGACATATTCTGTCACTTTGAAATGAATGGTTTACCTAGCCACATAGCATCATCAGCGTCAGATAGAGTCAGCTCTCCCATAAATCCCGTACTTTTTCTGGGCTGAGTGCTAGCACAGACAGCAGTAGATGCCATTAAAGTACGGGGAAACAACATCACAATACGGCTGTAGCTAGTACCAATCCAAGAGGCAACAGATAATCAGCTGCTTCGATAGATACTTACTCTCCCCTCTTTCCTCCAAGACCCCACTGAAGAGGATGGACTCTTAGAGGATAAACACCTCCAAGCCTGGACTCCACACTTAGAAGTGCTTTGCAGATCAGCTTGTATTTTTTTTTTTTAAGATTTTATTTATTTATTTGACAGACAGAGTTCACAAGAGGGCAGAGAAGCAGGCAGAGAGAAAGGAGGAAGCAGGCTCCCTGCTGAGCAGAGAGCCCAATGTGGGGCTCCATCCCAGGACCCTGGGTTCATGACCTGAAGCCGAAGGCAGAGGCTTTAACTCACTGAGCCACCCAGGCACGCCAGCTTGTGTTGTTATATTGAACTATATTAGTGACAGTGGTTTGTTATTTGAGTCACATGTAACATTTCTTTTCAATGCCTTTTAATCTTTTTTATTTACCTTTCTTCTTCTTACCACCAAAGTTAGATTCTGTATTTCTGATTAACGCTTACCTCCCCAGGATTTTCCAGATAGTTTAGGATCCAGCCAACATTGAAACAAAATAAGATGTAAGTTTGCTAATATAAGACACCAATTTGACTCAAAAAGGAAGAAAAACACAAGCTTCCCATTAAACTGTAATAGTACTTTAGCTCTTAGAATTTTTATCTTACACTAATTGAAATAGCTTTTTAAAGATTACTTTGTTAAGGATGTTTTACCATAAATCATAATTGTGCATATTTTAAAATTGATTAAATAAATTGCTTAACATATTTTTAAAACAGTTTCACATTTAGAATGATTTTTCTCCATCCCTTTAAACCCAGAGGTGTTGGTATATATCTGTTTTGTCATAAGGTATGGTCTTCTGTGCCATCAAGAGAGCATTACCAGTGCAGCGTTTCTTTCAGGAGTGCACCACTATAACCCTGGGATTTCCTCATCAGCTACTGACACCTGTTCCACAAAATTTGTTGCTGGCACTTTCTTTTCTGCCATGTAATAGTCAACAGAAGAAAAAGATAATACATCTTTATCTTCTCATAGGGCCTTTCTCCTTTAATGCCAACAAATACTTTGGTTTTGATGTCCAAGAAAAGAAATAATAGAATTCATTGCTTTTAGGACAGAAATTTGCTTCTGGACTATTAAATATATGTCCTGCTGTGGGGCTTCTGTGTCTGAACACACAACTTTTCATTTCAGTGCAAAATCGTAATGTAATTTTTAAAGACATTTTAAATGGTAATTAAATGTACCACCTGTAGTACTAATATAACTCAATTAAAATGACTATGAAAACCATGACCATATTTACTTATGTGCAGGCAATGGCAACTGTGTCATTACTGCTGCCTGGTTGAGAACGACAGGAAGATCTAAAGCACTATGTTTCCCTGAAAAATACCCCGGTCTTTTTTTTTTTTTTTTTTCCAGTTTTGTGTTATTTAAAATCTTATTATTATTGAAGTATAATTGACATACAATATTATGTTAGTATCAGGTGTACAACATATTGATTCAGTAATACCGTACATAAGTCAGCACTAACCATGGTAAGTGTGGTCACCACTGTTACCATACAAGGTTATTACAGTATTATTGACTATATTACTTTTTATCCCTTCTTATTTTGTAAGTGGAAATAAGTGACTCACTTACTTTACAACTGGAAGTTTGTACCTCTTGATTCCCTTGACCTATCTCACCCATCCCCCAATCCGCCTACCCTTTGGTTAACCAGTTAGTTCTCTGTATTTAGGATTCTTTTTCTATTTGCTTGTTTGTTCATTTGTTTTGTTTTGAAGATTCCACAATAAATGGAATCTTATGATATTTGTCTTTGTCTGATTTATTTCTCTTAGCATAATATGTACACTCTGGGTCCATCCATGTTGCTATGGTCACAAATAGCAAGCTCTTTTTTTTTTTTATGGCCGGGTAATAATCCATTATATGAGTGTATCCCATCTTCGTTATCCATTCATCTATCAGTAGACACTTAGGCTGCTTCCATATCTTTGCCATTGTAAATAATGCTGCAGTAAATATAAGGGTGCATTTATCTTTTGAATTAATGTTTTTGTGTTCTTTGGGTAAATACCCAGAAGTGGGATTACTGGCTTATATGGTATTTCTGTTTTTAATTTTCTAAGGAACCTCAATACTGTTTTCCATTGTGGTTGCACCAATTTACATTCTTACCACCAGTGCACAAGTGTTCCCTTTTCTCATTTGTTATTTCTTGCTTTTTTGACTAGTCATTCTGATTGACTTGAGGTGGTATCTCATTATAGTTTTGATTTGCATCTTCCTGATGTTTAGTGATGCTGAGCACCTTTTCATGTGTCTGTTGGCCATCTCTATGGCTTTGGGAGAATGTCTGTTTAGGTCTTATGCCCATTTTTTAATTTGATTGGGGTTTTTTGTTATTGTGGGTTTTTTGTTTTGTTTTGTTTTTGTTTTGTTTTTTGTTTTGTTCTATTTTTTTGTTTTGTTTGTTTTTTGCTGCTGAGTGATATAAAGTTCTTTATATATTTTGGATATTAACCCCTTCTCAGATATTGCTTGCAAATATCTTCCCTCATTTAGTAGGTTTCCTTTTCCTTTTGTTGGTGGTTTCCTTTCCTGTGCAAAAGCTTTTTATTTTGGTATAGTTATAATATTTTATTTTTGCTTTTGTTTCCCTTGCCTGAGGAGACATACCCATATATATGTTGCTAAGGCCAATGTCAAAGAAATTACTGTCTGTGTTTCCTTTTAGGAGTTTTATGGTTTTAGGTCTCACATTTAGGTTTTTAATCCATTTTGGCTTTATGTTTGTGCATGGTGTGAGAAAGTGGTCCAGTTTCACTCTTTTGTATGTAGCTGTCTAGTTTTCCCAACTGAAGAGAAGAGACTATCTCTTCCCCATTGTATATTCTTGCTTCCTTTGCTGTAGACTAATTGACTATACAATCGTGAGCTTATTGCTGGGCTCTCTATTCTAGTCTATTGATCTGTGTGTCTATTTTTGTGTTGGGACCATACTGTTTTGATTACTATAGCTTTGTATTATATCTTGAAATCTGGGGTTGTGGTACCTACAGCTTCGTGGTTTTTGCTCAAGATTACATTGGTTACCTGGGATCTTTTGTGGTTCCATACAAATCTTGGGTTGACTCTCCTGTTCTTCTAACACTTTTCCCAGGCTTTATTCAGGCTAACTGGAAAATTCCACCTATCCCTGAGTTATAACTAGTTACCGAGGAAGCCCATTGATGTCTTCTTTCTCAAGGGAAATTGTACAGCTCCCTTTTTCTTGTTCATGGGAACCATCTATTTGATGCAAACTCACATATTAGAGTGCTTGAAACTGATTGCCATTCTTAAAATTTTTGTTGTTTCTGGTCTGAGGGACTCTGCCCCCTGTATAATGGCTTTGAAGCAGTTCTTCAGTGGCTTTTCTTCTTACCATACTCAGCTAATAAGGACCAACCTTCCATTCCTTCAGCTCTTGGTGATTTCAATAAGTAACATTAACTTTAAAATGATTTATTATTTTAGAGATGTTAAATTATGGGAAAATATGTATCTTAGAATTGATGCAATAAAGTGTATGTCAGTATAAAGATTTTCTTTCCTATTCATTTTACTCCAACTGAGTTAGGTATCATGTCTATACTGGGATTCCATTGTCGTATAGTGAGTGTTAATTTGGATGTCACTTTTTTCCTATGGATAATCCCTACCTACTGCAGGATTAGGATTAGTGCAAACACAGTTTTTGTTTTGTTTTGTTTTTGCTTCTTTGTGTAGGTACCATAATCTTTATTCTTCAAAGTATTTTGGAGAGTTACTAATATTGCTAGGGAGTATGTATGCTCACAGTCCTATAAATCCATGCTACCTGTTTCCAGTGAACAGACATTTATTAAGCACCTACAATGTACCATATGTAATACTAGGCACTAGAGAGAATGATGAACAAGTTAAGTAGTTCCTGACCCCACACTGTCTACAGACTTGTTCTACACAAAGTCTCTTTGGAATGCTGAGGAGCTATTGAGTGATCTGGACAGCTACAGTATCCCAAGACATGCTCCTTTAAAAAAAAAATCTTATTCATTTGAAAGAGAGAGAGAGAGAGAGTGGGCAGGCACACATGTGAGTGGGTGGGGAGAGGGAAGGAGAGGGACAAGCAGACTCTGCACTGAGTGTAGAGCCCAACTCAGGGCTCATTTCATGACCCTGAGGTCAAGACCTGAGCCAAAAAACTGTCCCAGGGACCCCACAAAGATATGCCCTTAAAATTATTAGGAAAGTGGACCTAAAACAATACTAATAAAAATGTACTGGAATTGACTGCAGTCTGCATCACTGTAACTTTGGAATTGTGTGTGTGTGTTTTATTATATTAGAGGATATAGAATACATCCAGAATTTTGACTAAGCAGCAAAGGACCCAAACAAAGCCTTTGGAAAGAAAGCACTATTGATTGTATGTGAGCATCTCTTATAACCATGCAGAACCTCTTCTTGAAGTGAAGGAGCCAAACTTTGAGGTCAATAGAATAATTTTGCTGGCCTCTGTACACTTTAAAGAAATTAATAGAGAGGAAAAAATACCTAGTTAAATTTACCAGGGAAGTGCTTTTAAGAGACCCAAATAATCCCCTTCGAATCATTTTAAGTTTCAAAAGGATAAGTAAATTGTTAATTGAATGTATAATTAACATTTATTGCTAGCATATTAGGTTTACATGAGTCACATTGAGTAATACAGTAGAGTTGTGTTCTTGTTACCATATGTGCACTTTATAGCATATTCAGTCCCCATATATAATCAACACATATGGCTCATTTATACCCATTTTGTAACACTTGGAATATAATTTCCCTATTTTAAGTTATTATCAGGATTTATAGTTCTATCACTACTTTCACCAAATTCAGTAAGAATTTACTGAGGAAACTAAGTATAAAGTACTTTGCTAACAACATTGTGAGAAATATAAAGACGAAATAGGTGTAGTTCCTGATGCTGGTTAAAGTATTTGGCATCTGAAAAGGGAGGGCAGGTATAATTATGTGCCTATCTGTGCCTTGTGCAATGCTAGGCACCAGTGGTACAGAGAAGAGTAAGACATGGTTTCTGCTCGTCAGCAGTTTAGCTTTAGTGGGGCATTAGAAAAGTCAGAAAGAAATAGAAGGGTGTTGAAAAGACCAAGTCAAAAGAGAGAGGTGTATTTGCAGAAATGGAAGTGGGTTCAATATCTATTAAAAATAGAATGCCAAAGGTGAGAGAAATGCCTGAAACTTAGTCCATGTAAGCAGGCAGGGGTCTGGCAGTCATAGTCTTCACACAGTATGAGGTTTGGAAGAGAATTATGGATAGTCATTGATGGATTTTAAACCAGAGAATGGCAGGGGGACTTTTTAGTTTTAGGAGAATTATTCTAGTAGTGGCAGAAGAGACAGAGAGACTAGAGATTTGAGGGAGATAGAGCCCCCTATCATTGAGCTAATGAGTGCAAGAGGTGGGAAGAACACAGAGGTGAGGATTATAAAGTCTTCCTAATAGTTCCTCAATCCTGCCCCTTTTTTGGGCATTCTCCATCACCAGCCCAGATAATATCATCTCTGCTTTTGTATGTAAGTTCTCTCCATTATTCCCTCATTAAAACAAGATTATCCTTTCCATATTCCATATTATGC
Organism: Mustela nivalis; assembly: GCF_964662115.1. Taxonomy (NCBI): domain Eukaryota; kingdom Metazoa; phylum Chordata; class Mammalia; order Carnivora; family Mustelidae; genus Mustela; species Mustela nivalis. The sequence goes on from NC_139024.1 coordinate 103,054,942, forward strand.
AGCCCAAATCGTGGAAGAAGCTGCTCTGACTAAGTTAACATCTTGATACAAGTTCTAGAGCCATATATCAAACTGTGTATTATTACCTGGATATCCCAAAGGTTGACCTGTATTTAAAATGGCAACCTCCTATAAAAAACAGACATACAGATAATGGAACAGAATAGAATCAATAATTTATAACAGAGGAGCCAAGAATATATAATGGGGAAAGGACAGTCTCTTCAATAAATAGTGTTGGGAAAACTAGATAGCAAAATGCTAAAGAATGAAACTGGATCATAATCTTACACCATACACAAAAATTAAGTCAAAATTGGACACGAGATTTTAATGTAAGACCTGAACCTATAAAACTCCTAGAAGAAAATGTAGGTGGTAAGCTCCTTGACATTGGTGTTGGCCAAATGATTTTTTGGATTTGATACCAAAAGCATAGGCAAGGAAAGCAAAGATAAATAAGTAGGATTATATCAAATTAAGAAGCTACTACACAGCAAAGGAAACATCAACAAAAGGCGAAGACAACTACTGAATGGGAGAAAATATTTGCAAATCATATATTTGATAAGCAGTTAATATTATAAAATGTATAAAGAACTTATATACTCCAGGCACCTTGGTGGCTCAGTGGGTTAAGCCTCTGCCTTCAGCTCAGGTCATGATCTCAGGGTCCTGGGATCGATCCCCGCATCAGGCTCTCTGCTCAAAAGGGAGCCTGCTTCCCCCTCTCTCTGCCTGCCTCTGCCTACTTGTGATCTCTCTCTCTCATCAAATAAATAAATAAAATATTAAAAAAAAGAACTCATATACTCAAATACCAAAAAACAAACAATCTGATTTAAAAATGAGCAGAGGATATAAATATACATTTTTCCAGAGAAGGCATACAGATGGCTAGTATGTACATGAAAATGTGTTCAACATCACTAATCATTAGGGAAATGCAAATTGAAACAACAATGAGATATCACTTCATACCTGTTAGGATGGCTGTTTCAAAAACAAAAAACAACAACAACAAAAAAAACAATAACCTGTATCGGTGAGGATGTGGAGGAAAGGGAACCCTGGGCACTGCTGATGGGAAGGTGAATTAGTGGAGCCAATGTGGAAAACAGTATGGAGTTTCCTCAAAAAATTAAAAATGGAAATACCATATGATCCATCAATTCCACTTCTAGGTATTTATCTGAAGAAAACAAAAACACAAACTTGAAAAGATATATGCCCCCTTGTTAATTGCAGCATTATTTATGACAGCCAAGCCAAGGAAATAACTTAAGTGTTCACCGATAGAAGAATGGATAAAGAAAACTGTGTGTTTTCTTTACACACAGGGGAATATCATTCAGTCATCAAAAAAGAGTGAAGTCCTGCCATTTGTGACAGCATGGGTTGTCCTTGAAAGTATTATGCTAAGTGAAATAAGTCAGAGACACAGAAAGGCAAATACCACATGATCTCACTTATATGTGGAATAAAAACAAAACTGCAACAATAACAATAAAACAATCTCATAGATACAGAGAACAGATTTTTGGTTGCCAGAGACAGGGACAGAGTGAGGGTGGGTTAAGCAGGTAAAGGGAGTCAACAGGTACCAGCTTCTAGTTACAAAATAAGTAAGTCATGGGGATGTAATGTACAGAATGACAACTATAGTTAATAATACTGTGTTGCGTATCTGAAAGTTGGTGGGAGTAAAACTTAAAGTACTCATCAAAAGAAAAAAAAAAAACCCTAAAGTACTCATCAGAAGAAAAAAAACATTTTGTGACTAAGTATGGTGACTGATGTTAGCTAGACTTACTGTGTTGATCATTTTGCAATATATACAAATATTGAATCATTATGTGGTATACAATATAATGATTATATTATATAATATGTAATTTATATAATATGTATATATGATTATAATACACAATATAATGCAACAATATAATGTTTTATATCAATTATATCTCCATTTAAAAAAATGCTTTAAACGATAAAATGGCCAACTACTGATCCTTGTCTTCTGTGCATTTGCTAAATTCCAGGCAATGTGCTCAGCCTTTGATACTCCCTGTTTCATTTTGAAAAATCATGTTGAACGTGTTAAAAATCTAGGTGTAGTGAGACCCCATAGTTCTGTCTTGGTTCCCGCAACTATGCAGCCCCAATTTCAGGTCTATATATCATTATCATAAACCGTAAACTTCTTTCTTTTAAGTTGGTGTGATAGTTTATTTTATGTGTCATTTTAGTAGCAATTTAATCCAACACGAATCTAAGTGTTGTTGTGAAGGTATTTCATAGGTGTGGTTAACACCTACAAACAGTTGGCTTTAAATGAATCGGATGACCTCTGGTAATGTGTGTCAGGCTCATCCAATCAACTGAAGTTCTTAAGAGCAAAAACTTGAGTTTTCTCAGAAAAGAAAGGGTTATGCCTCAAGACTGTAACAGAGATCCTGCCTCATTTCCAGCCTGCTGACCTGCCCTACAGATTTCTGACTCAAGATAACAGCAGCTCTTGCCTGTGTTTCTAGACTGCTGGGCTGCCCTACAGATTTTGAACTTGCCAGCTCCTACAATTATGTGAGCCAATTTCTTATGAGAAATCATAACTTCACCTTCTGGTTCTGTTTTGCTGGTGAACCCTGACCGATAAAATTGCCTTTTAGTTTTGCTTTATCTGTCTAGTCCCAGTGATCTTCTCTCTAAGTAGGAGGGTGAACGGGTATAACGGGAGGGCTACTCGACCTATTCCAAGCAAAGGGTGGCCATGGACCCAAAGATCGAAAGGTTTGTAATTAATTTATCCTGACAGTAGTTCCTGTACTTTTTACTACCTGAACCTTCTTATTAGTTTTATCATGTGGTCTATCTTCATATCTTCCCATTGGATATAACTCTTCATGGGAAATACAATCCATTTTCATATGCTAACTACATTATATTTTCAAGTTCTATTTGTAGCACTTGTCAAAGAATAATTTTAGTTATGCTTAGGTATAGAAACAAGTACCTTTTCATGCCTTTTACATTCATATGCTGCTTAGATACATTGAGTTCTAAATGACAGGTGTTCAATGTTCCAATATCCATATAACTTTTTAAAATTTAATGTTTTATTTGTAAGGTAAAAGATTCACAACCATCCCTGAATAAAAACCATGGAGGCTTTTCTTCCCCATGACTTTCATCTCATTGCTACTTTCAGAAGCAGGCAAAATCTTTTATATTCACTGAAACACTGTGGGTAATGATCCTTAAAAATTTTAGTCATTCTCTCTAATTAGTGCCTCCCCAGGGAGGAAAGGGTGACGGTGAGGGAAAAATGGACTATATGGGTATTCTATTGATTAATACTGCTGAAACAGGAACAGACAACAGGAAGATATTTTTTAAATTACTAAATTAGTTAAATGGAAACCAGTCTGTTGACTCATATTCTATTCAAAGGCAGCATAACCACTACTCTTCATAAATGATTCAGAGTGCCTGTGTCAATGACTGGTATAGTAATAGATTTTTTTATAGCCTGTTTCAGTGGCAAGAGACATAAAGGAAAGTGGAGTTTTGAGTTCTAGTCCTGACTCTTCCATAAGCTTTGAGCTATGATTCCATGTGCATTTCAGAAACTTCTCATGGTGAATGGCTTATAAAGATAAAACTACAATGATAGATGTAATACTGAAAAGTAGAATTGAAGAAATAGAAAGCCTTACAATTAGAAGATTATATGGTATAAGGTGCAACTCAAGCCTCACTCCTTGCCCCTACCATTTTCCAAAAATAATAATTCTTTCTGAGAACTTAAGTTACTCTGCATATAGTAGAGTAGACCAGAGCTTTGTAAAGTCACTTTAAAGGAAAAACAAATGTGCTTAACTTAAGAACTCTAGTTAAGAAACTTTGACTGTTAACATTCAAAGGTGTGGAACTTTCTAAAATAAAAGTATTATCATCCAAAAAAGATCTAGATTTTTTTCTGTTTTGTTACTTGAGCTGAACACTATAAAAAGAAAAGTTCCTGAAGTTAAAATGTCATCAAAGCTGACTTCATAGGCATGTGACCTGTGCTGTTGGACAGCTCCGTGCAGTGCTCAGAAGAGCCCCACACTTGGTTATTGATCCGCTGAGAGTATCTGGAGATTCTTAACTGTATCTCTGAACGTGTGTTCTGTAAGTGAAATCTAAGGGGATGATGGGGAACATGTGTCAATAGAGGGCATACGTTTCTGGCAAAATGAATGTTCAACATTCCTTTTTACTCCATTCAAAAAGCGTGTTTGGGATGCCCCATGGGCACAGAATTCTTGTGGTTTTAGTATGCCCTGAAGTGCAGAGAGACTCCAAACAAGTACAAGGGAAGTGTGTTAAATCAATGACTGAGTAAGTGGGGGCACTGACTGTCTGGGGAAACCGCCCTTTCTATCTGATCCAGAGCTTGCTTCAAATGCAGAAAGAAGGCAATGGCATTCTAAGAAACATTAATAATAAAAAGCTACCATATCCCTTGTATTCTTGTTAAATTTCCTAAATTAGTCAACCACCTACGATAAAAAATATAGAGGAAAGGGAAAAAAAGAGCAACCCATTGTTCCTATTCCTTCCAGTTTTTCCTCACCCACCAGCAAGCCTGAAGTAGAGAGTGTTAGAATATATGCATATCAAGAATTGAAATAAAAAAGTTGAGTTGCTTCTATGTTGTGTATCCTTTGTCTGATAAGAGCAAAATTCATACACCTATAGGAACCAACACAAGTTGTGAAATTTAGGTGATTCTGCATATGAGTTCAATGGTCTCATATTTGCATTTAAAACTGGCATTTCACAATTAAAGAGGTATAAAACTCACACAAGTAATGAAAATTCTAGTTTTTCTTTACTTAAGATGAAATTAAAGAACAAATTTATTTTATTTATTTATTTATTTATTAAAAGATTTTATTTATTTATTTGACAGAGAGATCACAAGTAGGCAGAGAGTCAGGCAGGGGGTGGGGGGAAAGCAGGCTCCCTGCCGAGCAGAGACCCTGATGCAGGACTCGGTCCCAGGACCCTGAGATCATGACCTGAGCCGAAGGCAGAGGCTTAACCCACTGAGTCACCCAAGGGCCCCTACAGAACAAATTTCAAAAGCAAAGAAGATATCATGACAAATTGTGAGAAAGACCACAGAAGGAAATAAACAAACAAACAAAAAAAAATCCAACCCCTTTTATGTAATTTTTTGGTCAATTTTTTCCTACATTTTGAATAACAAGTCTCTCATTTCCGTTTTGCACTGGGTCGTACAAATTATACAACCAGCCCTGGATGTCATTAGCTTTTCTCATTCATCTTCACTCTTGGCTAATACAAAGCTTATAAGGAAAGCTCTTCTTGGCATTCATATCAATTGCTTTCCTATTGGTCTCGCTCCAGTCTCCCATTCTGATACCATGAGGTCCATTTTTTGCGGGTTGCTTTGTTTGATTTTTCTTTCTACCTAAGTATAGGATGTTGCACTTAATTCTTTTAAATTTAATCATGTTACATTTCCCATTGGCAAAATTGATTTTCTATTAATAACAGCTAACAAAATAGAATTGAACCATGAGCTAGGCCTTCACGTTTTGGCACGGTGTCTGTCTTCTCTTCAGAAAGATCTTTTACTTAAATGTAGTGTTTCCTCCTGCAAGAGTTATTTCTTTCTTTCTCTTGTATCTTTCTTTTCCCCCTAAGATTGAGAAGAATTTTCTTCATAACATTTTGGATTACTCCAGTGACACACATGGTGGCTATTACTTGTCTCATAGTCAATCACCAACTAATTATATGCATGAAATATAATTCAGTAGTTTACCAGCTGGGTATACCAGCCAGAGATGGTAATCTTTAAGGAGAGCTAGTACGGTTTTTCTTGCTGGAGTCCACTTAATAAAAAACTCCAAAATTATTTCCAAAAAATATTAATAAAATATATATGTGCCTTTACATTGTAACTGGTTGTTTAGTGCCAGCTGCTTACATACATATTCTTCACCTCTCATTTTCTGGTACATTCATGAATTTTTATTTATTGAAAAAGTAAAAAATGCCCTCATCTGTACAAATGTTATTTAGCAGTTTCTTAGCAGTTAAGTAACTAGTGATGAAGCACCTAGTTAGTTCTTTATCAAAGTAACCTTTGCTTAGCAGCCAGTGAAAGAATTCTAAACATACCTGTTGTGTAAGCTGGCATAAGCTGCTCAACTTTGGGCTCTGCTCTCCTCATTTGTAAAATAAAAGTAATAATAGAACCTAATTTAAACTTCTGTTAGAGGAATGCCTGTCACACTATAAGCACAATAAGTACCTTCTAGTGTGGCCACTCCTATTCTTGGTGCTCCTAACTGTTGCTATTGTCACGGTCACCATGTGAAGTTAATAGCCACAAATCTCCCCCCACTTCCCAGCTAACAGAAGTTGGATTTGGAAACCAAGAGGTGATATTTTTTCACCTCAGGTTTTGGGCTGTGATTGTCTTAGGCAGTAATAATGATCCTATTTCTCACTCTTCCTTAATTTGCCTGTACCGTGTACAACTCATGCAGCCAAAGGACCTAAGCGAGGCCAGTAAGCTCTAAGCAGGAGTTTTCTGATGAGGTTTCTGAGAAGGTATTTAATTACCTTGTAAAAGGGGACAGATGTGGCTGAATTAGACCCATTCGGTGGCCTCTTACCTCTTGCTGCCTTCTATGAATATGCACCCGATGAAACTGCCTTCTTTTACAAGGCTTTAGGAAAAAAGCCAACACACTCATCCGGGACAAGCAAAGAAATAGAAAAGGTTTGTGTGTTGAATTACATCATGGAGCAGTGAGGCAAGTCTGGATACATCCTGTGCCTGCTAAGAAACACGGAATGGCATCCTATTTAATGTTTTGGCTACTTCTAATAGCTTATCATTCATGATTTTTCAGATAAAAAATTTTGCTCTCAGTGTATAATTCCAATAGCATATAATGCCTGGGACATAGAATCTTAAAAATAATTTCAGGGGAAAATGAATTGTATCTAGTCTATCTCCTTGATGAATTTAAGTAATTTTCCTGGAAAGTTGGCTGAATACAACTCACAAGAATTTCCAAATGGTCTCACTATTGTCTACCCATTGCTGAATCTGCAAATGTCGTTTAATTTAAATAGTTAGATGTTTATTTTTTTAAAGTGGTCTTCAAACATGGAGCCGTGGTTCTCAATTGAGGGCAACTCTGCAACTGGCAGTGTGGGTAGACATTTTCTATTGTCATTCTGGACAGGGGCTACTAGCATGGAATGTGTAGAGGTCAGAGACCCTGCCAAACACAAACACCTTGTAATGTACGATACTGTACAGTACACAGGATTCTCCCTGCCCCCAACAAAAACTGTCCTGCCCAAATGCAGTAGTCGCAAAGTATTTGCATAGGATTTAGCTTGTGTCCTTGGGACTGTTAAGAGTTTGCATAAGAAACATTTTCCTTAATTAAGCTATTTCTTATTAATTATACTTAATAGCCAGATTCTACTTATGGCAGTTCTAGTGCCAAATTTCAAATATCTTGGCAGTTTTTTTTTTTTTAACTGAAGGTATACAAATAAGTTTTGATTCCATGACTGTAGATGAGAGCAAATTATTAACCTGTAACTACACAGAATAAAAATCCAAGATAATATACATAGTGAGACCATCCTAATGTCATAACGACAGCTTTTTTACTTTTTTTACTGACTAGTAAAAACCGAATGCCATTATTTTTGCAACCTTATCCTTCGAAATCTCATACCCTTATGATTCCATAATATGTGTAAAGTTTAAAAAGTAAACTCCCTATATCTTAAGTGTATTTATTGCCACACATATTTTCTATTAAGTAAATGGTTAGTAAAAGCTTATTTTGCAGCAAAAAAAAGAACCTACCATAATCTAATGCAACTCCAGAATTAGAACCCCAAGCTTGAGGAGTCAAGTTTGCTAATTAATGTGTAGTTCTATCCAAGATATACAAATATTTTTCAAGATAAACTTTTTCAATATATTCCATCCATTTTTGTATGTTTGCCTGCTCTGGAACAACAAAATAATTCTATTTTAGTCCTCCTAAAAAAGTGATAGTATCATACAAAGTATAAGTGCTCTTTAGTAAGGAGCTGGGCTACATTCACCATTCATTATTTTATGACCCTGGAGGCACTGTCTTAGAATTTTGTTTAATGGAAATTGCAGTAAGGACTAAATGAGATTTTGCAGGCAAAAAAAAGTGCTTCACCCCCTACCTGGCATAGAATGAGGTTCTCGAGAAGGCTGTTACTTTTTCCTGTCTGCTTTTGGTATTTTTGCTCCAACAGAATGCTTGTGATGATTCATGACTCATGGTCATGCCTTAAAACGTACCTTGTTTTGACTGAGCAGCATCTGTGTTTCAAAAGAGAGAATAGATCCCTGATATTCTTTTTTTAATCTATCAATTTTTATGTTATTGATTTTTAATATTCTGCTCATTAGACACAGACAATTTACTTTTAATTGTCTGGACATGCTTTGTATTAAGTAATGGATTAAGACAGACAGACTTACTTTAAACAATAAATTGGAATCCCACAACTGGAATTAACATTGAAAACAAAGAGTGAATGAAATCCTTTCTTCAACTCTGAAGGTCTTTTCTTCACCATCAATTTGAAGCATAACTGTTTTCCTGCTTTATACTTGTCAGAATGAACTTTAATACTACCAAGTGTATCGCAGCGCATTCAGAATGATTTCTTTGTCTTGTTGACTTCAGAGGTAATAACAGAGATGGAGTTAAATAGGCCACTTAGGAAAATGTCTCCCGTTTTAGATTGTAACATACCACTTTGCTTTCCCTTGAAAGTCAAGCAAAGCCTTATGTGGTAGGGTAAATTGAGAGAAGCCCAGCTAGTGTTAACCTGCTTCATGAAGATCTAATGACATACTCGCTTCTTTGCTGACAACACTTTTGTCAGCAAGAAAGTGCACGGTTGAGAGATACAGGTACTCAGTGTCTGCGTGACAGCTAATGTGAATCTTTCCTAGGTACATAGCAACAGACCTTTAAATAGAATCTAGCAGCTCTTAAATTAAGAACAAGAAGACTTATTTTACTTTTTCTATAGTCCCATTGTTTTGTGATTCAAACATTAACTCATCCTATCTTATATTGAAGCTGTAGCCAATAAAGAGCAACATTTTACCAGCATCCATAGGGCTTTGGAAGGTTCTAGCCTCATTTCACAAATGAAGCTCAGGCAGTTTACTCAACTACCTTCTTAGGACTAGAAGCTGTGTCCCCTCCACCCCCTTTCCCCCTTTAAAATGAAGTTTTAAATTCCTATGTGTGTATTTCAGTTGTGAACAGGCACACTCTGAACAAAACTAGGTTGGAAGCAAGCTTGGAGGTTTGTCTAGATTAAATTCAGATCTGCTTTTAGATTCAAAATGACCCCATACTTTCAATTTCAGAATCACCTTTGTTTGCTGTGTTGTGGATTAGAGACTGCCTTCCCTGAGATTTTCGTTTTCCTTTTTGAGTATGCAAGTGACATTTTCCTGTTCATCCAAAGAATGAAGTAAACCCGATTAGATTTGTTCTCCATCTGGGAGCAGGAAATTAACTTTGAAAATGATTTAAATCTCTTGCCTGGGGAGGGACTTTTACTGCCCTGAGTTCAATAGTTCAATTTGACAGAAGCCTTTGCCAGATTTCTAATACATAGTTGTGCTTAAAAAAAGGATGAAAATGAGGCTGCTTTAAATTTCATTAACTGAATTCTTGTATCAGGCCAAATTTGGAGACCTGTCAGATTGAAAAATTTGACCCAACAAACCTTTTAAGTAGACCTGTATTATAGTTTCAAAGGAGAAGAGATACAGGCTTTTGTAAACTGAGAGGACATCCTCAGGTCTGACAGTTATTCCTTGTAATTTTTTTTTTTATTATGTTGTAGCCATAAGAACAGACAGTGCAAATCTGAAACTATGAAGACTGGAGTTTATTTTGGTAATCAAACAAAAGAACAAAATTATTCTGACATATTTTTAATGATATACATTATAAGTGTGCTGAAAGATATCTAGTCAAAGATGGCAAGATGTTCATAGAAATAACCTTATTCTGAATTTTTATATCCAAATGGATGCCAGTTTTGGAATTTTTTTCTTCTCATTTGTTTATTTGCATGTATTCATAATTAACATTCCTGATCGCAGTATTCCCTTATGACTATTTACACACTCTCACATACACTTTTCTGTTTATATACACATCATTCTCTATAACTGGGTTTTCTTGGCTTGAGACCCTTAGTCCCACGTCCTGGGAGTAGGATTACTGTTGTTGTCTCCATGCAATCTCACTCACAGTGTTTTCCCCTCACACCAAGGCATTCTTGTTCAGTGTCTGTCAAGCCGATAGAGTTAGTTTAGGCCACAGTAGGTTGTGGCAGCAAATGACCCTCAAGTTTCTATCTTCTTCTAGAAAAAAAGCTTTGATTTTGCTCCTATCATCTATAATTGGGAATTGACGGCAGTCCTACTGAAGGCTATTTTCATTCCATGACCCAGGCCGATGGGTCAGTTTCTAATGAGATGTTATCAAATTTATGGCAGAGAAAAAGAGCAGAGGTAGAGTGATAAGATAACTTTTAAATCTTCTGCTTGGAAGATTAAACATCACTTCTAAGATTTAATTGACCGTATTAAGTCATGTAGCCAAATGCAATGTCTATGGGGCAGGAAATATAATTCTCCCATAAGGAGTAGCTTAATAGGGAGGGATCTCAGATATCTGAAATAAATGTGACTAAATCACAAATAGAATATTTTTACATGACCCAGTAAATACATGTACATATAAGCCAGTGCAAGGAATATAATAGGTGCTCAACAAATATTTGTTGAATTGATAAATGAGTGAATATATTTATTGAAAAAACATTAGTACATTATGATATACTCTGATATTTCTATTCCATTGCATTCTTTTATATTGTATTCGATTTCATTTTGTGAATTGTTAATCACAACCCACTAAATTGATTTCATGATCTACAGTTTAGAAACCCTAGTTAGCAAATGTTGGACTAAAAGCAATATTATTCCCAATCCTTACTTTCATTCTTAAACTTGGATAAGAAAAATCTTAATGGCATGAAAGTTTATGGAGAATTTGAAGAAGGTCAAATAGTCTAAGAAAAACATAGTCAGAAATATGAGAAAGTTATGGCTCATCATGACCAACTATTTTTTTAAAGATTTTATTATCTTTTTGAGAGAGAAAGAGCACAGAGGGAAAGGGAGAAGGAGAAGCAGAGTCCCCACTGAGCAGAGAGCCCAAGGTGGGGCTCAGTCCCAGAATCCTGAGATTATGACCCAACCTGAAGGCAGACACTTAACCAACTGAGCCACCCAGGTGCCCTGACCAACTATTTTTTCTCTACTAGATACATCAGGTCTGTAATCCTACCTCTTTAAAAAGGCTAGTGAAAAGAAAGCAGGAAAGTAATGGAAATCAGAGTTTTATTTTATAAACAAATCAGATTAAAGGTTAAGAAATTCCCATTGGGGAGGGTATGTGCTTTGGTGAGTGCTGTGAAGTGTGTAAACCGGGCGATTCACAGACCTATACCCCTGGGGATAAAAATATATTATATGTTTATAAAAAATTTAAAAAAAAAAGGTAAACAAATTCCCTATCTCACATGTTTATTAGATGAACTTCCTATGCCTCCTAAGTATACGGGACTGATTTATCCTCTTTTTCAGATTTTTCCCATTTGTGATTTGCCAGGTACCAGTCCTATAGCTATAAAACAAACTGGCCTCAATTTCCTTATCTATATAAATAAATTCATAATGCTCACCCTCTGTGTCCATTAGGAAATATATTTTGCAGCAGGTAACCAAAAAAGTGTATAATGTTTTCATCACATAAGAACTAATAGGATAAGCCAGAGCAGATAGAGTGGCCCAAGAATATTGAGGCCAAGACCCCTGTGTCCCTGTGGTATTTCCTCATGCTTGCAAGATAATTGGTAGACTTCAGTTAAAGCACCCATAACATCAGGCAGGAAAGACGAGAGACAATGAAAAAGAGACAAGCCTACATCAGTAGTAGCCCACACTTTTCCAGTGATTCCCCAGCAGAGTTTGAATCACATTTCAGTGGCCATAGATCATATTCATATCATGTGGACAGTTCTAGCTGTAAAGGAGGCTGGGAAATAAACTGTGCTATTGCTACCTTGAAGAAAATTAGAGTTTCAGATAATGAAGAAGGGGGGAATAGTAGTTGCCAGCCATATCCTCTTATGTCTCAGGGTTGTTGAGGAAATCAAATGAGGTATAGGTGTGTAAGGACTTAAGAACTATCAAATAATCATGAGCAAGTAAAAGAGAATTTAGAAAAAAGTAAAAAACATACAAAATTAAACTTAGCTAACTAGCTGTTCCTGACTTAAAAATTCTTAGAAATTCCATCAGGCTGGAGGAGATTATGCTGGGTGAAATCAGTCAAGCAGAGAGTCAATTATCATATGGTTTCACTTACTTGTGGAGCATAAGGAATAACACAGAAGACACTGAGAGAAGGAGAGGAAAAGGGTGTTGGGGGAAATCGGAAGGGGAGATGAACCACGAGAGACTGTGGACTCTGAGAAAAAAACTGAGGGTTTTGGAAGGGGGTGGTGGGGTGTTGGGTGAGCATGGTGGTGGGTATTAAGGAGGGTATGTATTGCATGGAGCACTGGGTATGGTGCATAAACAACAAATCTTGGAACACTGAAAAAAATATAAAAATATAAAATTAAGAAAAAAATGAAATTCCATCAGGCAACACACCCACACACACACACACACCCACACACAGAGCCACTCATACACATACATGCTACTGCATCAATGTATATATAAATGATTAATCATCTGTTTGTATATACCTACATATATTATTTATAGATCATTTATACTAGTTTCAAATGAAGTTTCACACATATGTAAATGAACCTATAAATATATACACAATAAAACAACTGAAAAATCAAAGATACTATTTTTTCTTTTAATTTTATGTATGGAGGATTCAAAATCTTTCACAATGTGATACTGTGAACTTATTTCAGAACCTCCCACCAAAGTGCTTATCATTTATGTGGCAATTTTGTCTTTTTCAAGGAGAATTTCTTTTTTGTTGTTGTTAAAATTTTATTTATTTATTTGAAAGGCAGAGATTACAAGTAGGCAGAGAGGCAGGCGGTGGGGCAGGGGGGTGGGAGGGTGGGAAGAAGGCTCCCTGCTGAGCAGAGAGCCTGATGCTGGGCTCAATCCCAGGACCCTGGGATCAGGACCGGAGCCAAAGGCAGAGGCTTTAACCCACTGAGCCACCCAGGCACCACTTTCAAGGAGAATTTCTAACTGAAAACTTGGAATATACAGATTAATAAGTGGGGACAGATATATACATATTCACCACAAAATTTATAGGCAATTTGTAAAACTCAAAGAGTTCTGAAAATTTGAGCATTGTCTCTCTTGGACAGAGAAACAACACTAAAGGAAGGTATGATAGCTCTCAGGTATATAAAGGTGTGTTATACAGTTAAATAGCAATTATTCTATTAGTTGATAAGGACAGAACATGGTATAATGGGTTGAAGCTGTAGTAAGGAGTGCTCTTTGAATAACAGGGGAAAAGGCAATGGAAACTTCCAGAAAGGTATCTTACTACACCCACTGAAGATATTTAAGGAACAACTTTATGGATATTTTGGAATCTTTCTGACATAGCAGAAGGGCTAGTATATTTATATCCCATTTGTACTTCTGGACATTTGATTTCAGTTTCTTCATTATTGTTATTGTTTACGAGATCAATTGGCTAAAAACTTTATATTATTACACTATAATTATAGCAAGATAGTATTGTGAAGACCCTTTATAAAACTGTAAGATACTGATACAAAAATATAAACAAATACAGTGTAATATTATTATGATTGTACTGTAACACAAAATCCTAGACTGAGGTAGCACTGAAAGTAGTCATTTTCTAAGCGTAGCTGTGGATTCCTGGTGGTCCCCAGACTGTTTCAGTGGCTGGTTAAAAAGTTTTCACAATAATATGAAGCTTTGTGCAGTGGCAGTATCATAGCCAATGAGGTTTATCTGAGATGCAATTATTGCTAATTGAAGAAGAATTTGCAATTTTTTACTATGTTGACATTTGTACTGATAGTGCAAACCAAAAGTGGAGAAAACTGCTGGCACTTGAACATGAATCAAGGAGGTGGCACCAAACTGTACTAGTAGTTGTATTTTCCGTCACCATGCACTTGCAGTTAAAGGAAGTACATGTGTGTGCGCGCGTGCACACACACACACACACACACACACACACACACACCTGTTTTACTTAGGGATATCCCTAAGTAAAGCAGTGGATATTATTAACTTTATTAAATACTCACCCTTGAAAAAGCAGTGGTTATTATTAACTTTATTAAATACTGATCCCTGAGTTACATGTCTTTTTAATATTCTGTATGATAAAATTGGGAGGGATTTCTGATAGCACTTTCTTTGCACACTCAGGTTCTTGGTCTGTCTTAAGGAAATCACACTGTGCTGTGAGCTGAACTAGCTTCATTTTTAACTGAACTCCTTCCTTTTCCAAAAGAAAAATGACAAGCTATGGTATTGAGAGTTGGGGCAGACATTTTCTCAAAAATAAAGTGAGTCTATCACTTCAGGAAAATACGTAGGTTTGTTAATGTATGTATTTGAACTTTTAAATGAAAATTAGTATTTTTAAAAACTTGCGTTTGCCACCATTAATTTGACTACTTTCCAGTTTTTACTGACTTTTCTGATGAGATAAGGAGTGATATTAATGCATGTGATTTTTTTTTTATATTGCATAATGAAAAGGCAGTATTCGGAAGCTCTGCATAACTCAGTGAAACAATATTTTCCAACTGACCAAAGTAATTGGTAAAAGATCCATTTAACCTATAAGATAGACTCAGTACAAAAAGATCATTGTGAGAAACATGGTTTCTTAAAAGTTAGTTGCCAAGCTGGATTTGAGACTATCAATTGTCCTGTTTTGGTGAAGTGTCAAAGAAGAGTATTCACAATCATCTAAAAAGGTTACTAAAATACTTCTCTTTCTTCCAACCACTTATCAGTGTATGGCCAGACTCCTCTCATATAGCTCAAGCAAAACAATATATAGCAATATAATGAATGCAGAAACAAATAGGAGGATCCAGCTGTCTCTATTAAGGCAGTTATTAAATGTATAAAAATAATAAAACTCTTCTTATTATATTTGTTTTGGAAAACATAGTAATTGTTCATAAATAATATGTTTTAATGTGAAACTGTCATGGGTTTATTACTGTTATTTGTAAGTAGCTTAATATATATAAAAGTTATGAATATCTGTATTTTATTTATTTTTAAAAGACTTTATTTATTTGAGAGTGAAAGAGCACAGCAGGGGGAAGGGTAAGGGGAAAACAGAGGCAGAAGCAGGCTCCCCACTGAACAGGAAGCCCTTGTGGGGACTTGATCCTAAGACTCTGGGATCATGACCTGAGCCGAAGGCAGGCACTTAATGGACTGAGCCACCCAGGTAGCCCCACTAATTTCAAAAATAGTATAAATCTGTTGATGTAATCACATTAATTTATGAGACCATCAAGGGGTTCCAAGACCAAATATTTGTGAACCACTGTTACAAAGAAACCATTAAAACACATGGTTTAACTTTATACCATTATTTAATACATTTTAGACTTTGATCCATTTGTCGCTTTTGTGTTCTTCCTGACATCACCAACTTTGGTTTCATTCTTTTGTTCTCCACTATTTATTTTCGCCATTCAGGTAAGAAGACTGACTCCTTTAGCGCCCCCCCAACCCACCCCGCGCGCTTCTTAAATCATGATGATCCCGAAGGACTTTGCATTTCTCACTGTGTTTCACATTAGGTTTATAGTTCTTTTCTGACAGAACTGTGTGGTGAGCCAGAAGCCACGTGGCATGGTGTGCTTGTAAACCCACCCTGAGGGGGGAAAAAAAGCCCTGGTGTGAAGCGCTTGCTGATGCCTTAAGCCAGCAAGCTAACGTCACTCCCCACGGAGCAGGAGTGGGGAAGAGATGTGAACAGCGAGTGGCTCTCCTGAGCGGCAGGAACTGGCTACAGCCTAGCTTCTGCCCATGGCATTACTAGTAGCAAGTGTTTCTATCTTTCATCTTTTAGAAGAGATAATTCCACATCTTCTTACTTTCATTTAGAACATACCTGTTCTGACATCTCTGTCAAAAAATAGAGTCTTTAGGTTTGTTGGTTTTTTTTTTAACGTCTCTCTGTGGAGCAGTCAGCCATTTAGGCCCGTAGTTGTGGTGTGGAGACACCTGGCATTACACAAAGCTGTAAAAGGGGGCAAACATTCTCTGCTCTGAAGAGCCAAACCCACACAATGTACTTTGAATTTTAAACGTGACTGTTATCTGCGTAACTTTATTCATGAGAACTTTAAGGACCCATAGTCTGCCTTGCTACTCAAAACGCAGTTCATGGGCTTCAACTTCCTCATCCCCTGGGAGCTTGCTGGAAATGGAGAACGTGGGGCGCTTGGGTGGCTCAGTTGTTAAGCATCTGCCTCTGGCTCAGGTCATGATCCCGGGTCCTGGAATCCAGCCCGGTTTGAGGCTTTCTGCTTCGCCCGGAGTGTGTTTCTCCCTCTCTCTCTGCAGCTCTCCCTGCTTGTGCGCTCTCTCTGTCAAATAAATAAACAAAATCTTTTAAAAAATGCAGAATCTCAGGCCTTACCCCTATTCCCCCAGCTTCATCCAAATCTGCATGTTAACAAGATCCCCAGCTGGTTCTTATGGACATAAGGTTTCTGAGGGCTGCTTTAAGGTAATTTGAACCCTGGTGATCTCAGCTTGCATCCTTATATTGGTAAATGGTTACTACAAAAATACAAATCTCATAAAATGTGTTATGTTTCAGAATATTAACCAAGATATTTCATCCACCTCATTTCTGAGTTTATCCTTAACGTTATTTTTCCCCAGTTAGTTGAAGTTAAGTCTATGTATGTGTCTATGTCTTTTCATAATCTACTTTCTTTAAAACATCGGATTTCTATTTTCTTTAGAGCATCAGAATCATCACTTCAGTTTCTATTAGGTTTTTGTCTTCTTCAAAATATTGATGTATAAATTCTTTGCTTTGTGGCATGATCAGTCAGAGTTAGTACGTATTTTTTCCTTCTCTCTTGATATGGAGATTCACTTTTATGTGTTACTCAATTAGTAAGGTGTTCAAGGGCTGTGCTTCTGAATTCCATGAATCATCCCCAACCCCTTGGCTATAAAAGTGAACATAATTTACTATCAAATAGTTCAAGAGCTTGACAGAGAAATGGACATTTTTTTTTGGAAGAAGAATACATATAAAACTGACATATTTATAGGAGTTTAAGCAAGTCTCTCTAAGGCAACTGATCCCACTCTGGCTATGCTTTAGAATTATACAGAAAGCCTTTAGGAAACCTAGGACTGGGTTCCCTCCCCAGAGACTCTGGTTTAATTTGATCCAGTGTGGTTTTCATGTGTCAGTATTTTTAAAAACTCTCCACATAGTGCAAACCAGGGATTGAGAGTCACTGCTATACAGAGTGCCAAAGCCAAGAATAAATAGGCCTTGGCCAGGCACCCTGCTGACAGCATTCTCTTTCCTTAAGGGGCCTACTTATTCCAGGCACTAATATGGTGATTAAATTTGTCAGCTAGGTCCATCACATTTAATTACATATCTTTAGGAATTATTGAAATGCTTATTTTTAACCTAGCTTTATGAATACAGCAAAAAAAAAAAAAAAAAAAACAAAAAAAAAATTGAACAAAGATCAGGAGGTTACACTATCATATAAAGTTGAATAAAAACAGCTAACATAAAGTGAAATCTGGATGCATCAAACAAAAAAGAATGTAAGGATGAATATATATGGTAATACTCAAACCTGTTCTCCAAGTAAAAGCAGAATATAAATACATAATTTCAGCTGAGCCTAAAGACATAAGCACAAGCTAACCTAGTACAATAACCTACACTGATTTGAAATTTGATTTTTTTCTTAAAGTTTTATATCAGTTTTGCATTATATCTCATAAATACATTTCGTCTTATATATCAATATATTGATATATATTTCATCAAATATATTGATCAAATATGAAATATGTATTTCTAGTTATTAATATATAATTCAAAAGATAATAGATATTTTAATATTAGTATATTTAAAATTCCATAAGAAAACTTCCATTAGAAAACTCTCCGTCATCACCTTACTCAAGGTAAGTCAGAGGGATAATAGATTAAACGTTCTGGTTCAATATACTATGTCATTATGTGTTTGGTAGAGTACAAACTTCTAGACACAGTGTATTAATCAGTTTGGGCTGTCATAATAAAATGCCACAGACTGGATGACTTAAATAACAGAAATCTATAATCTCACAGTTCTGGAGGCTGAAAGTCTGAGCTCAGGGTGGCAGCCTGGTCGGTTTCTGGTCAGTTTCCTACTTGGGTTGCCAAAGGCTGCTGCCTTCTCTCTGTGCACCCATGTGGCATTTCCTTGGTGAGTGTGTGCAGCAGAGAGTGAGCTCTCTGGTGTCTCTCTTCTAAGGTCACTAATCCTATTAGATTAGAGCTCCACCTTATGACCTTATTTGATCATAATTACTTTTTTAGAAGCCGGGTCTCCAAATACGGCCACATGGAAGTTAGTAGTTCAACACATAAATTTGAGTAGGACGCCTCCAGTCCATAACAGACTTGACTCAGCACATACCACTTTTTTTCTCATACAATGTTTGTAATATGCTAGAAATACTGTTTTTGAGTATGGTTTAATGTATATGTATGAAAATTAGCAGTAAATTTATACCGAGCAGAAGGGAGACATGGGGATGGGGAGAGAGAGAGGCATTAACTACAAACAATACATATTACTTATGAGTTGACATAATCCCCTGTATACCCTGCCCTCTCACCTTTCCCAATGACATGATATACTATGTCGAAAACCCATGTTGGAGCAGGAGGCTCTGTAATATCAAGAATGAGGTTTAGGAAGCTCCTTCAAGAAAACTGACGAGAGTAAATCCACCCTGGGAAAGGATAAAGCAGCTGGGAATGATGGTCTAGCTCCTGGCTATCACTTTATAAGCTTGACTTATGTTTCTGCTGAAGAGCTAAAAACATTGAGCCAGCCATTGAACAGCTTTCACCTCAGATTTCTATGAGAAACTCATTACTTAGCTTCTTATCTAATGGAGTGTCTAGGAAATCTTCTGGGGTGTCAATCATGCCACCATGCCTGGAGAGTCGGGAGTCAGAAGAATATTTCAAGACCTTCACCCTATTATTTTCCCCTAAATAAACACTGGGGAGACGAATAAGCATTTTAAACAAGAGACTGTCTTGCTTAAAGTTTTTTTCTTTTTCTTTCTTTCTTTCTTTCTTTCTTTTTTTTTTTAAAGATTTATTTATTTATTTGACAGAGATCACAAGTAGGCAGAGAGGCAGACAGAGAGAGAGGGGGAAGCAGGCTCCCTGCTGAGCAGAGATTCCCATGTGGGGCTGGATCCCAGAACCCACAGATCATGACCTGAGCTGAAGGCAGAGACTTAACCCACTGAGCAACCGAGGCGCCCCTTAAACATTACTATTTTCATAGTATTTATACTATAAATATACTCTATAATATAATATATATATAATATATAATATAATATACTATTATATTATATATAAATATGCTATTTATATCATTACTATTTATTTATTTATATCATTACTATTTTCACCTTGAGGCAAAGTGATTTTTACTTGAAAAAACAATAAGTGATTAATAAAATTGGTAAATGATTAAAGAAAGATTTTAAAATTCCAAAGCAATCCAACTTCTGCTTAGGAGATACACATAAGAATGATGAACATTCTATGGAATTGAGGTGCTAATTATAGGCACTATTGAAGTTACTGGTTGATCTAGTTAAAATGATGGTGTTGATTCAAGCTACCAGTCTGCAATTTTGCCTCCCAGAGATTTGGTCCTTGCTGTATGCACATCTGCATGTTGCCTCACCCCCTGCCCCCAGCCCCTTACATACCAAGCAACATGGGTAAAAACTCACTTCTCTGGCCAATAAAATACTCCCAATTATTTCATGGTCAAACAATTTACATAATGTCTTAACAGATACAATCATTATAAATCAAACAGAATGGCCAAATTCACCACGTTTTAGCCAACTATAAAGAAATCTTGAAATAGTAGACCTCATCCAATATAAAATTCCCATAACATCATCTGATGTGGTTTATTCAGATCATTTTTCTTACACATGTGTAGAGTCAAAAAATGCAAAATTTAACTTTTTTTCCTCAAATTTTCTAGTCAAATCTCCAGCTTGGGAGGATGTGTCAGGTTTATCCTGACTTCAAGCAAGATCAGGGACTACGTTAGACTGAGAAGCAAAAACAGGGAGAGAACTCAAACCCACCTCCTTTGGGTTTCGGTAGATCAGACAGGTACTTTTCACTAATAAAAGTGTTTTTCTTTCTCTACTGCCTTTGTGAAGAGGATTTCTGGGTTGGAAGAAGGTTTTTGCTTTTAATTATGTCTCTGCAACACTGGTTCCCCAGAAAGCTTACTCCTGTGCTAGTTGATCAACTAGTGACCAGTTGATAGCATGGTCACTTTCTTGTCAATAATAGCTATTCTTGGGTTCTGTGTGGAATTGCTCAAAAGACAGTCTTAAAAGTTACCACTTTCTCAGCTGCATTTTATTGTTCTTTTCACATTGACTTTGTTGTTAAAAGACTGGTGCAGGGGCGCCTAGGTGGCTCAGTCCCTTGAGCCTCTGCCTTTGGCTCAGGTCATGGTCCCAGGGTCTTGGGATTTAGCCCACATCAGGCTCTCTGCTCAGTGGAGAAAGTTTGCTACTCCCTCTCCCTCTGCTATTACCCCTACTTGTTCTCTCTCTCTCTATCCCTCTCTCCCTCTCTGTCAAATAAATAAATACAATCTTAAAAAAAAAAAAAAAGCTGGTGCAAATATTTTCAGTGGGAATTTGTTTTGCAAATGCTATCTATGAAATCCCATCTCCCTATGTTCCTCAACTGGAAGGTATTTTTTAAACCTCCTTAATTTTAGGTAGAAAATGACTTCCACAGTTCTCCAATTTCAATTTTAAGGGGTAAATGTTAATTGCTAATCTTGGATTGAATTTTAACTAAGATCACTGACTTTTATTCTATTAATATTCACACTGATAGAATCAATTTAACTTACTAACAAATGGAAGGAAGGAACAGGCATTTCAAATAAGAGTCACAGTCAAAAGAATATGGCTATAGGAATCAAGGGTAATCTAAGCTACAGCCCTTTTTACCTCCAAAATAGGCGTCCTTCTAAACAGACTTGCAGCTGTACTTTTCAGACAAAATAGGTACAGAAAAAAAATGTCTATTAAAACAGATTTTAAAGCTATTATTACTGAGGCTCAGTCATAGAAAATATTTCGCAGAGTGCCTGTTAGAGCCTGCGAGGGACTGGGATAGTTAACTTGAACTAAAGGAGCTCAGTGCAGCACGTGAAACTGCATTTTGAAGGTCATTTGCACATAAATGAAGAGCTTGCTTCTCCACTACTGCCTGTTAAACTTTGAAACTTGCAGCAGTAGAGGAATGGCAGTCTGATTATGCCCTTGGACAGTCCGTTAGAGCCTGCAGTCCATTTTATTTTCCATGTGGTGTTCATTAAAGTCAGTTCAAGTAAAAAGATTTTCTCTACCTCTGTGATTACTGCTATGAAATCATCAGCTTGGAGAAAACAAGTAGTTGTTTGTGTTAAATACCCTGGCCAAGCACAAAACAAATCTTTGTCAAAACCCTAAAAAGCGCTTATCAGCACTTTCACATGCCTAACTTTAATAAACATGACAATTCATTTAAATTCAGTTTAATGGACATTTTATTAAGTATGTACTGTGTCTTTTTGCCGAGTGCTCTGAAAACTATAAAGTATCAGACAGAGTTCTGTCCTTAAAAAGAGTACAGTATTCAAACAGAACTGGAATGAACTGAGCAGAAGTCCAGAAATGATTTTCCAACCTTTCTTGGTATACAAAGTAGTGATTTACATTATCTCCTCTGGGTGGGACCATCTTTAAATGGCTTACATTTGCATAATGGCTTCCCTTTTGTTCCTTCTGTTGTCCCAAGTAATTGCTTGCCTATAGCATTTTATGGCTCTCTAATGAGTACCTCCCTCCTTTATGAAAAATATAAATGATCTGGTTTTTTCCAAAGCAGAGAGCTGACATAGATACCTGAAAGTTGAGGATGGTATCACACCTCTGGAATACATGGAAGAGGAAAAGTGCAAGACAAGATCAAGAAATGTCCACCAGTATGTCTTTTGTTCTGTTTATTAAGGAAAAAGGAGGCTGTGGAGATGGAGATAAACCGAACAACTCCAGGAGATGACTCTATATAATGTTTTAACATTGAATAGGGGCTCTTTCAATGAACATGTCATTTTTCCTTTTTAAGTCAGGCTTATCTCTGGTGGACACCAGGTAGTCAAAACATATCCTGATTTTTTAAAAAATATTTTATTTATTTATTTGACAGAGAAGAGAGACAGCCAGAGAGGGAACAGAAGCAGGGTGAGCGGGAGAGGGAGCAGCAGGCCTCCCCCTGAGCAAGGAGCCTGATGTGGGGCTCCATCCCAGGACTCTGGGATCATGACCTGAGCGGAAGGCATACACTGAACGACTGAGCCACCCAGGCGCCCCAATATCCTCATTCTTTGAGCCAATCAAACTAGGTCTATGGTAAATTACTTAGAGATCTAAGGTGCCACACCTGTGTTGGGGGGAGGGAATGAGACTTCATTAAAAATGTGCTTAAGTTAGAATAATGGCAAATGTAAACGAAAAATTGCACCTCATCAGTTAAATAAGAAAGGAAGACTTTATTCAAGACTATGGCAAAGAGGAGAGAAACTGAACTCAATTCCTCTGAAACAAAAGACGGGGAGATTTTAAAGTGAGGGTAAGGTTTGTGGATGTGATTAGCCCCATCTGTGTTTGCTAATTGTTGCTTATTGAGGTTAATCTCCTCCCTTTCCACAGAGACCGGGAGACCACAGCACTATCTCCTACCCAGATTACATTTCAAAAAGAGGACTCCCAGGTTCTTGAGAAAGACAATTCTAGGTTGCAGAAGATTTACATCTCAAAGGGGGCAGAGAAGAATTAGAATTGCAAGTTTTCTAAAATAAATGCTCTAAGAAAAGGGAGGTCAGGAAATTATAGAGAGGAAGAAGCCCCACTAAATTTCAGTCAAGCTCAGGGGAATGGTCAGGCTCCCTTGGTTACAAAGGTAAATGGGGCTGAAATGAATGGTTAAGATTTTTCCTCTCTTTCTTTCCCTCCCTTCCTCTTTTACTTTTTCACTCCTTCCTTCACTCTTCCTTCCCTCTTCTGTCTCACTCATCATATACATATTCTCTCTCTCTTCCTTCTTTTCAGTCTGTGAAGACACAGTAATGTACATCAGCCTTTATTTTTGAGCCTGATCTGATAGTGGACATTTAGACCAAGAACAAGTTATAATAATTAATCATGGATTTAGCAATCGTCCGAGTGTGATGAACTATAGCAATATTCAGTTCAAGTGTGATGAGATGTATTTATCACAATACAAAATATTTTTGAACCTATCATGTATGAGATGCTTGAAGCGTTTTACATACAATCACCATTAACTGTATAGTTTTTAAATGCCCTAAACTAATTTTTGTTATCTTATAATAGTAATGATTTGGGATAGAATGTGCAAAATGATTTTTACTTTGGTAATACAGTTTGCAAAGCTAATGATATGAAAATAGGCCTATTTTCCTAAATATTATATAGAATATTTGACATTTTCTTTGTTAGGGTTAATAAGCTAAAATAATTGTAAAGCATAAAAATGTGATTGAGATTCCAAAAGATTTAATATTAAAGTAATACTTCTATAAATTATATTCCAAAGATATTCATTATATACCCTGACTTCAATTCATTTTATTGTTTCATGTGCTCATTCCAATCCAGGTTCATATTCTGAAAGAAGATGGCTTTTCCCTTTTAGAATAATTTCTGCTTCTGCTGATCATCATAATCAGAAAATGTGATAATCCATAATTGGCCAAGACCTGGATAATTATTAACCCACTCTAGTTTTCCAGAGTTGCCAGAGATAAGCTGATTGCCTATAGTTGTCTTTGTTTCTTAGGGGGCCAGCAATGTGTTACTTACTGCCTATTTAGTAATGTTTTAATCAGAAGGAATCCAAACAAATAGTTGCCATAGTCAATGCAACAGTTGCAGAAGGACAAAAAAAAAAAAAAAAAAGGCCAAGGTTCTGGAGCAGTAGAACTGCTGGTGTAATGAACACTATGTTTGCAGGCCAGAATTCACTTCTATAATCTGCTAGCTGATAGAATGTGGCATGGCCTGTCCTCTGGATCTCAACCAATCCCTTCTTAAAATGTTCAGTGTCTTTAAAAAATCACATCAGGGTAGGCTCTGATACTTTTCATGTCCCGATTTTGCCTTTCCGTTGGATATTAGGGAGACAATATAATATGGTGTATATGAGCACAGGCTTTGGAGTCAGTCTTCCAAAGTCTGAATTTTTTAGCCCTTCTCCTACTCACTACCTTCATGACCTGGGCAAGTTACTTAACCTCAGTTTCCTGATCCTTCAAGATGGAGGTAAGGGTACCCAGAGGACAGAGTGTGTATGAAAACTAAATGAAACAATAACTGTGTTAAGAGGATGTCATTTTGGAAATCTCACCTTAGACACCAAGAGAGAAAAGAGATGCTAAAGTGATTTTGTAAGATAGAATGTTCTGTACACATTTTGAAGTGGGTGAGATGATGACATCATTGAAGAAATCAGATATTGAAGATTAGGATATATATGAGCAGAATTCTCTTCCAGAGAGCAGCTGCCATTCTTTATTTGCCTTCCAACACCATGTCAACAGTGTGTAAGTATGGATGCTTCCACAGCTCTCTCAGGTCAGGGGAGAGGGCTTCAATCGTAACATTCAGAGAGCTTCACATATGTGCTCTGATTTGGGGCATAGGAGCAGACTGGTATCTTATTCCTACCCTAGAAATCTGGTGAAGTTGGGTCTCAGAGTGGAGTCAAATTGAACTCCTTGGCATTGCATTACTGAGCCTTATTCTAGAAAAAAATACATGAATGTTTCCTGTGGACCAGATGTGGAGTAGATGTGTGTTGAGAGATGTGTCCCAAGGGGACTCTTGGAGGACCATCAGGCCTCAACAGGGTTGAGAAGCTGAATATGGACCACAGGATTTCTAGGAGCTAATTAGACAGGAAATGATGTTAGGGAGTCCATTTTCCTGGAGGGAGCAGCTGCTGGCAGGTCTATGAGACAAGGGTCAGACAGGGTGGTCTAGTAGGCACAGAGAACAGGATGTCATTTTATGAGACCTCTGTTCATATAAGAATTTTCCTGCCCTCCTTACCATTCTGTGCATCTCCCTTCCCTATTAAGTTGATTATTACATGGAAAAATTTGATTTTTTACATGGAAAGCAGAATTTTAAAATCTACTAAACTGAAAATAGGTTTATGACATAAAGAGATAGCAGGGCTTTATATTGTCAGTGACAGGAAACTCATAGGGTTTACTCGAGTTTTCTTCCAGAGGACATGAAGAAATTCCCTAATTGAGTACATTTCACTGGAGAGAGGAAACAAAAAATAGAGCTGCATTCTGATTGTCTCCCAGGAGTTAAGCTTGTTCAATACACATATTACAGATGTAAAGCAGTTAGAAATGACCCATAAGAAGCATTCAATTAATGTGAAGGCCTGTGTTTGTTATTTCATTTTGTTATATGTTATTTTAATGATTCTACTTTCAGATTTCTGCCTGGACCCCTAACACTCGCCTGTCTGGGAATTTGTTTCAACTTTTGCATGCAAGGGCATTAAAGCTCCTTTGTCAATTTCAAGTATTGCCCCCATTTTTAAACATCTTTATATTTGGTTTCCAGCCTTCTTTGCCTTGTTTTTTGGGGTTTTTTGGTAAGTATCTTGGTCATTGATTATGTATTTGAAATTCTGAAGTCTCACTCTGCCTAATTCTCTTGTATCATCATGGTTTCTGCCTGCCAAACTAATTTCTAATTCATAGTAGACTTTAATATCGAGTGTTGAGGTATTTCTGAGCTTTTTGATGATTTACTCTCATCTTTCATCAATTCCAGCATGTGTGGGGGTTCTAGCCTCTGACCCAGATCCCACTGTAGTGGCCCTTCTTGTGCTCCCACAGTGTTGCAGCTGCTCCTGCCTGCAGCCCTGACGGGCAGGCACTTGAATCTTACAGTAGTGTGAAATTCTTCCTCCCTTCAGAACTGTTCACTTATTTAGTTAAATTTCATCTTTTGAGGCCCCTTTCCTGTTACAGTAACCCAGTCCTGGCACAGGTGAATAAAAAAGTATTGGGGTATACTTTTCTATACCTGAACATCTATATTGTTCTACATTGTGTTTGTGCTTATCTTTCCACAAATATAACCCCAAAACCAGGAAGTAAAGCAAAATCCCTTGTGTTAATAGAAATTCAGCTATAACTTACTTTTTTTTTTTTTTTTCCATCGTGGAGAATTTAATGTGCCAACAGGGAGGGAGAAGGGCACAAGATTTGGAGGCACAAAGCATATAAATTGTAGTCTTGACTTTCAATGGAAACATGGAGTATAATAAAACTCTTCTTCCATCAGAAGGAAGAGAAGATGGATGTTCCTTCCCCTTGTGTGAATTGCTATACAGTGATTGCACTGGAAACAGAATTTAGAGCACACACACTGATAATCAAAGTGTACGTGTCTCTTGCTCAAAGAAACTGCTGTAATAAAACGAAATGGAGAAAGCACAGAACTAAGGCTATGATAGAGGATGATGTAATTATTGCTGACTTGAGTCCTACATATTAATAATGTGACCGGTAGTGATCCCTTTGGGTCAGTTGGTTCCTGAGCCTGTTTATTTTATTCATGCTGACAGGAGCACTGCTGACAAACTACATGTGGATCATCAAATATTTAGTCATTATTGAATTGATATAACACCTCTCCTCCTAAGAGCTTACTGTGCTCCACATGAAACTTTTAAATTGTACAACTAACTTTCAGATAAATACCTATGTATGGAAACAGTGAACCACAATATGGAGCCTGGGGGAAAAGAGATGAGTAGTGGAAATCCAGGGCTAGTCCTTGATTATCTGTGACCTTGACCCAGCTGTGTTCTGAAAGAAATAATAAAAGGCATGATTAGTCCAAATGTACAACCTAATTGGATGAACAGGACCACTGCCCAGAATTCTGCTTAAATTACTCAAGGAATGGGTCTAGGCAGTTAGAAGGAAATCTTTCTTCCTTATTCCTCCCTCTTTCCCTTCTTCCTCCCAGTGCAGTCCCAAAGCAGGCGTTGGGAGCCACCTCTCAATTGTTTCTTCATTGGTTCCTCTTAACAGCTCAGATTTAAAGCTAGTGTTAGGGTACAGAGTTAACCACCCCTCAATTAGAGAACACTCTCGATAATGCAAGTCACTCAGCGAGGTTTATCCCCAGCTAGCTGGGGTCCAAGTATCTGCCCGGCGCCGCGGGTTTTAACAAGGACCCTGAGCACTCAAAGCCAAGGGTTTATATAGCATTTTCAAGGCACTTTTTCATAGCTACATACATATCATGCACCCCACTTTGACAGTTTAACTTTGTTTAACCTTTTGCCACGCCGGCGTCACCCTGGCGTCATCCTGGCGGTTAAGCAAGATTTAGGTTTAGAGGAAATTTAACTTTATTTACATTTCCTTCTGCCTCAGCCTCCTTCTGTTTTATGGTGCGACTTTAGGCCTTGAGGAACTGAGCCCTTTGTCTCGAAATTTGGGCACAACACTAGTGCCCAAATCTCAAGGCCGGATAGATGCTTTCTTCATTCTCATCATAAAATTAGCATTTTGTGGGGCACCTGGGTGGCTCAGTGGCTTAAAGCCTCTGCCTTCGGCTCAGGTCATGATCTCAGGGTCCTGGGATCTAGTCCTGCATCAGGCTCTCTGCTCAGCAGGGAACCTGCTTCCTCCTCTCTCTCTCTCTGCCTGCCTCTCTACCTGCTTGTGATCTCTGTCTGTCAAATAAATAAATAAAATCTGTTTAAAAAAATTAGCATTTTGTATAGAGCGAGTGGAGAAAATAGAGCTTGGATAAAAGATGTAATTCTCTTTAAACTCCATAAACAAGATAGTGCAGCCGCCACCCCCTAACAGCATGGGGAGACAGGCATACAAAATGTTATTTACTCATTTATTTCTGTGTCCCAAGGAAATGGATGTTGTTCTCTGACTGATTTCTGTTCACTGGTGGCTCTTGGAAGCTTCATCTTGTAGAAAGTGGTGGTCCGAGTCTAGATGGGTTCAGGCAGCTTGCAGGCTAACGGAGGAGGATAGCATAAAATATAGTGACGATATATTTTATGCACATGTAGCACATGTAGCAATATAAAAGAATCATCTCAACATAGGGACTTTGCTGAAACCTTCTTTGTTCTTAGTATAGTGCCTAGAATGTAAGAGATTTAATAAGTATTTGTGGAATGAAGGAATGAACACATAGCATATTTATACATACACAAATACTAAGTTCTTTTTGATGATTTCTTCCATATGAGACTTAGTTCTACAAATGCTTTACATAGAACTTTTTATTTTATATAATAACCTGAATGTTATGGAAAGAAAATCCAGGACCCCATTTGGTTCTGATATCTGCCTTCACCAGAGTTTTGTGCTGAACATACTGGCTAGGTAGATTGCACCAGCATATTTTCCAGCACATCTTTTCTTTAACTGCATTTTGTCAAGATAGCTGTTGCAACAAAATAAGGATGTTTTGCCCTTAGCCTACAGATGTTAAATGGGATTTCTCCAATTCTAAGCCACCTAAATATGCAATTTGGTCTTCAGAGGATCTATGGGAAGTCTGAACATTTGGTATTAGTGCTTCCTTATCCTTTTAAAATTCAGATTTCTTTACATTTTGGTCCAGCTGAAGAAGAGTGGCTCCCCATTGGCTGTAGGACAATGTTAACACAACTAACAATTAGTTTCTCCCCTCTCAACTCCTAGAAAATGTATCATGATTATTTTTAAGAGCTTATTAAACAATGAGTGTTATAAGCTATATTTCATTGATGAGGATGTGAATACTGTAGTAAGAAAAATTTTATTCACTTTTCATGTCTTACTAACCAGTATAAAGAACTATTAATATTTGTAACTATTAAAATCTCACATCTGTGATCCCACATTATGGGACAAAAGGCTGAAAAAATTACAAATATGTGGGGGGGCACCTGGGTGGCTCAGTCAGTTAAACATCTGGCTCTTGATCTCAGCTCAGGGCTTGATCTCAGCGTGGTGAGCTCAAGCCCCATGTGATCCTATGGTCTTAATTTGCTAGATGAATCAATACACCCTTCAATGGAAAGGAAAAAAATAAATGCTTAAAGGTGATCCTTGTAGGCATATAGGACTCTGGTAGTGGGGAAGGCATTTCAGGAGATGTATGTAAAAACATAGAAGATGGATGTGCCTGACTTCCAGTGGCAAAGTGATAGGAGATTTGAGGGAAAGATGTAGTTTTAAATTTAAAAAAGAAAGAAAGAAAGAAAGAAATAAAAGATGTCTTCAGAAGCTAATAGTGGCTTAATGTACCTAGGAAAAAAATTTGACACTGGTTCTATAAATTTTATAGAAGTTCTTTCACACATTCTTACTAAATTGGCCCTAGAACAAAAATCTCTTACCATATTTCTGCCACTTTAGATGGCAATTAAGCCACCAAGGTAAAAGACCTCACATTGGTACTTAGTGACATTTTTAGAATTAATTTCTATGTGACTCTTATATCTTTGATTACAAGTTTAAGTCAAGTTTATATGAATTCTCTGTCCATTTCTGAAGCATCTTCATAGATTGTTCTCTTTATTTCCAATCATATTTGTAAATTCCTGTGGTTACATTCATCTTAATACAACAAGAGAATTACTTTTCTTTGTGAAATAAAACAACTCTCTTTTTTCCAACATAATATGAGTTGGGCTAATGATTGCTTAAGTTCCATTTTATACTGGTTTATGGTTTTCCTTTAAAAAAAAAAAAGAAGATTCTCTTATTTATTTGAGAGAGAGGGAGAGAAAGTATGTGCACCAAGGGGAGGCGTAGAAGAAGAGGGAGAGAGAGAATCTCAAGAAGGCTCCATGCCCAATGAGAAGCTCAACAGGGGTTTTGATTCCACAACCCTGAGATCGTGACCCAACCCAAAATCAAGAGTCAGACGCCTAACCAACTGAGCCACCCAGGTGCCCCTTCCTTTATATCATTGTAACATTTATTAGTATTTAGGATGTTACATAATTTGGGAATGTACCAGATAAAATACTAATTGTATATAAAGTAAAAAAATGGTCTCACATAGTTTAAATTTACTTTATAAAGCCCAAAGTTTTCCAAAAACAATTCTTTAACATGTTTTTGGAACAATTAATACATACAAATTATAAAAAAAATTTAGGTTTTAAATAGCATAGAGTCCTATCTCTTAGTAATCCACAGATTATCATCACAGCCATATTCTAAACATATATAGGACCTGTATAATATATGCAAATACATAAACACGTATACACACATATGTATGTACAGATACATATATCAGCAAAATTCAAAATTTGTTCATTATTGGCAAGTTGTTTTCCAAGGAGTTGTATCAGTCAGACTGCTACAATGAATCAACAATATATAAAGATCCCTATTCCCTTACATCCTCATCAACACAATCTAACACTATCAAACTATCTTCTTGTTACTGCTTTTTAGTCTTAATTAGTATTTTTCTCTTGTGAAGGAAATTGAGCACATTTTCATTTGTTTAACACACATATTTATTTCTTCTTTTTTTGCACTAATCTGTTCATATATTTTTGCCATTTTCTATTGTTTATTAATTTATAGTAGCTCTTTATACATTAAGCAAATTAACCGTGATTGTGATATGAATTGCTCACATTTTTTGAAACTTGGAGTTTCTCTAAAGTAGTTTGTGGCAAGTTTTTCTAAGGTCATTTTTTTATACTTGCATAATTTTAAAAAATATGTTTTTTCCATAGCTCTTTTGAGATATAATTGACATTCAATAAAGTGTACATATTAAAGTATACAATTTCTAAGTTTTAACATATGAATACACATGTGATACCATAACTTCAGACAAGATAGTGAACACATTCATTGCCCCCAAATTTCCTCATGTACCTTATAATCTCTCTAAGTACTTTTTTAGCAGCTTCACATGAAATTTGATTGGTTATGTATTGATTTTCATTCAATTAAAATACTTTCTAACTTTACCTTTGAAGAAACTAAGGCTTGCCTAGTTTGCTTCCCATTTCATAGGCATCATTCTTTGTTGAAAGTAGTGATTTGTGGCCTGATTCTAGTGTCCTGAAAACTAATGTTTTATATATTATGTCTAACTTTTTAGATTAAAAGATGAATCTGGTCCCTGCTACTCTAACTTGGGTAGAATCCTATGCAATCAAGTTTAACAATATTTTTTCTTGTGGCATCGGATACTTGTCTTCCACTTCAAATGGCCTCTGCTACTCAGGCTTCTTTTAAAACATCAGGGTTTTTTTGTTTGTTTGTTTGTTTGTTTGTTTGTTTTTATAGAATGTATTTTGGAGTACAATATTGAGTGTAGAACCAGCGTTGCTACCATCACCAACCCCACACAAACACTCACAGCTCTCTAAATGTCCTAATATCATTTACTAGGCAGAAAGGTGCCTGTCATGTCCTAAATTCCAGCCTGCATTTGAGTTTATTTCTTGGCTCCCTATTATTCAATTGCTGTCTATTCATGACCAGTTCCACATTGTTTTAATTTCTATGACCTTATGATGTTGGATAGAATTAGTCCTACTTTGTTTATAATTCTTCAAAAATTCTTTATTTAATTTAGCTTTTAATTTTCTATGTACAATTTAGAAACAGGTTGTTAATTACTAAAAAAATAATCTGGTTAGAATCAAGTTAGATTCATAGATTATCTTTGGAAGAATTGATATCTGTAAGTTGTTGTACCATTCTGTGCAAACACTTCTTCTGATTAGTTTAAAGTAGTGATTTGATTTATTACTAGTGTAAACATTGCAGGCCTGTGCACACAGCACCAGCTACTTCACCCAAACCACCTTCTTTGCCTGCCTGTATGTTAAAAGTTGTACAAAGTAAGTACTTCAGGAGGAAGTGCTGGAGGAATAAATATTGATGCATAGTGGCCACGTTGTGTCCATGAAGGAAAAGCCTAGAGAATGTCAGAGACATTAGCGCGCTATTGTGGAGTCACATCCAACACCAGCAAACTGTATTCCCCTGCTCAATTCTAGACTTTAGATTTTGAAGAAACATGAAAACAAAAATTAAAAGCTTCTTATAGGACTTTGGATTATATATGAGATTATATATGATTGATATGTGTGTGTATATATATATTATATATATAATATATATATATGATTGATATGAACATTCTTTCCAGAAATCAAATAGAGACTTACTGTCTGAAGGTAAAACCATTTAACTAGACTATACTGATTAATAATGCTAACATCAGAATTATACTAATAACCAAAATGTTCTTTATACAATATGTGTTTCTCATAGAATTAAGAATATAGAAATAGTAATTTTTAAAGATTTTATTTATTTATTTATTTGACAGAGTGAGAGAGAGCGTGCACACAGCAGGGGGAAGGCAAAGGGAGAGGGAGAAGCAAGCTCCCTATGTGGGACTTGATTCCAGGACCCTGGGATCATGACCTGAGCTGAGGGCAGACACTTAAATGACTGAACCACCCAGGTGCCCTAGAAATAGTATTCTTATAGTAAAATATCTTTTAAAACATTAATGTTTTAATTAACATTAATTATGGGTGCCAAAATACTAATTTTTTTTGCTTAAATAATCTCAACATGACAAACATGGAAGTTAAAAATCTTAGGGAATGAGGGTATTTCCTTCATAATTTTTAATTCAATGATTATTTCACAAAAGTTAAACTTGACAGCAAAGTTAATAACCTCCAAAATAATAGGCAGACATTTGAGAACTACTTAAGAAGTAAAGTCCGTCTTTTTTACTAAAACTTCACTCTTAATATTTTACTGAGCAACTCTATACTTGGACCTTTAAGTCATAAAGTCATGAGGGTAGAAGATACTGGACTCCTAGAAAAAAAAGCTGAACGTGACATGTCCTCAGCTGGGTTAAAGCAATGAAAACAGAGGAAGATGGTGGAGGTGGGGTCACAGGGTCAGGTCACAGGGGAAAAGCAGTGTATCTTTTGAGTTCATTAATGGCACACTGCATCATCATTTTGTCAAGAGTATTTTAGTTGC
The DNA here is from genome assembly GCF_964662115.1 of Mustela nivalis. Lineage (NCBI taxonomy): Eukaryota > Metazoa > Chordata > Mammalia > Carnivora > Mustelidae > Mustela > Mustela nivalis. Next base: position 103,088,605 of record NC_139024.1, read on the forward strand.
TTATTTTCACTGAAGAATTCAGAGTGACCATTCTGGAAAACAGTACAGTGGTTAAAAATATGTGTGTGAGAGATAATAGTGACAATTACATGTCATCATTGCATTTAGAATTGAGAAGACAGTGTGGCTGTAAAAGCTTTGACTTTTATGGAATGAGTTTTGGAAGTCTCTGGTTTATTAGGTCAGCTGCTTGTATCTCCAGAGGTGTAAAGCTTTCAGTCAGATAAAGCGTTCCAGATACCAATGCCCCTGCATTCTACAGTCCATCTGAAAGTGCTTTTATTTGCCAATAAAAATTTGCCTTATAAAAACCAAATTGGATTCATCAAATGAGGAGTGTGGCTGCTCCATTGCATCTGTATTATAGTTGTAGTGATAAGATATTTTAATGTGATAAAATTATCTTTTTATAGATTTGTGGGTAGTAAAGCTATTACAGTCAGATGCTGGAACAATGACACTATCCTTACCAATTAAATAAAGGAGATTCCAGTTTATTGAAGGCAATGAGAAAAGGACTTTCTTTTTCTTTTCCTCGTTGTCCTTTTCAACATTTAGCTAGTACTTTCCATTTGCATCGAATACCTTGTACTTTTCATGTGATTTACATGTTACTAGTAATTTCCTCTCAGCCCAAGAGGAAGGTCGGTAATGGTTTTATCCCTGTTCAAACACGCATGCAGTGTGACAGCACGCCACAAGATATTAGCTCTAGTCAGTCCCTGAAGCAGGGAGAGGAGGCGGTAGGCTGCCCGTGCCAGATTTAAATGTAGAATAAGGACGAGTGTGGGAATGAGACTGGGCAAGAGCAAGCACAGGCTCTGCCCTGGCAGTGGTGGAGAGAACTGTTTCTGTCATGACTGAGGACCTCAGTCCTCACTTCCCCTTCTTCAGAACTTCCTCTTAGGCTCTTCACTCTGTGTTGGGTTCGTGGAACTCTGACCACAGCTGATCCTCCTTGGTAGTGAAGGATAGACTCTTTGGACCCAATGTTTGGAAATGTTGGATCTTCTTCTTAGACAAGTTGTAAATGCCTCCTCAGGCCCTTAGCAAGCATGTATTCTTAAGGTTAGAGACGGTGGGGCACCAAAGCAAACCTTTTCTTGGAAGGCAGCCACAGACCTGAAACATGAGTCTCAGCCCGAGACTCATACTGACCTCATGATCCCCATTGTCCACTCATTCCCAACTCAAACTCTCCACCTCAGGCAAGCTAGTGAGCATATACTTTCCAAATCACATGCTGTATTCTTCTCTCTATGTCTGTCCTTGTTCTGTTTGCCTTCCTTCCTTCCTGTGGTTTGGGAGTTCAATTCTTCTATGAGAAACCTCAATATCACCTAACATTCTTCTTTTTAATTAATTAATTATTTATCTAACAAGATTTTATTTAAATTCAAGTTAGTTAACATAGAATGTAGTATTAGTTTCAGAATAGAATTTAATGATTCATCATTTACCTATAACACGTGGTGCTCAACACAAGTGCCCTCCTTAATTCCAATCACCCATTTAGCCCATCCCCCCACCTACCTCCTCTCCAGCAACCCTCAGTTTGTTTTCTGTAGTCAAGAGTCTCTTATGATTTACCTCTCTCTCTGTTTTTGTCTTACTTTATTTTTCTTCCCTTCCCCTATGATCATCTGTTTTGTTTCTTAAATTCCACATAGGAGTGAAATCATATGGTGTTTGTCTTTCTCTAACTGACTCATTTTGCTTAGCATAATACACTCTAGTTCCACCCACGTCATTGCAAATGGCAAGATTTTGTTCTTTTAGATGGCTGAGTAATATTTCACTGTGTGTATATGTGTGTATCATGTCTTTTAAGTATATAAGTATATATATATATATATATATATATTATATTTATTTGAGACAGAGAGACAGAGTTGGGGGGAGAGCACAGGGAGAGGGACAAGCAGACTCCCTGCTGAGTGGGGAGTCGAACATAGGGTTCAGTTTCATGACCCTGAGATCATGACCTGAGCTGAAATCAGAAGTCCAGTGCTTAAACAACTGAGCCAGAACCCAATATACCACATCTTCTTTGTTCATTCATCAGTTGATGGACTTTTGTGCTCTTTCCATAATTTGGCTATTGTTGGTAGTGCTGCTATAAACATTGGGGTACATGTGTCCCTTTGAATCAGTATTTTTGTATTCTTTGGATAAATACCTAGTAATGCAATTGTTGGGTCATAAGGTACTTCTATTTTTAAATTTTTGCAGAATCTCCACACTGTTTTCCAGAGTGGTTACACCAGCTTGCATTCCCACCAAATGTGTAAGAGGGTTCCCCTTTCTCTGCCTCCTTGCCAACATCTGTCATTTCCTGAGTGATTAATTTTAGCCATTCTGACTGCTGTGATGTGATATCTGAGGGAGTCCTGTGAGTATGAACCCCACTGTTGTAGAGCTTCCAAGCAGGCAACCAGGAACTGTTATGAACCAGGAAGTGTTATACAGGAAATGTTATAGCAGACCACAGATTGACCACCAGGACGTGTTGTACGTGCTACAAGCAACCAGGAAGTGTTAGCATCGCATCTGCAGCAGACCGCAGATTAACCACAAGCGCCTTTGACGTAGTGACTGAACTGAATATAAGCAGCACTGGCCCTCTACTTGTCAGAGTGTGCTCTTGGACACTCTCGCTCAGATCATCCTCCCGGTCAATGCACCCAAAAGGTGTGCTCCAGGGAGGGGATCAGTCACCTTCTCGGTCGATGCACCCAAACGGTGTGCTCCAGAGAAAAGGATCGAGCGGGAGTGCCCTGGGCCCTCTCCCTAACCCACGCGGCTAGAGTTGTCTGTCTTGTATTAGCTATTGTGTGGTACACGCTAATAAACAGCTTTCGCTTTCAGTTATTGTGTGTGACCCGTTTGCTTCCACCATCGTCCGGCTTACTCCCCTGGGAGCTCCGTGAGTGGCAGAGAGCTCCCAATATATCATAGTGGTTTTGATTTGTGGTTCCCTATGGTGAGTGATGTTGAACATTTTTTCTCTGCTAGCTATTTGTATGTCTTCTTGGGGAAATGTCTGTTCATGTCTTCTGCCCATTTCTTCACTTGATTGTTTATTTTTTGGGTATGTATTGAGTTTGATAAATTCTTTATAGATTTTGGGTACTAACACTTTATCCAATGTGTCATTTGCAGATACCTTCTCCCATTCTGTAGGTTGCCTTTTAGTTTTGTTGACTATTTCCTTCACTGTGTAGAAGCTTTTGATCTTGATGAAGTCCCAATAGTTCATTTTTGCCCTTGCTTTTCTGCCTTTGGAAACAGTGTCTAGCAAGAAGTTGCTGTGGCTGAGGTCACAGAGGTTGCTGCCTGTGTTCTCTTCTAGGATTTTGATGGATTCCTGTCTCACATTGAGGTCTTTCATCCATTTTATTTTTGTGTGCGGTATAAGAAAGTCGTCCAGTTTCATTCTTCGGCATGTGGCTGTCCAGTTTTCCCAACACCATTTGTTGAAGAGACTGCCTTTTTTCCATTGGACACTCTTTCCTGCTTTGCCGAAGATTAGTTCACTATAGAGTTGAGGGTCCATTTCTGGATTCTCTATTCTGTTCCATTGATCTATGTATCTGTTTTTGTGCCAGTACCATGCTGTCTTGCTGATTACAGCTTTGTAATAGAGCTTGAAGTCTGGAATTGTGATGCCACCAACTTTGGTTTTCTTTTCAAACTTCCTTTAGCTATTCAAGGTCTTTTCTGGTTCCATAACGGACTTTCTTTACTGATTTATCTCACTCAGCCTATGTTTCTGATACCAGCAACCATAATTTAAAAATAATGTATATAGCCAAATATATAAAAGATAGCAGTAGTGGCAAAATTAATGTAAGGTTGGAATTAAAGACCAAAAACATTTTGAAGCCAAGTAGTAAAGACATAAAATCTATGAAATTTAATGGATGAAATAGAACAAAACAAAAAATATAAAGTGAACATAGAACTATAAGGAAAATTTAACAGAAGAATAATTGACCTGGGAAATCTGAAAACATCACTCTCTTTATATGGCAACCGAACTAAATCAAAATATATTGAATAGCATTAAGAAGGTTATTTAAAGAGATATATGGAAAGCTTTAAACACAAGAATCAAAGAGTATACATTATTTTAAATGTCCATGGAACATCTTCAAAAACTTATCTTTTAAAAACTGAAAAAGAAAGGAAATTAAAAATTATAGTGACCACATCTTCCAATTCAGAATCTAGACATGATCCAGAAAATGTACTAAAACTTGGGGACACCTGGGTGACTCAGTTGGTTAAGTGTCTGCCTTCAGCTCCGCTCATGATCCCAGGGTCCAGGGATTGAGTCCTGCATCTGGCTCCCTGCTCAGCAGGAGTCTGCTCCTCCCTCTTCCTCTAAGCCTTCTCCCCTTCCCATACTCCCATTCCCCACCCCACCATGCGCTCTCTCTTGCTCTCACTCTCTCTCTCTCTCAAATAAATAAATAAATTCTTAAAAATAAATAAATAAATAAATAAATAAATTCTTATAAAAAATTAAAAAAAGAAAACATCTTAAAACTCACTAAAAAATGGGATCTTGATTTTTTTAAAAGATAATATACTTATTGTGATAAACCCTGAGTAATGTATAGAATTGTTGAATTATGATATTTTATGACTAAAACTAATATAACACTGTATGTTAAATTAAAAAATATAATAATGCAACTTATAATCATACAAATAAAAACCACATTGAAGCATTTAATGAATCAGTGATAAAGTCTTTACCTAAACAGTTTTACATTAAAAAAGAAAACATGAAAATAAGTGAGCTAGTCATTCAGCTTCAGTTAGACCAAAAAAAGCAAATGTAGAAACAGTATAGAGAAGGAAATAAGCATAAAAGCAGAAAAAAATGATTTTGTATGGACAATACAATAGGATGAACAAATCCAAGAGATTTTTAAAAATTTAAATTAATTTAATTTAATTTAATTAAAAGAAATAATACATGAAGAAAAGATCTGAAAGCTAATGTAAGAAAAGAAAGAAAAAAAAAACAGTGATATACAAATAGATGCAGCAAATATCAAAAGTAAATTATATACTTTTGGGAAAATATTAATGACCTAAATTTACTCAGAATAAAGTATAATGCTTGAATAGGCCATTAAGCACACAATTAACTAGAATAGTGTTCAAAGTACCAGTAATAAAATGATTCACAAAAGAGGTGGTTTAATAGGCAATTCCTTCAAACCTTAAAGAACAGAAATTCTGTATCATGTAAACGATTCTGGAACCTAGGAAAGGAGAGGAAACCTCTTCTCTTTTCCAACTTTGTAAAGCTAGTGTAATTTTTATAATCTGATGAAGATAAATTCTTCATATTCCTTATGATAATTGATATACTTATGAAAAACTCAGTATTTTATTGGGCTTTTTATTTTTTAAATTTTTAAATTTTTTCAACAGTTTTTATTTATTCACTTGTGTGTGTGTGTGTGAGAGAGAAAGAGACAGAGACAGAGACAGGGAGAGCACAGGGCTCTCTGCTAACTACAGGACTCAATCCCAAGACCCTGGGCCACTCAGGTGTCCCTTACTGGTTTTTTTAGAAGCATCAAGGTACATTCAAAGTTCAAATATACATATGGCTATATATTTGTAATCATCTTTACTGGTCCTGTTTCTCTCTAGGCCACATTGTTCCACTTTAATTTATAATTTATTTTATGTATTCTTGCTATACCATTATAAGTTTGCACATATTCTTACTATAAGTCTTTCTAAATCCTTTAAAATGAAGATTGGATAAAATTAATTACTTTATTAAAAAAACATTTTTACTTAAATTTCAAGTCCACAGAAAAGTTGTGAGCATAGTAATATAAGCTTTTTATGTTCTTTATCTAGATTCACTCATTGTTAATATTTAGCCACATTTTATACTGTCTTACTCTTGCTCTGGGAGTAGGTTGCATATCAAGAATCAGAAATTTTCCATTATCTCACAGAAGTCCTTCATCCCTTTTTCAGTGAACCCCTATCCTTGGGAAGTAATCACTGATCTGATTTGTATCACTAATGAGTAATTTGACCTATTCTGGCACTTCATGAGGTCAAACAGTATGTACTTCGTGTCTGGCTTCTTTCACTCAGCAGAATATTTTTGAGATCCATCTATGTTGTTGTATGTATAATTTATTCATTTCTTTTGTAGTGTGGGATAATATTCCATTGAATGACAACTAATTACCCACTCTTCCTTTAGTAGACATTTAGACATTGCTACTTCTAGTTTTTAACTATTAGGAATTAAAACATGAATATTATGAATGAAATTAGAATTAAAAAAAAATGGATATGTTTGCTTCAGTATCATTTAAGAGATCTTCATTTGCCCTATTGGATTACTTTGACAGCATTGTTTAAAAATCATTTGACTAGGTATGTGTAGTTCTTTCTCTGTTTTGTTCCACTGGCCTATTTCGTCTATCCTTTTCCACACTTACTGATTGCTAATGGTTTACAGTAAGTCTAGATTCAGGTAGAATAAATCCTTCAATTTTGTTCTTCTTTATCTAATTGTTTTGGTTATTTGAGTTCCTTTGTCTTTTAAAATAAAGTTTAAAATAAACTTTTAATTTTCTAGAAAGAATCCTCAAAGTTTTTTGAGATTGTACTGAGTATATGGATCAAATTAGGGAGAATTAATGTCTTAACAATATCAAGTCTTTCGATCCAGAAACATAGTGTATGTCTTCTTTTTTTTAAATTTTATTTTTTTTTTAAGTAATCTCTACACCTAACATGGGGCTTGAACTCACAATCCAGGCATCAAGAGTAGCATGCTCCACTCTCAGAGCCAGCCATGTGTCCCAATATAGTGTATTTCTCATTTACTTAAGGCCCCTTTAACTCAGAAATGTTGTATAGTTTTCAATGTAAATATATTATACATCTTTTATTAAATTTATGCATAATACTTAATATTTTAAATGCTGTTGTAGGGTACTTTTTTATTTTTTTAAAGATTTTATTTATTTATTTAATAGAGAGAAAGATCACAGGTAGGCAGGGAAAGAGAGGGAAGCAGGCTCCCCGCCGAGCAGAGAGCCTGATGCAGGGCTGGATACCAGGACCCTGAGATCATGACCTGAACTGAAGGCAGAGGCTTAACCCACTGAGCCACACCAGCACCCAATACAGGGTACTTTTAATTTCATCTTCAAATGTTTTATTGCATATATATATATATATATATATATATATATATATATACTGATTTTTGTATATTGATTTTGTATCCTGTGACATTGCTAAATTTACTTATTAATTCTGGTACTCTTCTGGTAGATTCCTTAGGACTTTCTAAATAACATGGTAATGTTGTCTGCATGACAAAGACAGATAATTTTACTGCATATTTTCCAGTCCTCGTGTTTGTTATGATCTTTAGTTGTTCAATTACATTAGCTAGTACTCTAGTATAATGTTGAATAGATGTGATGAGAAAAGACATCCTTGTGTTGTTACTAACTTAAGGGAGAAAGCATTCAATATTTCATTATTTTATATCATATTACCTCCAAATTTTTCATGGATGCCCTTTATAGTTTAATGAAGTTTTCTTCTACTACTAGTTTGCTGAGAGTTTTAAATATAGATGGGAATTTACTAAAAGTTTGCACTGAAATAATTGTTGACTTTTCTGTCTCAACCTGCTGATGTGATAAAGTGTATTGACTAACACATGCTAAACTAAACTTGCGTTTGTGGGATCAACCCCATTTAGTACAAAGTTTATTATTTTTGTGTATTGTTGGAATGATTTGCTAGCATTTGGTGAGGATTTTACATCTATAATTTCAGTGATATTTGGGATAGTGGGTGATTTACAAACATGCTGTCTAAGTAAATAAGACATTTATGATATGAAAATAAGGGTATGAAATCAGTGTCAGTGTATACTTCTTGTTTGGCCATCTCAAGTAAAAGAAGCTCTCCAGGCTTATTTGATGACTCCTTGGGAAAGAAATGAAAATAGAGTACTGGGAAATGGTATTTGAGCCAGAGATCACAATAAACATTTGCTCTGAGTTGTGGTTTCTTTTTATGAAAACTTTAAAGCAAATTTTTTAATTCTGCTGAAAATTTTCTCTTCATATTACATTTATGTTTGGGATTTTTCCTCTGTAAATATTTTTTTTAAAGATTTTATTTATTTACTTGACAGATCACAAGTAGGCAGAGAGGCAGGCAGAGAGAGAGGAGAAAGCAGGCTCCCCACTAAGCAGAGAGCCCAATGCAGGGCTTGAACCCAGGACACTGGGATCATGACCTGAGCCGAAGGCAGAGGCCTTAACCCACTGAGCCACCCAGGCGCCCCTCCTCTGTAAATTTTTACCGAGATTATCAATTTTCTTTGAAACTATTCTTGCATTCTTTTGATTGGAAACTAAGTAATATAGAAATTATAATTCATGTGATTTTATGGAGCATACAAGGGTATTGCAGCAAAGCAACACGAAAGCAGTATTATTCTACATATAACTAATCACTTTTACTTAAAAGTCATTGTGGATTTGTTCCTGGGACCAATTTTAATACAATGCATAAAAGAATGATTCAAAAAAAGTGGTCCATCAGAACTAGAGAAATCATCAGATAGAACCATGGGTTTTAAAAAGGTTTCTAAAAATCATAAAACAGAGGAAAATGGTATTCCATCATTTATAAGCCTTCACCCAGTGACGAAAGCATTTTATAGTGTTCACAAAATTCATATAATAATAATTCAGTAGTACTGGCTACTACTGAATAGTAGTTCATCATGATTTGAGGAAATGCAAGAAAACTGACTAAAATTAGAATTCTAGTGTCCACTAACTGTAGCTTTGGAGAAGTCATTTACCTTTCTGAATCTCTTCCCTGTTCTCTAAGATGAGAGGCTTAGAAAATATAATATGGTTTGCAAGATCTTTTTCAGACCTCATGTATGCTACCACACCTTATTATAATTAATAATCACGAGATTGACTCTGTAACATTATGAAGTCTTGAAATGCTTTTGAGTCCTCAAAGAAATTATGTTGAAATTTATTTTATAGACACTTGCTGCTTTTGTTCACCCAGCATCTATTCTTTCTTCTTGTGGGAACAGCACTCAAAATGCTGTGATATTTTTTTCTTCCCCAGATAGTTCATTGCTTCATGAATGATGCAAGTACTTCAAGCTTCAATGACTGGTATGATCCCATTCCCTTAATTTCAGTGGTTCTTTGGGCATGGTAAAAAACAAACAAACAAACAAACAAACAAAAAAACCCCACAACTAATTGATTAAATCAAACTCTACCCGAACCCTCTTATTTAGGAATTACAGAAAGATTTATTTCTCTGCTTATCATGAGTGAAAAAGCATGATGCTCTGGCAGCTCCTTGCAGCATCTCAGGACCACAGAGGTGAAGCTTGTTGATAATGTAGCCAGTACTGAGAAAGAGCTGAGAAATGAATGAGAATGAAAGGCATAATCACTTTTAAGTTTTCAAATCAAGCCTGTCAGATAAACCAAAATCTCGGGGTTTTTTTAGTGGTTTAAATTCCTTTATTCTCTAACAAATTTGGATTGTGTGTTATTTACTTGTAGTCAAAAACATCTTGCTCAGGGCACCTGGGTGGCTCAGTGGGTTAAGCTCGCCTCTCTTGGAGCCACACCAAAAGACCCTACTGTAGTTGAGAATCAATGTGTCTTCCAGCATCTAGTTCTACTAATTTTCTCTTAATTTTCTCATCAATAATAACATTTTCTTCTCTTAGTTAGCAAGTTTTTTAGGATAATGCAACCCGAAAAACCCTCTTAACCCTCATAACTCAAGTTTATGCAAAAGTGCCTTTTTAAATTTTTTGGATATAATTTGACAACAAGCTCTAAGCTGAGTAGGAGTTAAGGAAACAAGGCCTCTCAGCCCCCAAGGTAGATGATGCGCTGACCTTGTGTCTTCCTCGTAGTAGGTATTTAGTAATGGAAGAGGAAAAAGTTGTTTACCCAAAAGAAAGATTTATACATGTTGAGAAATAATCCTTTTAGTTACGTTTTGCTTGGAGTTTTCTTTTCCCCACAGAGGACTCTAAATAATCCCTCTCACATCCCTTACAGAGCTTATAGTCAGTCCCAACCATAAACCGTAGAAAGAGGCAACGATATGTTATCCTGTCAAATTGCCAAATGTTCAACTGTTCAAAAATAGCCCCCCCCCCATGGTAACAGAAAAACCTACCCTGGAAAGTGCCTCCTTCTGGATATGGGCAAGGTATTGTGTATCCAAGAAGCATGTGCTGAAACACAGAATAGCGACCACAATAGAGACAAATATTTCTTGAGTAAACCCAACAGTGTGACCTACTAATTTTTTTTTAAAGATTTTATTTATTTATAAGAGAGAGGGGGGGGAGAGCGAGCACAGGCAGACAGAATGGCAGGCAGAGGCAGAGGGAGAAGCAGGCTCCCTGCTGAGCAAGGAGCCCGATGTGGGACTCGATCCTAGGACGCTGGGATCATGACCTGAGCCGAAGGCAGACGCCTGGGTGACCTACTAATATTTTAAAAATCCACTTTTAAATGTTCCTGGATTATTCTCAACACCACAGGGCCTGGGAGACTAAGATTTTAAAAAATAAGTTTTGGTGGTGGGAAAAGATGGTGACTCTTAGAAGTATGGGGTGCTTATGCTATGCAGAATTTCTTAGTATAGAGTATACTCTAGACAGCTCTGTCTACTAAAAACTCATTATTACCATGGAGATGCCTCAGTTTTATCTCTTGGACACATGACAGACCATGGGCTCCCAAGAGACAGGGTGACATTTCCTTTTGGTGCACCTTTCCCCAAAGTATTTTCTGAGGAAATAAGTTCTGTGAGATACGCTAAAATAAAATAATTTTGGAGTCAACTGAGTTTATCTCTACATCATATCCCATTATTAAAAGACTCAAGCATGTTGCACTTAACACATTAAGAGATCTGAGAAGCTATATATTAAGTATACTTGTTTAACTTTGTTCCATGTAGTAGAATCTTGCTTCTTTGAAACAAGTTATATCGTGTAGGTTTTCTTTGGATAATAGGAACTTATGTGAATTTTCTGATGTTTTTTGTTAATACTTACAAATTTCTGTCTCTATGTCTCACTTAGATAAGGAAGCTGAGATAACAAGATCTTGTGATGATTAAGTGGTGGAGCCAGAATTCAGGCTCAGATAGCTTGGTACCAAAATCTAGGCATTTGATCACTATACATCCATGGTTTGAACTTAAACTTAAACTTTAATTTTTAGAAACTTGATTTTACTTGCAAGACCTGGAATGTTCTATCCTGTAGGGCAAGAGACATACTAGACAAAATCCAGACACTGATGTTTCAAACCAAAATGTCTACTTTATAATTTATAATAAGAAATGGCCACCATAAAGATTGGAGTATTCAAAGTACATCACTTATGCATTTTTCTCTTCTAGGAAGACCTATGTGGAAAACCAGGCCACATACAAAATGTTCCTGGATGAGAATGAAATCAGAATGAGGGGAGTTAATTAAATCGCTGTTTCTCATTCTGTGCTTCAGGGACTTAAAATTGAGGGGGAGCATTTGAAGTTCTTCATTATTGGTATAGTGAAGTTTACAATTTTCCACCAAAACTATCATTATAGGGAGACTGCACCAAAATGAAAGACTGAGAACTTGTGCCTACTCATCCTCCCTTCTAAAAGCCAAGGAAAAGAGAAGATTCATTTATTCAGTGAATGAACCCCTGAATATGGAGAAACTACACAGAATGTCATTAGACAATCAGGATTATCATAAGGTTCCCGATGATACTCCCAGGGTGAGTAGATTACTGGAGTATAACCATAAGAAAACAAAAACATAAATCATGATCTAAATATTCCTGAAGTAGTAGTGATAATGTCCTGCTTGAGCCAGGCCCAATGCAATGAACACAAACTGTTGGGTGAAACTTGGGATGACAGGTTGATCATTGCTGAGCTGTATCTTGTGCACCTAGGGCAACTAATTTCCTCCTTCTCCTCTATTTCACCAAGCAGTGGTCTGGGCATTATTTGCTTACAAATAAAGCTGAAAGCCAGAGCATAAGTGATTATAAAATCAAGGCAAGATGACAGGGAGCTGTTGGTTTTCAAGAAAGACAGGGTTGTCTCTATTCATTAGACTATTTAACTCACATCCCACATTTACCACAGCCCTTCCCTCTTTCTCTCCCATCGGAGGCAAAATGTGGTCATCAAAGCAGTGAAGAGGGGTCTAATCGAAATACGATCAAATTGCTGAGAATCACCAAGCATCTAAAGGAAATTCACATTATGAAAGAGTGACTAAAAGAAACATTAAGTAAATAACACCTGACAAAATAGATTAAGAAATAGCAAAAATAGTAGAAAACCTGAGGATAAGCAAGATCATATTTGAGGGGAGTTCCAGCAGAATATTATGGCCATGAAAAATAATAATGAAGAGATTTGGGACATTCAAAGTTTGTTGAAATAAAAAAAAAATAACAGAGGGATTGGATGTAAAATAGGCATAACTACAGAGTGTAATTGTGAGCTAGGGGTTAACCTAGGAATTTCCCCCCAAATTTCAACAAAAATAAGGGATGGAACATATAGCACAATAAAATAAGTTCATAAAAATAAGAGAGAAATTAATTCAGATTAAAAAATAATGAAATGTAAAAGCCAAGAGGAAAAACCAGCTGGTTTCTGAAAAAATAATGAAATAGGCAAGCCTCTGGAATAAATCATCAAGAAAAAGAGGGAATATGGAAATAGATTATATTAAACATGAGAAAGAGGACATGAATACAGATTCAGGGGAGATTAAAATGTGTGAGAAATTCTGTACAATTTTATGCTAATGAGTTTGAAAATATAGACAAAAATGGACAACTTTCCAGGAGAGTTAAAATTTGCTGAAAAGTTTTTCTTTTAATAATGATCTTGTGACATGGAAGACTTTTCTTAAACAATACACAAAATTCAGAATTCATAAAGTTTAGAGAGACAGCATTGACCTCATATAAATTTAAAAATGGTGATGATATGCCTCACAAACATGGTTTTAAAAAACTGACAGAGAAAAGATATCCTTAGTTCCTTTATTAGTAGGCAAATATTTATTATCATGATATGTCAGACACTACCAAAAACTTATCAGAAGATAATCATCTTATTGGAAACAAAACAACCCTGCCAAGTCCCCTTTCCTATGTTGTTTTTTTCCATAGTGCCTGACATACTTATATATATTACTCATTTGCATTATAGTACTTCTCTTCTCTCTGTCAAAATGTAAATTTTAAGACTGCATGTTTTTTTTCCTGTTGTGGTCAATTCTGTACTGACCAAAGGATATCACAAGGATTCATGGAGAATTCATAGAAGCAAAATACAAATCACCAATAATCATATGATGGCACTCTGCAAGAATTGGGGGACAGCAAATTAAAACAAGTTCTACATGTTTTGTCAGTCATGTTGGCAAATAAAGGAGAATAATTTTAATGTATTAGAAAGGATATGGAAAAGTAAGTTTTCTTTGTGCAATTTTAGGTAAAAAGGCAAGTTTAGAAACCAATTTGAGATGAATTATTAGCATTTAAAATGCATAACTTCTTTAACCACAAAATTTTTGCTTCTACAAACAAGTTCTAAGAAGAACTTGCATACATGTACAAGCTATGTGAGCAAGCATATGTTACTGCAGCATTGTTTATAATAGTAAAAGACTGGAAATAAATCTGTCAATCCAATGATGTAGGTGTATTTGAATTAATATAGAAAGATCTAGAAGTTATACAGTTAAACTTTAAATAGTTATATAAATAATATATAATACATAATATCTCTTTTGTATAAATATAAAATTAAAAAGCCTATAACTATAGGAAGAGGACTGATAGGTTGGGTACACACCAAACTTCTATTAGGGTTACCTCTGGGTGGATGACAGAAGTTGAAAGAAGATTTAGCAACTCTTCTCTGTATATTTCCATATGCTAAAACAAGAATAATGCCATGCATTACTCGTATCGTTAAGTATGTGTGTGAGCATACTATTTTCATGCTGTCACAATTCTATTTGATTTTAAATTCTTAAAAATTTTACATTATGTTCGCTAAAGTCTTCATAATTATCATTTGTAAAAGTTGCTTGTTATTTCAGTATCTTCTAAAACCAGCTAGTCAGTTGTTTTAGGCAGGTTTTGAAACTTAATCAGTGGAAGTAGAAAATAACTAATGAATTATTTGTTGAGTTTGCTTTGGCCCTTCTAGGCAAGAGACATGTAAATAACCCTTAAAAGTCAGAAGAAAGCTTGTGAAAGCAGTCAGTAACAGTGAGAACAGAGAAAACTTGCTTTAAATATGCTTTCTCAGAATATGTTTTAAGGAACACCAGACTTCAAGGCATTCCATTTGAAAGATTTTGAAAAGAAATTTGGGAAAAAAACAGATACTATCTTTTCCCATTAGATTATTGCCAAGTATTCCATAAATGACATTAAAGTTCTAGGCATGGCTTTAAAAAGTTTTTAAAAATATATTTAACAATGTTATTAGTTTTCAATTACTTTGTAACAAATAATCCCAAAATTTAGCAGCTTAAATCAACAAAACTGTATTATCTCATAATTTCTCTAGGTCAGGAGCTTAGCTATATTGTGTCTGGTTCAGAGTCTCTCCCGAGTTTGCAGTTAAGATGTTGGCTGAGGATACAATCACCTAACTAGCCCCAGAAGATCTATTTTTAAGGTGGCTCACCCCTTTGCTGGTCATGGTCAGTTCCTCACAAAGCAGACCTCTCCGGAAGGCTGCTAAAATGTCCCCATAACATGGCAACTGGCTTCTCCCAGAGCAAATGTTCCAAGAGTAAGAGGGAACACAATGTGCTTCCCTCCTTTTTTTCTTCCTAATGCCTTTAATGACATTGTTCCTTAAGTTATACGTTGTTAAAAACAAGTCAGGAATTACAACCCACACTCAAGGGGAAGGTACTTAAGTTCTACCTTTTGAAGAGAAGAATATCAAAGAATTTGTGGGCATAGTTTGAAACCATCACAGTGTCAGGAGCTGTTCTTTTTGTCTATAATACCTAGCAACATTGTAATGATCACAGTGGGAACACTTGGCAATAAGGCCTTCACACTGAAGGGGGCTCCTTATTTTATCTCTTCAGTGGAGAGTAGTAGGAACTAATTCAGTATTCAGTATCTATATGGTAATTGCATTTTGCATCTCCTTAGGAACAACATATTTTAAATAATAGATAAATAGGTATATGATAAATAGGTATGTGTTTAAGCGCAAATCAAAACCACAACATGTAAATCCTGTATAAAAATCAAGCAGCAGGGACAGGGCATGGGTTTTGTATCTTGAACTTCTCTCTCATATTTACTCATTCTTACAACCACTCTTCCATTTGTCAACCCATCTTGACAGCTTAATGTTCATCAGAACTGCACTATATACTGTATAGAAATTCTAGTGAACAGAAGCCTCCACTTAACCTTTAAAAAAAAATCAGTCTTTAAAAAAAAAAAATCGGTCTTGTGAAAGGGAACACAATTTTCAAGAAACCAATTGTCAAGAAAAAGGCTAAAGTAAATATCCTCACAGAGATACGATGGAGGGTCTTAGAGCAAAGAGATGGGATAACTAATTATCCCTGGGAAAAATCTAGGACAAAACCTTACATTTTTCTCTCTATTGTTAGTTTCCTTTTAATTTGTTGTGAATCCTAGCATTGTAAACCTTTTTTAGAAGTAGCAATCGGGGGTGCTTGGGTAGCCCAGTGGGTTAAAGCCTCTGCCTTCAGTTCAGGTCATGATCCCAGGGTCCTGGGATCCTGGGGTCCAGGGTCCTGGATCCCCGCATCGGGCTCTCTGCTCAGCAGGGAGCCTGCTTCCTGCCTCTCTCTCTGCCTGCCTCTCTGCCTACTTGTGATCTCTGTCTGTCAAATAAATAAGTAAACAAATCTTTTAAAAAAGAAGTAGCAATCGAGGGCATCTGGGTGGCTCAGTCCTTAAGCATCTGGCTTCTGCTTATGTCATGATCCCAGGGTTCTGGGATGAAGCCCAATGTCAGACTGCCAGCTCCCCGGGATGTCTGCTTGTCTGGCTTTCTCTACCCCAACCTTCATCCCTCCTTTTAGCCCGCCATCTACCCCTCTTCCTCCTCATGCTCTCTCAGATCTCTTTCTTTCAAATAATAAAATCTTTAAAGAAAGAAAGAAGTAGCAATTCAATGTGTGACTAGTCTGCATACATTGTAGAATTTATTCAACCAGTGAATCCTAGACACACTCAATAGATTCTATTTTTTAAAGCATATTGGCACCATGCTTCATTTAGGAACAATTTACTACATCAACCATAAGGTTCAAAGCTAATAAAATCAGATCATAAATATATGTGCATATATATGTGTGTGTATATAAATTAGATAGTATATATAGCATCTATCCTGTTCGGGTCATATGTAAAAGTAAAGGATTAGAAAAAAAAGCTAAAAAAAAAAATCTTAAAAGATTTTCTACGTGTTTTGTTTTTCATAATTTGCTAGAGAGGAATACTTGGTATATGCTCACTCTCTATACAAAATCTCTCAGTTGCTCTCCTTATTAAGCTAATGAGGACACTTTTACCTAGACCCTCAAATTGTACATTACTTTTTTTTTTTTGTAGATTATTTCTTATTTTTTAGCACTGATCACAGGTCTTGTTGTAAGACTGGAGTTGAAAGAAGAGCATACAGACACACAGACTAAGTGATGGCTTTTTGGGAGGCTATGGAGTCTGTTAGGATAAATATGGGCTTTAGCATAATTTCCTAACCAGCTCAGTATTGCTGGGTGGTGTGGTTTAAGTTATTTAAACTCTGTAAATCAGTTTCCTCAGCTGTAAAATGGGCATAGTCACATTTACATCCCGCATTGTGGTGGGAGGATAAATGAAATAATGCCTTTATGTTCGTGTCATAGTGCCTGGCATTAAAGAGTTACTCATTAGGGGCACCTGGGTGGCTCAGGGGGTTAAGCCTCTGCCTTCAGCTCAGGTCATGATCCCGGGGTCCCAGGATGGAGTGCCACCATCACGTCAGGCTCTCTGCTAGGTGGAGAGCCTGCTTCCCCCTCTCTCTCTGCCTGCCTCTCTGCCTACTTGTGATCTCTCTCTCTCTCTCTGTCAAATAAATAAATTAAATCTTTTAAAAAAAAGAGTTAATAAATAATCATATTATCTATTATTTATTGAGCGCTTACCTTATAATGGGAATGTGTGAAGCACTTTATACACATTTTAAAAACCCTGCTAATTTACAGAAAAGGGAACTGAGACTGAGAAAAACTCAAGACCTTGCCCCAGGTCATTGGCCAGTATTCAGACCCAGGTGTCTTTTCCAGCACTTAAATGAGAGTGTCATACCCATTACATGTACTTTTCCCCCCTCTGTTATATTGATAAAATGTCTTGATAAAACGACCAGTCTTTCAAAATTATCTTGGATGTAGAAGTTTGTCAAATGGAGTCATATCCTTTTTAAAAAAATCATGTCTAGCTATGATAATCAGGAAAAATGGTTCACATTCCTGTCGTCAGCATCCCAGCCAAGCTCCAAGGAGAGTTCCAATTAACGGAAAAAGGGAAAGAGGGTATTGTTTGCTCTGTTCCCTTACTAATCTCTTGGAGATCTTTTTATGGCTATCACCTCCCAGAAGTCATTTATCTCTGCACTTTCTGAACTACCACTGATGTTTCATGAACACTTTGAGGACACTGGCAAATAATATAGGACACAGCACAGTATCTGCTACAGATTGGGGCTCAGTGAGTGTCATTTGATTGACTAGGTGATCGGATGAATGGACGGATAAATGAATAAAGAAAGGATGGATGGGAAGAAGGGTAGGGGTTGAGCATGAGGTTGAGAGATGATTGTGACACTAGTCATGAGTTCTGTCTTTCCAAGAAATGCATTAATATCTCTCAGCTTACTTGTTACGAGCTCTTAGAGTGAAGAAATCACTCAATATCACTGTGGATTGCAAAGCAGGACTAGGAAGACCTGTGTACCAGCACACTACTTCCAAATGGAAAAGTCACATGCTCCTATCGCCCTCCAGGGCTCAAGATTTCCCATCCTTTCTGTTTTTATGGACCTAAATATTACAGTTACCACCACCACATTATCTCATTCCCATAGGTAAAGTAGTGTAAAGCAATCTAAGATGTAGGTTTTTGCCAATTTGTTTCTTGTTTCTTTTTATGAAGTTGGGAACTTTAACTTACTGTGTTTTGCTTTATTGCCCTTCACAGATAATGTCCTTTTTTTTTTTTTTTTTTTTTAATAAATTGAGGGTTTGAGGTAACTCTGCATTGAACAAGGCTCCTGGTACCCTTTTTCCATTAGCTCACTTTGTGTCTCTGTGTTACATTTTGGAAATTCTTGCCATATTTCAAACTTTTTCATTATGTTACATATGTTATGGTTATCTGGGATCAGTGATCACTCACTGAGAGCTCAGATGATGGTTAATATTTTTTAGCAATGAAGTATTTTTCAAATAAGTATATATATATTTAAACATAATGCTGTTGTGCCCTTTATAGATTACAGTATAGGGTAAATATAACTTTTATGTGCTCTGGGAAACCAAAGAATTTATTTGTCTTGCTTTATTGTCATATTCGCTTTATTGTGGGATCTGGAATCATAACCATGAAACCCCCAATGTATGCCTATATTTCCTGCTGTAACCAACTTTCCTAAAATAATGTCTGACACTTAGTAGGTGCTCAGCAAATGTTTTCTGGATGCTTAAGTGAGTCAATGTTCCTGTTTGATAACATTTAATTTTACAAGAGCTCTTTGTCAACCCTTAATATAATCACAGGATGCTTGAGACTTTGGGACTCAACCTGGAGAGTTTATTTCCCTCACTTTTCAGATAAGGCAGCTGTGTTTCAGAGAGATTACATTAGTTGTGCAAAATCACATTCCAGTCATTACAGCACTTAGATCAGAAATCGGGTTTCACATCTGTCAGACTGATGGATTTCACACTAATCCACATTTCTTCCTGTTTTTCTTATATCCACTCCTTACAATTATCTTTGTATAGTCACTATAATCTTGCTTTCTTTAGCTGTAAGAAACCCTCAATGTGTTTATTTTTTAATGTTTGTAACTCTAAATAAAGCTGTTCTTTGACTTTGGTCAGTATTAATTTTACTGGATAATGTAAATTAGTGTCACAAAGAACTAGAAGAAAGCTATTTCCATGAATACCAAATGAATGCCACCAGAAGGTGTCTGGCATTCCACAGAGACCCATGGTATAAGTATACACTCTTCCTTTGAACTTGCAAACAAACAAGCAGGCAGCAATATTTGGGCTTTTTCTACTCAAGCAATTTACCGCATGATGTTTTGGGTCATCTTTTTATCGCCTAGATTAACTGGTCAATTTCAGGGCTAATTCATCAACTTGACCAAAAATAATAAAGGGGATTTACACTCCAATTAGTTTGATTCAGACGGATTTTAACCCAGAAACAGTGCTTGACACTTTAAGATCCATTATTTCATTCACTTCTTCAGTCGTACCGTAGCCCCATTTTAGACCTGAGAGACTGAGGGTCCCAAATGATAACTTGCTTATAATCACATACTAAGAATAAAGTCAGGATTTGAAGCCACTTTTCTGTGTTTGTTTACTGAACATGTTGTGGTCTCTTTATTGTAATCTGCCATAATTGTGGGGGTGGTGAGTGGGAAGCAGACAGACAATAATAGTGACTATTGATTCTAGCGATAACATAAGTAACTGGGCTGACTCAGCTGTTAATTCACCTGACACGGTGATTATCAGAATAGATCCACATCTGCTTTTTTCTCAATGTCCTTGCTAAGGATAATAA
This sequence comes from Mustela nivalis, assembly GCF_964662115.1. Taxonomy (NCBI): domain Eukaryota; kingdom Metazoa; phylum Chordata; class Mammalia; order Carnivora; family Mustelidae; genus Mustela; species Mustela nivalis. Next base: position 103,108,584 of record NC_139024.1, read on the forward strand.
TGCTTCCGAAGATTTCCTGGTCTGACAATCTCAATTCACTACAAGATTAAGGACTTTTATCTTCATTTCCTCTGATTAAATATAATGCCTTAATATGTGGGATGATAACAGTTTCATCTTTTCAGTGCCTTCCTGTTCAGTCTTTCAGGGTAGGGCTTAAATTGTCTTGACCAATAAAGACATTCTAGGTTACATACAGACAAAAGGAATGGTGAGATGGGGGAGATCACTTGGTCTGCCAACTTTTCATTCTAGATAGAGGCATCGTCGTGAGCATCAGATTCCTTTATTGTCTTCAAAGAGTATAATGAAGTTTTTGTTTTGTTTTGTTTTAAAATCATGAACTTGGGATTTTTACCAGGGTTAAGAGTTCAGGCTCCAGAGACAGCATGACTTTCGTTTGGATATTAGCTCTGTGACAGCCTAGCTCTGTGAACTTTGGCTTGGAAAAAAACCCAGTTTTCTCATCTTCAAAATTGGAATGACATCAACAACAATAGTATGTTTCATATGCTTTATATCAGGATTAAATGATTTACTGCAGATAACAGTTCCTAGCTCATAGTAATCATTAAGTATGTATTATTATTTGATAAACTTAACCAGGACTCTGCTGAGCCTTCTCCTTTGCTCATATTATTTATTATAGGTGAATGTCAGTTACTATTTAAAAACATGAAAAATTAGAACTAAAAACAAATGAAGGAGCACTACATCAAAAACTAGTGATGTATTATATGGTGACTAACATAACACAATTAAAAAAAAAAAGAAACAAGCAACAATGCTGCTTTCTCATCATAGTCTGTCCATTCCCATTTCTAAAGTCAAATACCTTCTTCTTTTTCTTTGGGAATCACTGAATCACTGGATGTTATTGATAGATAATATTCTATACACATTAACTGCCAAAGAAAGAAATCAGAGAAATAGTTGGAATCTGTTTAGCTTTGTTGTTCCGTTTTTTTTACAGTATTTATAATGTCAATTGGACAAGTTCAAAGTTAACCAATCCATAAAAGTCTATGAAAAGTACATACAAGATTTTTCCAGATGTATTATAAAGAATAGCAGTCATTTTTCCTCCAAATGTTACTTTTTATTTCTTAAGAGACAGAATTTGAGAGAGAGTCCTGAGTCATAGATTACAGTTCTGTCTCAAAATGGCATTTTCTTCCTGAAAGAAGTTAACTATAGACAAGTGTTTATGTTCCTATGTTCTCTGAACCATCAGCAGAAACATTGAGCACCAGTGGGTAGAATGAGGGTGAGAGCTTTAGATGCAAAAAAAGGACGACTTGAAAATATGAGCCAGCTTACTGTTTGTTTTGAAATACACTAAAGCTTCCCCTGTTTGAATCCCTTTCTGGAAGACTAAGACACATTATATTTTAAAGCTACTAAAATATTTCATCTTGACCTCAATGGCTATGTGTGTGAGGTTGAGGAAAGGATTATTGGGGAGCAGTTAGCTAGAAGAATAGAATATGATGATCCTTTAGTAAGAACATTATAACATTTTAGTTACAAGGTGATAGAATATATATGAAATATTATTGTATTCTAAAACATCCATAGCCTAAACTATTTTTTTAAATATTTGTAGTTGATCAAGTAACATAATTAATTTGATTAATAAACTAGAAAGGAAGAACACCTGGGTGGCTCAGTCGGTTAAGCGTCTGCCTTCAGCTCAGGTCATGATCCCAGGGTCCTGGGACCAAGTCCCATTATTGGGCTCATTGCTCAGCGGGGAATCTGCTTCTCCTTCTGCCTGCTGCACCCCCTGCTTGTACCTGCCCTCTCTGTCTGAAAAACAAATAAAAAAAATCTTAAACAAACAAACAAACAAACAAAAAACCCTAGAATGGATCCTTGGCATTTGCTAAGGCCAAATATAAATGATAAACTTCTATATATCAAACTTGTACAATGTTACCTTATTTCCTTTTGTTTAATCCTAACGACCCTGCTGAAGGACATATTAATAAAGAAGACTGAAGTCTAAAGAATCAACAATCTTACAATGTCTGCTTAGCTAGGGTAGTTAGTACCAGGCACAGAGTAGACCAACTACCAGCATTCTCCCTGACTTTACAACTGAAGTGGAGAAAACTTTAAAACATTCAGGAAAAATCTCTTTTGTTAGGCTAGATCTGAAGTTACTAAAGCCATCAATGTTTCAATGACTATTTTAATTCTCAGGGACGAGTTATTTTATTGAGAAGCTGTTTGTTTTTCCAATTTATGTATGCTGAAAAGAAGAAAGAGATTACAGCCAAAACTTAGCCTGGTTGAAGCCAATTTCAAAACAAGAGACATGAGAATTTAGATGCAGATGTGAAGCAATTAAATATTTTCACCAGAAATAATTGGACTTTGGGAATTCAAAAACACACTTAAAAATATAGCTTATCCCTGGGGATAAAAATATATGTTTATAAAAAATAAAAAATTAAAAAATATATATATAGCTTATCTATTTAGATATATGTAATTGTTAAGTTTTGTCTTAGAACTTAGAAACAGTAAAACTAATTTCATACCACATTTTAAACTTTAGTCTCCCTACAGGACTTTACACCTGGAATTTAAAGACTGATGCATGAAAGATTGATTTATTTCAGCCTTCTCAGTGATCAGGGTGGCTGTCTGCATATATTCTGGTTATCGATTTTGAAGGATAGCTATGCTTTCATCCAGATTATCTATTTCATTGTCTCAACCATCATCTTATTTTGATGTTCTTCTTTCTAAAATACTACCTATTATTAAAGTAATTACCTCTGAATATTTTCTTGCAGCAGTGCTTTATAGCATTCTGGTATCTTACAAACCACATTTACTTTGATATGTTAGGAAACTAGAGTATGTGATTAGAGTTAAATATTAAAAATACAAATTAAGAAGAATGTTAATTTATTTTGTTCTGAAAGCTTATTAACTGAAGAAAACTCTGATTTTCTATCTATTTTGAGTATCTTGTGTCAGCAATATCATGTTCATACCACACCTCATTAAGTAAAGTAATTTAACAAAAACTGTATCCAAATGAATGCTAATAACCTACAAAAGCACAAATAAAATTGAATTTGTATGAAGAAGTGTTTGCCTATGTCTAGACACTAAGTAATCATTAATTTCCGCATATTCCCTAGAAATAATTAGAAAATTTCATTGTTTTGCTCAACTTTGGATTTTCAAGAATACCATATAAAATTAAAGACAAAAAATATGCAATAAATCTTAACTTTTCCCCCAATTGTCATCTTTTCCAAGAAAATTTAGCACTACCTCGAATCAACTTGCCATTTATTTCCTTATTCTTTCCATGATTTTCATAAAGTTTCATATCAGATTATTCTCCACATCAGTACAGAATGAGTTCTTAAAATTAGGAAGGAATTTGAACCTGAGGAGAAAGTCATTATTAGTCATAATAACTAATGATATTCTTTTAGCAATTATTACATTTTGAAGGCACATATTTCCTATAGATGCTCCTGAATCAATCATTAACAAATGTTGATTCTGTCATTGGTGAGATACTGTTTTGTTTTGATTTTTTTTTTTGAGATTTTATTCATTTATTTCATATAGAGAGATCACAATTAGGCAGAGAGGCAGGCAGAAAAAGAAGGAGAAGCAGGCTCCCCGCAGAACAGAACAAAGAGCCCCCTGTGGATACGGGGCTGGATCCCAGGACCCTGAGATCATGACCTGAGCCAAAGGCAGGGGCTCAACCCTGAGTCACCCAGTGCCCCGGTGAGGTACTATTTTGAGCCCCATGGTACCAGGGGCTGTGCCTTTGGGAAGTAGTTTTCTCACACGGTGGTCTGCTAGTTACTTAGAAATTTTAGAATTCAGTCTACCATTACACATGGGCTGTTCTTTAGGCCGTATGTATAACATGGGCAATTTTCAGGAAGAAGATGGTTTTTAAAATTTTTTTTAAATGCGGGGCACTTGGGTGGCTCAGTGGGTTAAGCCTCTGCCTTCAGCTCAGGTCATGATCCCAGAGTCCTGGGATCGAGCCCCGCATCTGGCTCTCTGCTCAGCGGGAAGCCTGCTTCCCCCCTCTCTCTCTGCCTGCCTCTCTGCCTACTTGTGATCTCTCTCTCTCTGTCAAATAAAATCTTTAAAATCTTTAAAAAAAATTTTTTTTTAAATACTTTAATTTTCACATGACATTTTTCTGTTAGACAATGATTGGTCCTAATGTGGATAAACTTTTTAGGCAGTACCTCAACCCTCAGGAAGTTGCAGTTCTTCAGTGATCTTCTGCTGGCATCTATATCACTGATTCCAGTTCTTACACAAACAGCTTTGTCTTTAATGCCTTAAGTATTTGTTTATATGTCTGTTTATTTGTTGGTTTCTCCAAAATATAAGCTCTATAAGGGCAGAGGGTTTGCCTGTTTTGTTTTACACTGTTTCATTTTCAGCTGCACATTAAACAAACATTTTCTCTGTCCTTAAGAAATTCAGTTATTTTCCTTCATAATGCTGAAGAGTAAGTGAGCTAAATTTTGTCAATTTGCAATTTTAAAAATATTGAAATTTTAATCAAAGTCAGTCATTTTGCAGTAAGACTTATAGTCTCTTTAATATGAGTTTATTAGTATAGGTTTGGCTATAAAGATAAAAAATATAGTGATTATGAATCTCTTAGAAAAATTCTTGCCACAATCATTCATTGCTGTTGGCTTCTCGCCCCACCCCCAACTTTGTGTGTAGTGTAGTTTTTGATTTGTGGGATTTATTTTGTTTTTAAAAACTGCTTAATTTAAAAAACTATACACTATAGTTATGTGTATCAAACATCAAAATTGTATAAAAATGTGTGCTTTGAGGTGCTTCTCACCTACTTTGGTAATTATTCTTTCAAATTTCTCACTTATTCTTTATATAAATAGGCTCAGAAGACCTAATTCATTAGTAATATTAGTGATTATTTTTGTTGAGATTTCATATATGTTATACATTTAAGACAATATCTCTTCTTTTCGAGTTTTTGTAATGAACCGGAGTGTTAGTCATTATAGTCTGTTATTGGAGAGGCAATGGCTCTGGAACCAGATGCTTTGAATTATCATTCCAGTTCTGCTTTACAAGATGTATGGCTCTGTAAATTCAGTCAGTGACTCTGAGCTAAATTTAGTCATTACAAAGGAGAAATAATAACATTTACCTCTTAAAGATTAAAAGAAATGTGGTAGCCATGGATCTATGACGGTCCCCTGTTTTTTTCTTCTTATTCTTCTTTTTCTTCTTCCTCTCCCTCTTCTCCTTCTCCTTGTCCTCCTTCTTCTGTAATCTCTGCACCCAGTATGAGACTTGAACTCATGACCCTGAGATCAGAGGTAGCATCCTTAACTGAGCCAACCAGGTGCACTGAAACTGTCCCTTTCTATTAAGGGAGAGCACATCTGGATCAGTAAAGACACTATAAGGGTCTCTCCCCTATAAGGCAACAGATGTTCCTTGAAGAGTAGCCCATCTCCTCTCCTGACTTCTAGACCAAAAATTCGGGTTAAATCTCAGCATAATCTGAGTGGTGATGAGCTAAGCCTGATAATGGATGAAAGATTTTACATCCAAAGGAGCTGTAAAGATGGATCCAAAGAATAAGCTGGATTTTGAAGAAGCTTGATCAAGTGGCCAGAATGTAAGTGTAAATATGTAAGAATCACTGACTTGGGTGTCTTTCTTAGAATTTTAGGATTTAACACTATAGCAAGGACCCTCAGAGATATGGTGAAGTCAGTGTTAGAGTGGCTCTTAGAAGCCTGGAGAAAGTGAGAGCCCATGCCAGCGTGGATCTACCCATTTCCCTGGTAGTGGAGAAAGAAGTAAAAAAAAAAAAAAGCTCAGAGAAGTGAGCACGCCGAAATGTAAGACCAGAAAACCAAGCAGAGGCTCGAGGACACATCATTAAGACCATCAAGAATGCAGGATGTTAAGCAACTGCCTTCCGCTCAGGTCATGATCCTGGAATCCCAGGATTGAGTCCCCCAGTAGGCTCCCTGCTCGGCAGGGAGTCTGCTTCTTCCTCTCACCTTTCTCCTCGCATGCTCTCTCTCTCTCTCTCTCAAATAAATAAAATCTAAAAAATGCATCAGTGGTGGGTGATTATGACCTGTCAATATAGGTTCATCCTTGGTGATAAATGTACTAGTCTGGTGAGGGATGTTGATAATGGGGGAGGATACGCATGTGAAGGGGCAGATGCTATTTGGAAAATCTCTGTGCCTTCCTCTCTTTTGTTGTGAACCTAAAACTATTCTAAAAACTAAAATCTTTACCAAAAAAAAAAAAAAAAATTGTGCCCATAGTAGGAGTATCAGCATCGCTAAGACTTCAGTGCTGACTCTCCTCTGCAGGCCAGAGATGATGGCAGGAGAAGTACTCACAGAATGGGGCTCAGTAAGAGCAGAACGAATAATGGGTCTTGAAGAAATAGAGCCTATTTGGAAGTGCTTGATTGCCCGAAGCTAGGTCTTTGCAATTTCTATAATGATGGGCAAGGATGACTGACAACCACAGGACCTTGACTTGCAAGGAGTTGTGGGAATGTTTAGTGGGATCTTTAGGGACAGAATAGACGGACAATCAAAATGGGAACTGCTTAACATGTACACACAGTAGAAGGTAAAAATGAGGAATGATATCACAACAATGCAGCAAGTGTAGACTGTGAAGTTTCCTTCAGGCTTTGTGGCAGATCCCATGGAGTAGGACATAATGATGCAGTGTGGGATTTATAAAAAGACCTAGTGGAAAAATTACAATATGGGCCCCTGGGGTTTGGGAGCAAGGCAATGCCATTTGCAACAAAGCAACCTCCTGAGAAACCACCCCTGCTATGTTACTGAGCCCTGATAGAGACAGAACCCTTGTCCATAATGTAACAAGGGACCATGCATTCAGAACTATTCATTTTAACTGGGCACTGTTGGACACACCAAGTCATAAAGTTAACAGGCCCATCAGTATTCCATCATAAGATGGAAATAGTACATCCTGGTTGAGCCTGAGAATGACTAGAGGACGTGAGTATAAGGCATAAGCCGGTATCCCAAACCACCATGTCACTCATCACAATTGCACCAGTGCACCTTCCCCAGTTTGCACCTGAGGCCTGATTTGTGGAGGACAGGGTGTGGGGTTGGGATTCCATATGATCACCTGAAAGAGGGAAAAAGTCCTAAGCTCAGCTTATGGACAGTTCAGTTTGTATGTGGATATAAGCTGAAAATTGATGTTGGCTACATTATAGTAATATTCAGGGGTGGCTTAGAAATTCAGTGATGAGGATGATCTTTCCTCGTGGGTGGAAATGCAAGAAATTGACAGGTTTTCTACTTTATAGGGAAAGAAGAGTGATCTGAGGTGAAAACATACACAGATTCTTTGGCAGTGGCAATGACCTAGGACTGGAAAATAAAAGGATTAGATTAGTCGAGATAAGGCAGTCGGGAGTAGAAATATGTGGAAAGTCATATGGAAGGAGATGAAGAATCTGGAGATTTTTGTATCCTAAATCAATGCCAACAACAAATCATTTTCCACTGCAGAGGTACTGCATACCTAAGTACACAAAATGATTTGGCTAACGACTTTAGCCAGCTTTGTCATCAACCACCCGCCCCCAGAACTGGTGTAATGGACATATGAACAAAGTAGTCACCGTGGCAGAGATGGAGTCTACAAATTGGCCCTGTTGCATGGATTCCCACTTATACCAAAGCTGATCCAGCTACTGCCACATCTGGATGTCCAATTTTCCAGCAAAAGATACCAAGTGAATGCTTGTTAACAATTCAGTTACACTAGGGATGCTCTGTTCCAAAAGGTCCAGGAATTCACTCCCACAGGGATAGATATCTATTATAAATATGCATATACTTATGGGTCTGACTTTCCTTTCAATAAATATTTAGACAGCACCATTATCTGGAGGTTTACTAAAAGTCTGATCCATAGGCATTGAATTCCTCACACCACCACCCAACAGAGAAACGACAATAAATGTGGTATAGGAATGGACAGATACCACAGGATCCACTGACTGAATCATATGCCACACCATCCAGAGGCACCTCTTCTCACAGAATACTGGAATGGCCTTCTATTGGAGAGCCAGCTTGAGGGCAATACTGTGTGAAGAGGCATTGCCATACTTTAGGACATAGTAGATACTAAGTCAGAAGTAAATAGGAAGAATATGTGGACTCAAGTACCAAGAGGTAGGAAAGGAATGGAGCCATTTACCGTCTACTCCTAACTCCACTGTGGAACTTTCCATTAGTGGTTCGAGGCTGCAAAGGGGCAAACTCTTGCCAAGGAAAAAAGCAGAGGTACCATAAAACTAAAAGCTACAACTGCCACTTAGGCAGTTCAGACAGTTTGTGTCCAGAAAATACCAGGTAAGGAGGGCAGTCACCATCTCTGCTGCAATAATGAATCCACTTTCCAGAATTATATAAGGCCACATTTTTCATGAGGGAGGCAATATGTGTGGATTCCAGGTGATTCACTTTGACAACCTGTGATATTCCTTATTCCGTTTTAATAGTGAGTGGACAGAGGTGCCTGACTGGCTTAGTCAGTTAAGCCTCCAACTTTTGGTTTTCAGCTCAGGTCATGATCTCAGGATCCTGGGATGGAGCCCTGGGTTGGGCTCTGCACTCAGTGGGGAGTCTGTTTCTCTGCCTCACTTTCCCTCTCCGTCTGCCCTTCCCCCTGTTTATGTGCTCTCTCTCTCTTTAAAATAAATAAATAAATCTTTAAAAAAAATAGTGAGTGGACATATGCAGCAATCCTAGTTTGAAAAAGGTAGGATTGAGTATGGCTCAGAATCATCAAGAATAAGCTTTTGGGTTCTAACACCAGGGAAACCAGCAGGACCTACAATTATTGTTCAAAGACTAACCACAGAGACAGGTCTATGATTTGTCCTCCTAACATACTGTCATTAAAATCTCTCTCAGGAAGAGAGATCCACAGGAATGAATGGATACTTTCTGGAAATCTGTGAAGGAGAGATTTTATGAGACATACAAGGGGTGGACTGTGGTGGTCATGGAAGTGTACCACGTGGATTTCCCTTCTAGGAAATAGTTGGCAAATGACCTCTAGTTGCTATACTTTTATTTATTTATTTATTTATTTATTTATAATAAAAATTTTTTAAAATTTATTTATTTGACAGAGACCACAAGCATGCAGAGAGGAAAGCAGAGAGAGGTGCGGGGGGGGGGGGTGGTTGGAAGGGAAGCAGACTCCCTGCTGAGCAGAGAGCCAAATTCGGGGCTCGATCCCAGGACCCTGGGATCATGACCTGAGCCGAAGGCAGAGGCTTTAACCCACTGAGCCCCCCAGGTGCCCATTGTTGCTATACTTTTAGTATCCATTGTAGCATTCCTGTAAAGCCCATGCTCTCCTGGGCTTCCCCCATCCCATAATGGAGGACAACAGAGGTGCTATATAGAGCCAGGTAATTCTGGCCTGATCTAACACTCTGCTTATGTGCAATTTTTCCTTTGGCACTGCACTGCTCCACTACCCAACCTTTCTTCCTTCCTTCTCTCCTTTCACAGATATCAGCAGCAGCATCTGAAGGCTTTTCCTGATCTCGCTTCTTCTTTTTATCCTCTGCAGGCATTTCTTCCAGCAAATCACTTGCACATCTAATTCTTGGCATCTACTTCTCACAGGAATAAAACTGAGACATTAGATAATGCTTCCTATATAAGTTCTAATCATTGTGATTCAAACTAAGCACTCAAAAATGTTGTTTTTAAGTCCTTATCTGTTAGTATATGTTTCTAATACATTATAGAAATTGCTTATGTCTTAAGCCATTTTCTGATACCTCCTAACCATGGAGCTATGAATATTTTGCATACCTGTAAGGTCTGATTATATAAAAAATATATTATACTGTACTTATTTATTTGAAATAACAAATATTCATTTATATTATTTGCCAAATCCATAATCTATTATAGAAGTATAAAGAAGCAACATCCAAATATAGTGTATTTTATAATATAACTCATTTCTGCTTATAGATACCTTATTTTTAAGTAAGGCGTGTTCTTTCTGGAATCCATTTCTGATCATTCAAAAGTTGAATAATAAATACTTGAAATAGAAAAAAATCTTTTACATAGTTTTCACTTGAGTCACTGTCACTGAATAAAATAGAAATGATAATGTTTTTCATTTGGATACAATCATCCTCAAAGGCAAATACATGTAGTTATTATTGCAGGTATAGGGAGTAGGTTGGTTGATCTACTACTTAGCTGATAGTGGCAGTAATCTGTTGCAGTGAGTTGAACTGAAAGCATGTCAAAAATAGAGTAATTACAGGGTACCTGGGTGGCTCAGTTGGTTGGGCGACTGCCTTCAGCTCTGGTCATGATCCCAGAGTACCGGGATCAAGTCCCGCATCCGGCTCCCAGCTCTCTGGGGAGTCTGCTTCTCCCTCTGACCTTTTCCCATCTCATGCTCTCTCTCACTCTTTCTCTCTCTCTCAAATAAATAAATAAAATCTTTTTAAAAAAATAGAGTAATTACAGCTAAGTTTATTTTACTGATAGCCAGTGTGCAAAATAAAAGGACATTAATAATGCTGACCTCATCACTTTTGCATTTGTCTAACAAGAATGAAATATTTTAAGTCGCCACTATATCAATTTTGGATTTGTGGTTTTTTTTAAGATTACATTTTCTTTAGGGATTTGTTTTACATGTGTATAAAAGGTATATATTTTAGACATCTGGTCAAGAAAGAAGGTGCAAGGACTGTTTCTCTTCATGCTAATGTTTGCTATCAGACCCAGGGTTGATTTCTGATGTATGTTTGGGTTGCTTTTCCCATGCATATACTCTTGACAAGGACTGTAGACCTTGCTAAGTAGCTCCGAACCCTGAACTATATCATGTGACCTTTCTTTGTGGCCAAAGTCGCATCACTAGTCCTCTTTTCTCTTTCTAGTTTGCTTCCTAACTTCAGCGGTCTGCTTGAGGTTCCAGCTAAGAGAGCCTGGAGTTAATTTCAAATTCATTGTGTTCTGGAGTAAAGACTGTGGTTGGACCTTGTCCCGAGCTTTTTAGAGGAATCCTTTAAACTCCTTGGATTGTCCAAGTGATAGGTGTGTCTTTGTTCCTTCTGGGGGGCCTTTTGAGCTGCACTTGGGTTTATGCTAATAAGATAACCCCTGGAGTGCCTTTAGATAGTTTATGCCAACCCAATGAGCCAGAATGGGGGCTGGCCACGCAGGAAAGACCAACCATGTAAGTAGAAGTTTCAGTCCTGTGACATCAGCCTGATCTCCGGGGAGGGGAAGGAGGTTTGAGATTAAGTTCAATTTTATAGCCAGTGATTCTGCCAGTCATGCCTCTGTAATGAAACGTCAATAAAAAATCATGTACAACGATGCTCAGTTCAGCCTCCTGAGGGGCTGACACTCATCGATATCCTGAGAGGGTGATACATCTTGAGGACACAGAAGCTTTAACGAGTGGGAAGCTCCCACATCTTCCTGCATGTTTCTTCATAGAGCTCATTCTGATTTTTATCCTTTACATCTAGTGCTTTCCAGAATTCACTAGATGATTTCTAATGAATTATCAAACCTGAAGGAAGAGTGCGCAGCTCCAAATTTGAGTAACTCGGCCCCAAGAATGGGTGGCCTGGGAACCCTAGAGCTTATGGCTGAAGGGAGAGCAGTCTTGTGGGAGACTGTGCCCTTAACCTTTGAAGTTTGACTGAATTTGGATTGTTAGCATCAGAACTGCATTGCACATTCTTTAAAGCCTGAAGCACAATCTCCTTTAATAGCCAACCAATGTATGAATGTGGAACTTTCTGTTTCTCTTCCCACATTTTCCACCATTCAGCCCTGTTTCTTCTTCCTTTGTAACGTTTTTCAGAGGCATCTCCTTTACTTTGTGTTTTGCTGTCACACTTGTATCCCTTTTTGCTTGGGCTAGTTCACTACAACGTAAGCTGGTCTATCCTTGTTGCATTCTTTTCTGTATTGTTAGTCGAATGTATCTCTCTTCCCCTCTCTTCAAGATCCAACAACTTTTTCAGAGATAATCTATTTAGTGCCCACTGCAAAAACCCCTCACATAGCAGGCAATCATTTATTTGTTTAATAAATATCTCCTGGCTGTTCAAACTCTACTGCTCCAAGGAACCCTACAACTTGGTTCCGACACATCTCCTCAGTTCTGTTTTTTTTACTTCCATAAATTAATCCCTTGTTCCAACCCAGTTCTTTGCTCCCAAATAATATGGGCCCTTCTCCATTCCACTGAGCCACCTGCCTGTCTGAAATGCTCCTTTTCCTTGACCACTTGTCTAAGCACCACCTCTAGGAGCCTTCATGGTCTCCATTCCTCAGGGATGGCTCTCACCTCTGAGTTCTCTCAGTACACCCTGTAGGCCTATTGTGTGTATTGTATGCAGTTCTCATTTAGCTCTTAGTCTGGACCACCTAGGATTTTACATTATTCCAGGTTCTTTTAAAAACCAACAGTCTTGGGGTGCCTGGGTGGCTCACTCAGTCAAGGGGCTGCCTTAGGCTCAGGTAGTGATCCCAGGGTCCTGGGATGGAGCCCCACATCAGCTCTTTGCTCAGCAGGAAGCCTGCTTCTCCTCTGCCTACTATTCCCCCTGCTTATGCTTGCTCTCTGGCTCTTGTTCACTCGCTCTCTCTGTGTCAAATAAATAAAATCTTTAAAAAATAAATAAATAAAATAAAACAACAATAAAAATCATACCATGATCTTTTGAAAACAGGCAAATGTAATATAATTTCTTGTGATCATGAGGACTAACACATGTAAAAGGTGCATCAGATTTCCAGTTTGTTGATAACCTTTCTTTTATTCTGTCTAATTAGTGTAAGCAGTCAAGCCTGATTTATAAAAACAATGAAGGTAGGGAAAATACCTTAGCTACTAATTCTTCAGCTATTCTAATCAACCCAGTATTTTCATATCTGAAACTTTAGAGGTAGTATTGTTCCATACTGTCCTCTTTGTAGCCGGAATTATGGAGAATTTATTGTCCTTCAGTAGGGCACGTGTGATTTTTCATTATTTGTTCTAATCTGAATTTTTCTCACCTGAATCTTCAAAGTCAGCAAAAGCTCACATTTTCCACCGTGGAATGAAGCAAAAAATGCACTTAGAAGCATAATAGGGCATCCCTCACAGGTTCCAAACAGGGAAGAAACTAAGCCCCAAACTGTATTTAAATAATATAGTCTTTTTAGGGAGTTTTGCAGTCCTTACTTTAGCATATCTTCTTAAATCACCTGCAATCTTTGGCAATCTTTGTTATTTTGTGGCAATGGGAAGAAAAACAAGATTCAGTTCTCACTAATCGAGAAGGATGCACAATTCAGCATTCATTCAGTAGAGACCTGCCTTAGGAAGAAATGGTCTTTGGTCAGCAAAACACAACTTTTTAGAAAAAAATCAAACCTGAAGTTGACTACAGGGAGTTGACTAAGTTTACTTTTGGGCAAATGGGTCCTGGGGTCTGCATTTGTTTTATAGAGGTTTATATATTCTGAAACAGACAGATCAATAATAATATTGAAAAACTAGGGTATTATAAAGCTGAATTTTAAAGTACAGCACATCTAATCTGTAAATAGAGATGAATGTGTTTGGAAATAAAGATAAAGGGAGTAGTGAAAGCTTACTTCTCTGAAAAATGTTAATGTTAGATATATTAGATCTAAATTTATTAGATAAATTTCAAATTTCCTAATAAGATTCCACATTATGTTTACTTACTGTCAGTAGAAGTACATTTTTTACAGATCTTGCTTGGTCAAATATAATCTTGTAGTGATTCCATATTCTTACACCTGACTTAATGGTTTCTCTCAGATAGTTCTTTCAACAATTTACACATTAAGGGGTCAGTACACATTTAAAAACACTCAGTGGGGAATTTGAAAATTAACTCCTATCAACTCAAAGGGATAGCAGAATTATGTACTGATATAATGGTCTTGTAGAGAGCAAGATGGAGTCACTCATGTCAACAGGGCCTGTGTCAGGTGATAATGTAGGTAGTAAAGGATACTGCAGCTACAAATTATCCCCAAGACCAGCCTCAGCTGATGACACCCCAGAACCAATAGCAAACAGAAAGGTAGAGTCGGTTCACAGGGGCCCAAGACTGATTAAATCCCCTTTAAAAGGGGAGGATTTTTATAGCAAACTGTCAGACTCTTCAGACATGACATTTCTACGTATGACCATTTTGAAAAGGCAGCTGCCACCAAAGGCTCTGCCCGACTGATCTCTGAATAGAACCGAGATCCTTCACTGCTTGAACATAACAAGCAGTAAGTGCCGAGAGCTGACCCAGACTGGAGTGAGGCCTTATTTCAACTGTGTGCCCAATGAGCAGGGTTTGGTCTGTTAACCTCCTTCCCCCTGTGTATCTTATTTGTTGTGTGAGTTGTCCTATGTTCTGCTCTGCGTGCCATGTAAGAAGCCCAAGTTAATCACATGGTGAAATGTCAATGAGTTTGGAATCCCGAACCTGCTTTGTAATTACATTAACTTTGTTTTATGACTGAATGAAGCTGACATTGTGGAAAGACACAATTTGTGTGTGCCTTCATACGTGCTCATGACGGGTCTATGAAATGAGACAGTGGCTGAAAATTTCTTACTCCTGCCTTTTTTGAATTCTTTGTTAAGCATTATACTGAGCTGGTAAGAATTCAGACTAGTAGAAAGAAACAGGTATGCACATATTTTAGACACTTGTTTATTTTCAAATTTTACAGATGTACGATGGGGTCTGATAGCTGAAGATCATGCTTGTACCAAAGTTGATTTCAAGGGTGAGAGGCAGAGCAAAACTGTAGATGAAAGACTGCTTCCTGGTGAGGGCCCACAGCTCCAACTATTGAAGGTTCCAGTGTCTTCTGCAGTGAGCAGGACGGTCTCTCGAGGAAAGTACCTAGAACCAAACCAGAGGTATATGATTGAGGAAAGCTTTTTTGGGGAATTTGTCACATACAATAAAGGGTTGTATTATGGCAACAACACAGTGTCTGCTTACAGAGCAGAGTAAATTCTGAATGGATGTCTGCAATGAAGAAGTGCAGACTGGGTACCAGTGGAGCAGGTTTTCTGTTTTAGGGGTCTTTGGACTTTGGGCAAGAGGAGACTGGCCAGGAGACAATGACAACAGTGATAAGCAAGGAAAGATTACATCATATCACTAAAAGGGAAGATCTGGGGACATCTGGGTGGCTTAGTCAGTTAAGTGTCTGCCTTCAGTGTCGGTCATGATCCCAGGGTCCTGGGATCGAGCCCCACATCAGGCTCCCTGCTTAACAGGGAGCCTGCTTATCCTTCTGCCTATCCCTCTCTGTTCTCTCTCTCTCTCTGACAAATAAATTAATAAAATCTTTAAATAAATAAATAAATAAATAAAAGGGAAGAGCAAGGCTCTATGTATGAGGGATAGAAACTGCTGCAAAGAATGGCATATTGGAGTTCAGGGCATATATCTAGGGCTGAGTTGAGTGTTAGAGGCTTATGTCAGGATTCTGCATATGTTACCTATTTGTCTTTTTTGGTTTGGTGACTTTTTAGACTCCAGAGTGATTTTTAGACTCTAATGTTTTAGAAACAAATTATTTTGAGTTGGAAGCTAAAGTTTATCTCTCCCTTTCTTTGATGAAAATCTCACTATTTCCCAAGAAGTTCAATTTGATCCAAGTTTAGAAGGTAAGAGAAAGACAAAGAAAGAGATGGAGATAAAGGCAGCATTTTACTTAGAAGAGATACATCAGTAAGTTTTTGGAATGAGAAATATAGTCCCTAACTTAAGAAATGTCTTTCTTTCTGTAATCATTTTTCAGCATTTCCTTTGGTAGGTATTAGAGTTATAAAGATGAATAGGACTGTTTCTGCTCATTAGAAACTTACATCCTAATGGGGGATACAGACATATAAGCAAAAGATGACCATACAGTATGTTCCATTTTCTGATGGATTTGCTGGAAGTACTCTGAGAGGAGAGTTGTACCTAACCCACACCAGGGACAAAGGAAAAGGGTCAGAAAATATTTTCAAGACAGTAGGGGCTGAACCAAATTTAACCATCAAATATATGTGCTCAGGAATTTGTGTACAAGGCTATCTACTGAGTTGTGACAATAAATATATCAGTGGCCTTCAAATATGAGTTAGTATTAGACCTGAAATGCAAACTAGGGAATTTTGATTTGATAGAAATGGGAGATCAGTTAAGTTTTTTTTTTTTTTTTAAGATTTTTATCTATTTATTTTACAGAGAGAGATCACAAGTAGGCAGAGAGGCAGGCAGAGAGAGAGAGGGGAGGAAGCAGGCTCCCTGCTGAGCAGAGAGCCCAATGCGGGACTCCATCCCAGGACCCTGAGATCATGACCTGAGCCGAAGGCAGCGGCTTAACCCACTGAGCCACCCAGGCGCCCGATCAGTTAAGTTTTTAAGTTGGGAGGAACAATATGGCAGAAATACTTCGCAGGCTCTCAGGCAGTAGGGCAATTAGGTGAAAGGGGATTGAGGGAAGAGAGGGAAGCAGTGTCAACCACTTACATGTGAAACAGCAGAGATCTGAATCTCAGATGATTGTTGTGGGGAAAACACAAATCGTCAGAATGTGAGTCTGCATTCTGAGTGTATTTCAAATGTTTTTTCCTCAAGAATGGGCATTTGATTGAAACTGGAGGAGAGAAGAAAGCCATAAATCAATCAACAAGACAACCCAACTGATAACTGGTTTGAAGACTGAAACTCTCTGAAGATGTAAATACAAACTTTGAAAGAGACATGGAAATAGATGAAATGGAGAGGGTCGAAGTTGGTTCCCAGATGCAGCTATCAATGTCCACTTATATGCCCATTTATTTCTTTCACAGGGCTGCTGTTGATGAAAATACTCTGGAAGAAAATGGGAATGGTAAAGTGTATGAAAAGACTTGCACCAAGCAACATGAGTTTAGCCAACAGAAATTTGTGTGTTGAGGTGAAGTTTAATATACCTGGTAATTAGTAACTATTATTTTAATACCAAATGATCTTTAGAAAAAAAATGTGTCATATGGTACTTGGAATGGTCCTACTATGAGAAGGAAGCCCACTCAAAATAATTTATCATGATAAATATCATGGAGAAATAGGGGAAGGAAATACTTAATGAGTGCTTGTGATATTCCAGATACTGTGCTAGGTGCTTTATTAGAACAAAATGTTTCTCAAATTAGAATGTGTATATATTTCCTTTTATCATTTTAGTTGGACAGTTTGATGGAATGATATTAGTCCTCCTAAGAAGATTATAGCATAGACAATTTTGAAAAATAGTTTGGATACAAAAAGTAAATGTTAAGATCCATTTAAAAACATTCAGGCAAATGATTGTGAATGGTATATTCTTGATTATATATATATTTTCTACCTCCGTTTATATGTAGCTATATTTGTTGGCACCTATGCTTTAGGGTCAGTCCCTATGAGGCTGGCAAACGCTGATCGCCCCATTGGTAGAAGTTACTTTCTGACAGGGCCACTGTCCTTCAGTATGGATTGCGTCAAAATCAACACTGCCACTAAAAAATTTAAAAAGTAGGTATCTTACAGATCTCAATTTGAAATAATCATCTCCATATGTGAAGGAGTTTCACAAATTTATATTTGTGAAAATATAAATGAAAGCCAATATTCTCCTTCTTTAAACATTCTAATTTATCTGAGTTATCTTTTTTGAAGTATTCATGATTTGAGGTAAAAAAGAAAATTGAACTGAGTAAAAGCCTACTTAGAACAAAATAAATTACCCTTTGATATTGAGTGTAGCAACCTAGTATTTGAGAAAAACAGAACTTCACAAAAGCTTAATATATTCAGAATTTGACAAAGCATGACCCATTTACTGAAGCAGAAAATGCACCACAGGTTTTTCAATGTTTCTTTTTTTTTTTTTCAAAAGCAGATAAATCATATTTATCAGTGAAATAAAAGAACTGCTTCTAGACTTACTTATTTAGGAGAAAATTGGGAAAGAAATAGAGGAAGAAAAAAACAAGAATTTTGACTCAGAAGATACTCCCCAAATAAAATATGGTAGGTTTTAAAGGTTTCATAGGAATTTCAAAATGGGGAAATAGTTAATGAATTTATCTAAAAAGATAATAGTTATTGCAGCTTCCTTGAAGCCCTGCAGATTCCGTGAGGATATTGAACTGTTTACAGAAGCCACATGTTCATGTTACCATTTTTCACAGGAAATTTCTGAGTTTTTTGTCAGGATTTTAAATATACTGGAAAAAGGATACAAAACCTTACTCTGACTTAATTAGTCTCCTAAATATTCATCTTAGTGATAGCAGTTTTTACATTTTCTGTATTACTAGTTTAATTGTCTTTCCTCTGCATGCACCAGTTTAATTGTCGATTCCTTGAAAATGGGGAGTTTCGTCTTACACACCCTCACATAGCCTGTCCCTTGTACTGCATTTAACACAAAGCAGCTGTATCAACAAACATTTGTCAACTGTAAGATCGAGGAAATAAAAATGAGAGTCCATGGACATTTCTTCATAAAAAAAGAGTATATATGAACATGTAGATTGAGATATTTTTGTATTAAACAAGAATTTAAAATAGACAAATACAACCACTGATTGTGTTTAAATATTTTCTTCTTCCAAAAAGAACTTAACATAAAAGAAAACTCATTTCATTTATATCACTTAACAATTTTATAAAATACTAAAAAAGCATGTAATTGTAATTAATATTCCTTTAACAACTCAAAGTAATGAATGTTATGTTGATAAGCTAGGAGACTGACAGAGATTTCACTTCTCAGCCTTATTTTTAGACTTTTGGACCATTTAGCTTTTTTTTTTTTTTTAGATTGATACTTTAAGCCAAAGTCAGAAGTGGGACTACAAGTGAATTTTCTTTTTTTTTTTTTAATTAAAAAATATATTTTTTTAAATTTATTTGACAGAGACACAGAGAGAAAGGGAACACAAGCAGGGGGAGCAGGAGAGGGAGAAGCAGATTCCTGCCCAGCAGGGAGCCTGATGCAGGGCTCAATCCCAGGGTTCTGGGATCATGATCTGAGCCAAAGGCTGTGGCTTAATGACTGAGCCACTCAGGTGCCCCTGCAACTGAGTTTTCTAACAGTGTGGGTAAATTTTAAAAGATACAGAAGGATTAAAAAAGTCTTTTGGTGTGTTGGGGGAGAGTCTTTTATTTTAAATGCAGTTCCTTTATTCATTACAATTACTCCCAATGGCCTGATGGAACAGATCAGATGTGGCTGGAATGAGTTGAGTCCACAGTGCTATAGATGAAATTTAAAAAAAAAAAAATATTCGAAATCCCTTTTGGGACCCTTGAAAACCATTTCTAGTCTAAAGCTACAGGGCAGAAATGATCAATAATGGTGGCCATTTGGCTCATTCATTTCTTTTAATGAACACACTCACAACTCACTAAAAGCATTCTTATAGGACTGGGATGGATTTCAATTCTCTGGTGACTGACAGAAATAGAGCCTTTGATAAAAACCTAGAGGGAGTAGCACCGCGCCCCACCATTCCTTCCTTCTCCTCATTTTTACAACGCAGTCCTGTTTCACTCAGAAAAATATGTCATCTTGGTACAGACTGACAAGCAGTTGATCGGCAGCTATTAGCAAAATTCTCCCCATGATTCTTAATGCAGTTTATTTTAGGAAAGAATCCCAAAACTGTGGATGCATTTCAAATAGGTAAAGTCTAGTAAATGCAGGAATAAAGACCTCAAGAAAAAATGGGCACTGAGCTGGTTTAATCATTTTATTAATATTCAGTAGGATCATTTCCATTTCTGTAGTCACTGCCCCAGTTCAAGTAAGCATTAATTTGTATCTAATAAAGTGCCATTAATACTGAGGATCCTTATAAATTGCTTTGGATAAATGAACAACATCTGGATTATTGCATCAGTCTCTTAACTTGTCTCACTTATTCAAGTTTCTTCCAATTATTACCTACTTTATATCTAAACTGCCAGGAAGAAAAGCTCTCTCTTGAATTTCCACCAATATTTAATTCCCTGCTTATTATGAAACTAGAGTTTGCTTATTCAAAACTCTTGTGCTTGAGATTGATTTTTTTTTTTCACTGATTTCCCAAGATCTTCATTTCTTCCTATCAGTTAATCTCTTAGGACTTCAATGCATCCATATTCTTCAAAAAAGTGCATTTTAATCTTCTGGTGTCATAATTTATAATATGTAAGTTTAAGAATTTCTAAAATAAAAATACTAGCCTGTTGGCAAACAAAGACTAGAAAGTCTCTGTGATTTCAGAAAATGCCCCTTTCTTGGATGTAAGTCAGAGATGACTTGGTCAAGGATGGAAAGAGCTATAGGGGTGGGGAGGGGAGTGATGATTTTCTGGGCCTTTCTCTTTGTTGCTTCCTTGTCTCCCTATTTGTAAGACCATATTGTGTGTACATGAGAGGTTTTGATGTTCAAAGATGTAGTAACTGTTTTCAGAGCAAATGAGCAGTTCAGTATGAATCAGGAGTAAGTTTACAAAGTATGTATTTTAACCCTTTAAATGGGGTTTTCTGAAGTTCAAGTACAATAGTTGCATATCACATAGAATTGAATTATGTCTTGTCTTCACAAATCTTGTCCTCATATTTTATGTATCATGAAGATAAACTTAGATCGAAACTCTCTAAAGGCATGAGAAAAATGAGGAGACTTTCAAAAGTCTGGTTGAATGGTGCAGAGCTTAATGTGCATAAATATTAATTTTAGCAGACAAATTTCTGGGCCAGGCCTTGGAATTTTAATTGAATACTTTTTATCAGCAAGATTATTTAAATGCTTGGATTCATAGTTTCTATGTCACTGGGGAGTTATTTTTGAGAATAATATCATCTTTGCCTTTATAACTCTGCAACATCAGTTAGAACTTTCCACTTCATGGAATCCCAGAGAATCTTGGCACATCTCCCAATCAGCTTTGTCATGAAGTGTCAACTCTATTATGAGAAAACAATTTCAACAACAATTTGGAAGATCAAATGTAGAAGCAAGCTATTGAATTTACTTCTTCACTTGTTTTTCCTCTCATCCTGTGTTGGGAAATACATCTCCCACAAATAGATTCTCCAATTTCTCCCAAATTACGTCCTTAACTGAGTCCCACACCTAAAATGGACTTTCTCATTTACCCAGATCATTCCGCCCAGAACTGCCATTTTAACATTTCCAAATGAGGCTTTATTCATTTCATTTGTATTTCCATTGGCATCCCTACAAAATGAAAAACTATTTTATACTATCAAGAACCTCCATGATGCGATTGCTTTTTACTTGCTCAGTTTTTCTCTATTAACTACCTTTTGAACACTGAATGCTACACATGACTCTCAAACATAATTTATGCTTCTCCACTTGGCTTCCAATCTCCAGTTTGGCCACTATCTCACTATCTTCTCCACTCCTAAAATACTCTTCTCAGTCTACTTCTACCAGCCCCCCCACCCTCTGTGGACTTTCCTTGATTTCCCCAACCATGAGTTCTCTTCATTTACAAAATGCACTTTTCGGGGCACCTGGATGGCTCAGTGGGTTAAAGCCTCTGACTTCAGCTCGGGTCATGATCCCAGGGTCCTGGGATCAAGCCCCACATCAGGCTCTCTGCTCAGCAGGGAGCCTGCTTCCTTCTCTCTCTCTCTCTGCCTGCTTCTCTGACTACTTGTGATTTCTGTCAAATAAATAAAGTCTTTTTAAAAAAATGCACTTTTCATCTACTACAGTGGTTAAAAACAGGTGATTTTTCACTCAGTCTATAGATATGGGCAATGTCTAGAGATATTTTTGATTGTCGCTAGTGAGAAGGTGCTATTGGCATCTCCTGGCTAGAAGTCAAGGATGGTGCTAAACATGCTACAATATACAAGACAGCTCCCCACCACTAAGAATGATCTGATCCAAAACGTCGATAATGCTGCGGTAAAAAAAGCAAAAACAAAAACCTAATTTAATCCAATTTGACACCTTTATCTCAATCCTTCCCATAATTTTACTTGAATATGTTTATCTTTAGTCATCGGTATTAGGATATAAGCCTCTAGAATAGCGGGACCACACTTTATGCAGAATTTTATTTCCACAAAAGTCTAGCACAAACTCTGGTATATGCAGGCACTCAAAAACATTTTAAAATCTATGTAAAATGGATACCTGGAATAAGCATGCAAGAAGAAAACACTTACCATCAAGCTACATTAAGTTCAATATACACTTTCTTTGAAGGCTTTGAAAATTCATCTATCATTTAAAGATCTCTTAATGATGAAAATCAACTGGCATTATGGCTGGTAAAGAGAGAACGTGTGGGTCAGTATGTATCTATTGTTGATAAGAGACATATTACAAACTTCACTTTATGTTCATTGTAATGAAAAATGAAGCTGAGGTTTTCAGGGCTAGTATACCTATCCTTAATAGATACCTTCTATTTCTCCTATAGTAGATTTGTTGAGTTGTTGTTGTTATTGTCATATACTGTGCCACAAACAATTAATCCTTGTTTCATGAAGGTTTCTCAGCTGCTGGGTAGTATGTGCTGGTTAAATCAGCTTCAATTTGTTTGTATTCCTCTAAGTGGAGCATCTAGCTGTTGGGCAAAATAAAACATTAAATTACCTTGCCAACTTGCTATGAATATTTGAAAATGATTGGTATTGGAATACATAAGCAGTTTTTTAAGCTTCCTTATGAAATGAGCTGATGCATTTTGCTTACTAATGGAATATCCATGTTTACATCATGTCCCACAGTCTCTGATATATGAAAAAATGAATGGAGGTGGTGGTTCCCTGCTTTAAGGAACAAGTTTAAGCAATATGCCTGCCATTCAAAATCTTCCCAGATCTGCCCCCTACCTACCTGTGTTTCTTTCAGAAATGTCCTGCTTCAGCTGAATCACTTCATTTATAATCTCTTGAATGTATCTCTTACTTCCTTTACCTCTAAGGTTTGTTCTTCCTTTTTTTTTTTTTTTTTCCACCCTCAAGTTTCTCAATCATAGGATGCAGTTCTCTTATGTCTCTGAATTGCTGGCCGTTCTAAACCATCC
Organism: Mustela nivalis; assembly: GCF_964662115.1. Taxonomy (NCBI): domain Eukaryota; kingdom Metazoa; phylum Chordata; class Mammalia; order Carnivora; family Mustelidae; genus Mustela; species Mustela nivalis. The sequence continues at coordinate 103,131,786 of NC_139024.1, forward strand.
ATGTCACATGCCAGCTTCCCTAAAAAGAATCCCTTTATCTTCTAAATCATGCCTTTGCCTTTAAAACATAGCATCTTCTACAACTCAGTTAACTACTACTGACACGTTGTTGTCATTATATTTACGCATTATTATTTTTCATTTTCATCCAGATTGTAAAGTCCTAGCAATAGGGACAATGATTTACAGACAACTTTGGGTATACTCAGCACCAGTATACTGTCCTGTATGTAGTAATTGTTTATTATACAATAGTTGAATAGATGTTGAATGGATTACAGTTTTGCTTTAGGAGTAGAAAATAATGTGGCAACCTGGCTATAAAATATGAAATGAAATTGGTTTTTCCAACAAATAAACATCAAGAGTAAATGAAAAGAGGACTGTTATGGACATAATATCCAAAAGTGATGTGTGACTCTTGTTTGAAAATTGATTTTAACATACTAATGTAAAGGAACATCTGTGACATAATTGGAGAAATATGTGATAGAATGGGTAATGGATGATATTAAGGATTTGTGGTATGACAGGAGTATGTTCATTATGTCAGAAATAGTTTTTTACAAGTTAGAGATGCATACTGAATTATTTACAAACAACATGTTTGATATTTGATTTAAAATATTCCAATTAAAAAGTACTAAGTATAATAAAAAAAACTTGGCAACAATTGGCAAAATATTGATAATCACTGAAGCAGAGTGAAAGTAACACAGTGTTCATTAAACTGTTTCACTCTAGCTCAGTTTAAGTTTAAATATTTCCCCTGAAAGTTCAGGTAGACACATAAATTGCTTTGGAAGAATCACCTTTAAGTCATCCTCATGGTAAAAGAGTAATCTTTCAGTCATTTTACATATTTACTCTATGGGACTCCAGTGCCTTGGATAAAATTTCATTATAAATGTTTAGCCCAACACTTATGAGCCGACTCACCATGTGAGAACACTGCATTAGTTGTATAATGCCCTACTCCTCTGTATGGTACAGAGGACTGGGTGCTTAGTGAGTCAGTCTGGCTATTTGCTCTTCTCTAAGGACCCTCTTTTTATTATTCATAACTGTCTGGCTTGAAGGAGATTAGTGTCAGCCTAGTAGCCAGTCACTGACCCCAAATGACTTACTCTCTTATCCCAAGAATGACCAACAGCTCTGTAAAAAGCAAAGAATAATTTTTTATCTTTGCTAGCTGAACTGCATCCACTCATCATTAATGCCATGGAAGAGAAATGATATGAGGAAAACTTTAATAGACACACCAGGGATCAGATAAGTTGATACAGAAGCTGTGGACATTACCAAACAGTAAATGCTAAAGAAAGATGGTGAAGAGAGAAGACAGATGAATTTGTGACTTCAATAGTAGACTTGGTATTGTCAAGTCTTTCCCTCATACTCATTACTATCTTTCCATCTTTGTTGCCACTTTCCTAGACAACTTCCTCTGCACAGCTCCTCAAGTGAAGCTCCAAAAGCTGTCAACCGTGGTTATCTCCAAAAGCATGCCCCTAACCAACCCCCAAAGCATAAAATCTAAATTATAGTCTTGTGCTTGATAAAGAAACACGACTTCCAAAAGAGCCCTTTACCTTCCCAGCTTTCAATCACTGTTATGCCCACCTGTCTCTCCATCTCTCTCGTCCTTCCTTCCTTCCTTCCTTCCTTCCTTCTTTTCTTTCTTTTTAATTTTTTTGAATTATTTAAAAAATTATTTGTATTAACATATAATGCATTATTTGCCCTAGGGCTACAGTTCTGGGCATCATCAGGCTTACACACTTCACAGCACTCATCATAGCACATATCCTTCCCAATGTCCATAACTCAACCACCCTCTCCCTACCCCCCCACCCCCCAGCAACCCTTAGTTTCTTTTGTGAGATTAAGAGTCTCTTATGAGAGAGAGAGTGAGTGAAAGAGAGAACACATGAGCAGGGGCAGAGGGAGAGGGAGAAGCAGAATCCCCACTGAGCAGGGACCATGATGTGGGACTTGATCCCAGGACCCTAGGATTATGACCTGAGCTGAAGGCAGATGCTTAATGGACTGAGCCGCCCAGATGCCCCTATGTCCTTCTCTCTACTGACAGCAGTGTACCTCCCTTTCCCTGTGGGTTACTTCAGCATCTTTCCTGGTGGTCTTTTTGCTCGAATCTTTTCCTCCTCAACACACACTATCAGATAGTTCCAGATTAAGCTTCCTAAAATATGGCACTTACCATACGAATCCCATGTTCAAAAACTTGCAATAGGCCATTGCCTATTACATAAAAGCCCATTTTGTTCACTCAGCATTCCAGGCTTCACCAATCTGTCTAGTTTACATTCTCAGTGTAACTTCTTTTAAGCACTTGAACCTGTAAATCAACAGAACTAATTGTACTTCCCTGAAAATACACTGTTGGGTATCCATTCTTTGGTTTATTAATGTTCTAATTACTTACAGCCTCTCTTTCCATACATATATACTTGAGACCTTCCAATTCTTCTTTCATCATATGAAGACAGTCTTTCCTGTCTCTGTCAGAATCCACCACTTTCTCCCTAAGATTCTACAGCTCTTCATGTATATCTTCCACGGACCATTTCCTCTCACTGGTATTATAACCTGGTATAAGCTTTAGTTCTCCAATCATAAGCTTTTGAGAACACAACTTACTGATTTCACCTTTGTATCCCTAGTCTCTGGCACAGTGGTCTGTGTTTAGGATATGTGCAGTAAATATTGGTTAAAAAGCTGGTAGAAGGAATACTAAAAATTCTATGCAAAAGTAGAAGTCAAGGCAAAGCAGTGTTTTCACACATTTAAACTTTATGGTGTTTAAATTCTAATTATCAAATAAATTATCACCATTTACTTGAGGCTATCCCAGGCGTTAGGCTAAGTGCATCTTCGCATTGTCACATTTAATCCTCTCAGTTTAATAACTGTCTAGATGAGAAAATTGAGACTTGGAGAGATTGGGTAACTTCTCTGTACATGGTCTATCTGATTCAAAACCAGGTCTGCTTGTAATCAGACCTAGTCATTTTTCTATTATCATGCCTGGGAAGCCCTGGGGTTTAGCAGATATAAACCCAAAAGACACCTCAAGAGATTGAAAAAAAAAAAAAAGACTTAAACAGAAGATAATTTCCTTTACCCATCTTTTACTTCAATAAC